>NW_026947484.1:24547981-24895481 GCF_034190915.1 Cavia porcellus | reverse complement strand
TCTTTTGGAAATATTCCTATCAGTGACTAAGACAGCTGTAGTACCAAGAAGAAAGATGCAAGGATTTCGGTTCTAGTTTCATGTTATCCTCCTACCTTACCTGCCTCTTGGTCTTGGAGAATTTAGGTAACTTTGGCACTGTACATTATGACACTGAGATTTCTAAATTTCTAAATTTGTATGTGTGTCACATACTTTAGGTATTTCAAGTATTGTTACAGGCAACCGAACTAGTTAGAAAAATTATAGGCATTTGGACAGAGCTAGGCCCTCAAAGAAGCCAGCACAGAGGACCAGATGTCTGATGCCTTTGGAGAAGACACACCTCTTGCTGTGGACCAGATCTCAGGACAGAGGGCAAAACAAATGCAACCACACCCTTAAATATAATCCTTAGAGATTAAGTATTGATCACTTTGAGAAACCAAGAGTCACCATCCCAACCCCCTACAGAAAATCACTGATCCATAAAGAATGCTTGCTATGTGACTCGCTTTCCCATTTGTCCCTGATTTGGTCAATTTTACTTGAACAATTAAATTTATTGGTTGACTATAGCTCTGTCCCACCTCATGCCTGCCTTGTAAGTTCCCATTTTCCCCCACTTTAGACCCACTGCGCCTCACCTCATAGTTTTACTCTATAAAAATCCCTAGAAAAGACATAATCTTTGGCAAGCCACTTAGGAACCCTCCTGTCTCTCCCTCAGACTGAATTTTTTTTTATTTCAATAAATATATTCTGCTCTTAATTTCCATTGTTCCTAAAATTCATTCGTCAATTTTAGAGAACACAAACTCATACTGGACATATAGTAGGTCAGGAGTTTCATTCCCCTGTATCACCAGTACAAAAACAAAAATAAAATGCCAAAACAGAAACTAAACAAGGAAACAAACAAACAAAAAATACTGGTTAATCAGTAAACATGCAATCTGTTTAAGGAAGGGGCCTGAGACAGAGGTTTGCATTCAGTAATACTAATGGAAATTTAAATAAGCATAGTGAACTAGGATTTTGGACCAATAATTAATTTCCTTAGGCTCCCTGAGCCCTCAAGAGATGCAACACTTTCTATGAAGTTCTGAGTTCTGAGAAAATTATAATGCAAAATAACTAGTCTCTTTGGAGATACCTGTTTACTATAAATACTGTGAGAGAAACTGGGTTAGAGAGTTTGAGTTTCAACTGGTCATTTCTTTTAACTTCACAAATCCACCCTTAATAGGTGTCTACCAGATGATTATGCAATTCGCACCTTGTTTGCTGGAAGTGTCTTCATAGTGAGGGCCCAATGGCAACCCACTTCGGACTCATTTTGGAGATTCAGGAATTGTTTTTCTCTTATATCCAATAAAAATTCTTCTAACTTCTCCCTTTGATTCAAAGCTTCAGTCTTCAGCCTTTTCAGAAACAGAAGCAAGCGAGTACACGTGGTAATACGGTGACGGGGGAAAAGGTTTGAGAAAACTGTTGTGATTTTGAGAAAAGAGAATTGGGCATGGGAAAACTGGCTGCGGAAGTAAATGTAACCTGTTACAAAATACCAGAGCACCTGCATGTGTGTAGAATAATTCACAAAACTCTTCATGGTGGACTTCTTTGGAGTACTCAAGCAGGTTTTTTGTAGGATGGCCTAGACCTGATGTCAACGCAAGGAGAGGATTATACAGAAAGCACAATTTACACTGAGCTTTTGCCACTGTGTTCTCTCTTGCATGGATGGCCTGTCTTCACATTGCAAGGTTTTCCTCTTTTGCTACTTTTATGTGGCTTAAATTCAATTTACAGAGTCTGTTTATTTTTCTACTTTAATAAAACTGGGATACCATTTGTGCTTGTCTTGACCAATTCTTTGTTTAGGAAAGAAAGAACCTAGGAATTTTCTTAAAAGGAGTCACCCCAAATCCCTGGTAACAGTTTGCAAGCTTGTTTCCATTGCAGAGGTGAAATGAGGGTACTGCTGCTGTGTTGCTGTCTATGGCCCCCACATTTAGCAAGGAGTCAATGCAGAGCAGAAAAATGTGGAACAGAAAAACTGTGGAATATTATGATCTGGTGGTCTCAGTGAAGGGTATATATTATTATTAAGCATATTTGTTGTCTGAGGTAATTTTGCTAATTGTAAGCAAATTTGAGAGTACTGTATCATTTGCAGAAAAACAAGACTTAACTGCTAATCTCATATACATTATGAAATTTAATTATCTAACAGCTAATTTTTGATAATGAAGAGCGAAACAGAAATATTGAGGATGAGACTAAGGAACAGGTTTGGAAACATGGCATGCAAGAGGAACCATACCAAAAAAACAAAGAATGCCAGTATTTTTTTCATAAAATTTTATTTTGTTTGTTTGTTGTCATTAAAAACAAGAAGTGAAGTAGATGTCATTTATACATGCACAATTTTTATTTCAGGTTGGTTTTATATCAGTTTTTAGCAAAATTATTGATTTTTTAATCTCATTGTGTTATAGGCAGTAATTTTAGACATGTATAACTTTACTTTTGTGCCACAATTTAACTTCCCCAGTGTGATTTTGACCATTGTCTTTGGAGGAGCTCGGGACCTTTTGGTGAGAGTGGCTGTGGTTCTCTGTGAGGGAGCTCTGGTCCTTATATCAAGCATGGCTTCCTGGATCTGGAGGGGAAGATGTGTATCATTTAATCTCCTGAACAAACTGGTCATGCTGGTTATATTGTACTGTTCTTATGAGTTGGAGGAGCTCGGGATCTCCATGTCACTACATGGCAGTGGTACTTTTCAGGGCATCCCTGGTTCTTATTCTGAGCATGACTTCTCAGCTCCAGTGTCGAACCCTCAACCTACTAGCATTGCATATTCATCCCATTGGCGTAGACTTTCTACCTTCCACTGACCCTTGGGCATTCTCAGCACAGATCCATAAAACAGACTGGTGTGAGTCCTTCTCCAGTTGGACCTCCAGTTGGACTCGTGAACCTCCAGTTGGACCTCCAGTTGGACCTCTAGTTGGACTCGTGGGTAGCATTGTTATGGGCTCTAGGTCTTCATCTGGACTCATGCAGGACATTGCTGTGGGATCCATGCCCTTGACTGAATATTTAGTGTTGTGGACAGATTTCCTGTACTTTCTTGTGTTAACTCTGAGTAACCATCATAAAATAATATTATAAATTCATGTACTGATTCTAATTGTCCTCCTCACAACCCCTGACTACAACACTCATTATTTTGGGTTGTTTTATTTTTAGTGTTTTGAAAATGTTGATTTGTATTTTCCCTTTTTTCCATTTGCTTTTACAGTTTTTCTTAGTTATATTATATTTTAAAATTAGATTGAATCAGCCAGAAAAGTGCAATTCATATAAATAGAAAGAGATAAATACAGAGAAGAAGAAAGAGAATGTGTAATGAGTTAGTTCACATTATTACAGAAGTTGAGCAGTCTCCTAAAATAGTAGGTATAGTGGACTGGTAATTGATGATCAATTTAAACACTGCATGAATTGAATCAGTGCAGTGCTAAGTGTGGATGGTCCATCTGAGGAAAATTGCCAGCATAAAAAGGAGACCTGGAGAGTAGGAGTTGTTGTTTGGAACTGTTGGTTCTCCCGAAGGAGCTTTCCTGCTAGCTCCCTTGATATGCATTCAGCTGTTAACATCAGAGGAGCTCCAGACCTTGTTGCTGAGAATGACTGTGGTTCACTTTGAGGGAGTTTTGCTATCCTGACCATTGCTTTCTGGCTCTAGAAGGGAAGATGTGTGCTGTTTAAGTTTTAAGGGGAAGTTTGTCACGCTGGCTTCCTGATATGTACTTGGCTGTTCTCAATATCAGAGGAGTTCAGGACCTCACTGTCTCTGAGGATGGTACTCTTCAAGGGATCCATGGTTCTTATTTTGAGTGTCGCTTTTTGGCTCCAGTACAGAACTGTCAGTCTGCTAGCACAGAACCTTCACCCTGCTGGTACAGACTTTCTAGCTTCCGCTACTGACCTTTGGGCCTTCCCAGGGCAGATTCCTTGGAAAAACTTGTATGGGTCATTGTCTTGGGCTCTGGGTTTCCAGCTAAACTCATGCAGGTTATTGCCATGGGATCCAGGACTTCCAATGGATTTTCTAGGTCTTTAGTGTTTTGCACAGATTTTCTGCACTTTCATTGTATTTGATTCCTTGGGAGACCATTGTAAATAATACTAAAAAGTATGTGTCCTGAATGTAATTGTTCTCCTTGCCAGCACTGACTATAAAATAGTAGGTAATAAATTGAAGACACAGGCAAGATAATATTATGAAGTACAAACTTGGTTGTAAAGCCTAAGAATCAAAAGAGATCATGTTGTGGATTCCAGTGTGAGTCTAAGTCTGAAGGCAAGACCAATACCCCGCTCAAAAGATAGAATTGGAGAGTTAGAGAATTAAGCCACCATTTAATTTTATTAATGGCTTCAATGGATTGGATGATGGACACCCTCATTAGATGAGTCAATCTGCTTTCTTCAGTTAACTGATTCTAATTTAAATCCCATTCAAAAGCACATCTATCCAATTGTCTCGGCATCCCTTGGCTCAGTCAAATTGCACATAAATTATCATAATAGTCATAATTTTCCATTCAAAACAATTTTAACACAGTTCACATAAAATGCATTTTTGAAATTCAACATTTTATGAATAAATTTCCTAAATAAGCATAATTACATGGTCAGGGTTGGAAAGGGCAAAATATCCCACAGTTGGTCCTCTAAGAGGAAATAAAATCTTACACATATCTCTTTTTAACAAAGTTGCTCCATACTTCATTTTGTGGAATTATTTACTTAATACTAAAATAGTACCCATTTCCTTCATTCTTAATTAATGTATGAGAACAAGAGACACAGACTTAATAGCTATTGATTTTAATAGTTTAATAACCTTGAGTACACATACAAATAATATGATACTGACATCTTAAAATTTGCATTCTTGTATTCTAATCTGTATAGTACTGATTTATGTAGTCTGTGCTATTTACTAGGGATTGGTATTATAAATTCACCAAAAGATTCAGTGAGTTTTCAAAGATGAGGGCCACTTTTACATGGAAGTCAATGCAATGTATAAATATTAAGGGCTAACTACTCTGGGATATTTTAATACTTTCACTGTAGTTGTCATTAGAAATTCATTTAGTAAAACTAAGCAAAGGATTTTTATACCCATATGAATTTCTTTTGAAGAGTATGAGGCACCAATGAAAATTACCAGACCGTAAAATATACATTACTGTATACTGTCAGTCCTGTGTGGAATCTAAAATTATTGATGTTGTAGAAGTAGAATCAAATAGTGTGTCCTAGAGGTTTGGGTGGGTAGAAGAGGGAAGAGTATAAGGAGGTATTGGCCAAAGGATATACAACAACAGGTAGATAAGAGTAATAAGTTTTAGATATCTAGAATAAGTAATTATGTGCCAAATTACACAAGTGATTACTTGAACTGGGAGTGTAGAGGGAGAGAAAGGTGAATGTTTACAGAGAATCTTTGGGTGACGAACATTCTCTATAGTTGATTGTTATGAATATTGCATTATGCTGTAAATAATCTTTAAAAACACTGATTATTATACTTTAGATGGAGGAATTTATGTGTGTGAATTATATCTGAACAATGTTGTTGAGATATTACTAATTTCATGATAACAACTCCAGTCACGATCTCGACTACAATGACCCTGGGCCTTTCCCTTTTGCTCCGTAATTTATATTTCCTTTTCCACAGGAACTTGTTCATATTTACATTGAGTAATTTTAATATCTATCATGCCATCCACAGAAAATTTGAGTCTTCTTTGTTTTCTTTCTCTCTCTCAAAACATTTTGAACTGTTTTTTACCATGAACCTCAACTTGCTGGGTTTCCTATGCTCCAAAGTATGGAAACAAAAATCATAAAAAATAACACACTAATAAGTAAGACTTGTCTTTGGATCAAAGTTTCACATCAGATGAGAGAGAAGACTTTATAGAAAGAAATACCAGCCTTATGGATCACCTCTCTGAGCAGGCAGGTCTATGACCCAGTTAGTTATACTTACCTCCTCCCATTCCTTCTGAACAGTAACTGGATTTTGTTCTTCATCTAATCTTTTCATTCTGGTCCTTATAGTTTGTCTGTGTATCCTTAATCTCTTATAAAATTGGTTTCTTCTCATGCAGAAACTGTCAGACTCCAAATGCTTATTTAGATGGTACTAGTGGTGACTATCACACACTCCATTTTTTGAGGCCTACTAAACCAACCTTATGAAGAGAATCAGAGGACTTGAGTGCCAACCTGACTTCTCCAGAGGGCTCTTTAGATTACCTCTTTGAAAAAATATCTGCTACAGTGACACATCTCATTGGAACCTTCACCTTTTCTTCCCTGACAGCAGTTAGGAACAAGTCTTCAGAAGAGGGAACTATAGCAGTTTAGTTTAGTTATGTATTACAGTCAGAGTGGCCTAACAAAATGTTCCAATAAAAGAAAATAGCTGAACTAGTTTAAAAATTAATTCCATCGCCCAAATCAAGCTTAGGATGTAGGAGATAACACAAGGATAAAATATAAAATGTTAGGTTGAGAATAGAGAGGGACCCTTTCTCCCAGGATAGAGACTCTTATCACTGCAAGCTGGACACGGTTAATATCATCAAACAATGTTTGGATGGAACTTGGAAAAACTTAGAAAAACAGAGGAACCATTTTCCTTTGAACTTAGTTTCCTGCGAACCAGCTAAATAACTGAATAACTAAATTCCATTTAAGCCTCACAAAACCACATATTCAAAACAAGTCCTTTTACTCTACCTGCCTATAAAAGGCTGAAACAAAGAAAGTGTATTGGACTTCTATCTCTTATTGGTGGTTATCCACCGAGGCTTGTTTCTTCATATTATTATTTCTAACAAACTCTCCTCTAGCTTTCTCCTCTTGTCCATGATTTTATTCTTCAAATTAATGTGACAAAGAGCTTGGATTAATAAAAATTAAGTGTGGAAATCTAAGAATTCTAGTTTTTACATATTCAGTGTTCAATATAGTATATCTAACTGGACATGGTGGTACACCCCTGTAATCCTTTCATTTGGGAGGTTGAGACAGGAGGATCACTGTGAGTTTCACGACAACCTGGGCTGTATGGTGAGAACTTCTCTCAAAAAGCTAACTAGCCAACTGGATAACTAGATAACTAACTAACTAACTAAATATATAAATAAATAAAGTGAACCTACTCTATATACTTATAAAATGATAGGAAGACGTCAATGACTGAGAAGGCCTTCAGGATCCATTATTAATATACCTTTTTCTATTTGGTTTTGCTTGCATTTTTCCTACACTTATTAAGATTTTCTCCTTGCTGTCATAAAAATGTATAGTTGTTAAAATTAGCATGACTCTTTTTAATTCCCTTGGAAGGTTGTTAATGAGAAATTTTTTGTAATAACAGATTTTAATATGAAATCAGTGAATAAATAATACTCAGTTGCACATTAAAAAAGGTATATGGCTTTTATTTGCAGAATTAAATATAAAATCTACTTTGAGTTCTTTGGAGAGGTTGTGTGTATATGTAAATGGGAACCCATTTTGTTTTTAACCTGAATAAATCTAATTGTTCAAACATTATTTACTCAAAATGCCATGATTTTTTTCATGAATCAATGCCACCATATCTGTCATATTTAAGGGTTTTAGGGTAACATAACATATTAAAGTGCTACCTTTGAGTACCTCAAAACTGTAAACACATTTGAAAATTTGTTCACTGCAGGTGTAATTACTAAAGAGGAAATCTTAATGGAGTAGATTGGGCTCCTAATCTAATACAGCTGGTATTATAAGAAGATGGTTGTGTAAAGACACAGAGACATGTAGGAATGTTATGAGAAGTCAAATTTGAAGAGAAATGTCTACAGATCAAGAAAAATCAAAGACTCCAAGCAAGGAATGTGACAATAGTCAGAGCCAGGACAGCACTGTCAGCACATTGATTAGAGACTCACAGCCTCAAGAATGTTGAGAAAATAAATTTTTCTGTTACGGTATCTCTAAGAAACTAACATTAACCTGTTAGTATATTATATGTGATTTTCTGCTCTTCTAGTCTTGTTCATTGACCTACTAGCTATCTTGACATGAATAAAACAGTGGATCACTTTTTATAATCTTATGGTACTTTGTACTTATGGTACTTTGCACAAATATGTGGATATGTCTCCAATCTCTTTTTTTCCTCAAGAGACAGTTCTGAGTTTCCTCTGTCCTTTAGGATTTTCTATAAATTGTAGGATCAGTTTGCAAGGTTTACAGAGATTTTAAGGTAGACTGCAGCTCAGTAGAAAATTTTGGTAGAATTGATAATTATGCAAGAGCAAATGTTCCACAATAAGAAAATATAATTTCTATTATTGTTTCTTTTTTTCCATGTTTTAAGATAATTTAAAATTATTTTAATACATTTTATAATCTTTACTTCTATGAACTTCAAAATGATGGTGCCAAAATTTTAATACCTTTTGTTCTTGTTATTGATATGTATGAATTATAGGAGTATAGCTGATTTTTATGTATTAATTTTTGCTTAAAATTGTTATAGCATATTTTAAACTAAATTATTTCTGTTGATGTGCATTTGTATTTCTCTAACCTATTCATATCATTTGTAAACAATGGGAGAAGGCCTTTTACCTAATTAGTTTATTTTTCCTTGCATTCACCCTTTCTATATTGTCTTGGGTAATACTTCCATCACAGTATTTAATGGATGTCACATGAATAGTCACTCTTAATCTTTGGTCTCAAAGAGAAAATTTTCAAGGCACTAACATATAGAGTGGTTTATTTTAGATTTCCCAGGAAATCTTTTGGCAAATTTAGATTCTTTGTATTTATAATTTGTTAGGTGTTCTATTACAAATCAATATAATATTTTTTCACAACACATAGAATTTTTTCAAATTCTTCTTATAAAAGTTGAAAATGTTTTATGCTTTTGTTACCTGCAGGTGTTTTCAAACTAACTGACTTAAGTATTGAAAGCATTAATTTATATTCTAATTTTATATTGTGGGGATCGTTTCCATATTTGGAGTTTATGAGCTGTTTATGATAGTTTTTTCTTATTTCTCATTCTTGATTTTCTTTTATGCTTTGTAATTTTTGATTGTGAACTGACTGATAACTTCCCTTCAGAAATTATTTATAGGCTTGAACTGTGTGAAACTTCAAATGAAAATTTATCCTCTGAAAAAGACTTATATTTGCTCTTCTCAGGAACAGGGTAAGTTACTAGTCTAGAACCACTTTAAGTAAAAATTAAATAATTGAATAATAAGATAAAGGGGATTTTTGTTTACCTTTGGAAAACATGAATTTAAAGATTCACATAACTTGTTTTGATGAATAAAATGTAAGCAAAATTGATGTCATTTCTGAATAAAAGTTTTCAGGAAAAAATACTAGTCTCATATATGTTGTTTCTTGTTACAATAAGCAGCAATGTTTTTGTCTGATCCTGCTGTGTGGCCTGAGTTCCAGTGAGCAGACAATCTTGATGCAAACAACAATGGATCTTAAGTGTCCATGAAGCATAAAAATTGTATCACTAACAAGGGAAGTCGGAATGAGTTTGAATTCACTTGACGTAGGGCATAAGCTAGCGTCTGCTGACTTCTCTGTTGGTTAAGGTCAATAGGAAGCAAATTGAGAAGACTGTTGTTATCACACGAGATCTACCAGAACTTTTGCTGTATTCTGGAATGCTTCCACCTAAGTATGGTTATTTGTGTGAAGATTGTTCCCCACCTGTGTCTTGATGTAGCATGCAGTGGAGTTAATGATGCCCCTCAACAGGATGCAGGGACTGTTAGAACTTGGAGATCTTGAGAGCTCACCAAGATGGCTCAAGAATGTTTCTGAATATCCTTGCATTCCTTAAGATGTAAGAAGAAAGCACAGAAAAAGTGCATTATTTTACTATGAAACAAAAAGACGTATATAATCATGTTTTCTCCTAACATCTCTGTAAGGCTGATGGTCATTCATGAAGAATAGTGCTCAAACTATAAAATGTGAGATTTTCTTCATTCTAGTGTCTCATTTCCTGACAATAGTCTTTAAATCCCAATGTTTTACAGTAGTCTTCAGAAAAAAAGTATCTTCATAAACATAAGCATAAAACATATACATAAACATTTATCTTCTAGTTATAAATTATCTTTCCATTTTTCTACTTTTTAGTTTTGACTGCTGCCTCTTCCTTTACGAGTGAAAAAAAATCTGCCAATGTAGATAACATAATTTTTATTCTTTTGTCAGTGCCCTGGCCTGCCCTTGATAAAAGGTGCACAATACCTAGACTCGAAGCCTGTGCCAGTCTATGATCTCTATTCAGGTCTGTGTCAGGGGAGCTTTATCCAGATGGGTTCTTTGAATTCCAACAGGCAAGTTGGCCCCAAGCCAGTGCGGTTCTATGGCACAGCAGCATAAAGCACTGTCACCAGGTGCAGTATCACAGTGGCTTTTTGCAGAAGCTGTCAACTCTCACTCCTGTCCAAGGCCATTTTTCCAACCTTGCCTTTATTAACAATGACAGCAACAACAACAACAGAATGAAATTCTATGTCTGCTTATTAAATATTTGTGAAAATCAACAAATAGCTATACTGCTAAAATGAGAAAATCTTCTTTTAGAATGTTCACTCAAGGATCAGAAATGGAAAAGTAGTGATAAGTGTTGAATACACATGTGTCAAAATACTTTATCTTTTCTTTTAGTCTGTGTCATTGAAGTAATTGACCTAAAACATAGTAAACTGTAAGAACAATTTCTGAACAAATGCTTTAATGTAAACATTTGCACCTTTATATAAAGAAATCATAGAAAATACTCAGATATTTCTGTTGGGCATTTTATTATTGTGCTGGTGCAGAGATTCCATGATCTTCCTCAAAATGTTAAACTAAGGTCATCGTCACGTGTGATGTGGGGAAACAACACTCACATTTCTTAAGTATTATTGAAAGTTATAAAAATTATAGATATAATAAGAATAACTCAAACAAAAAGGAAATTATTAACATGCTCTGGTTTGTTATGCCAAAAACTGTTTCTATATAGGCACTTCATTATAATATTTATATTTGTCAATTTTTTTAAAAAACTAGGCAGTTGAACGGGAGATTAAACTAAAGAAAATCTCCTCATACCTGATACTTGGTTTGCATGTTGGCAAACTAATTGCCGATGTCTTTGAATGATCAAAGTACTCAGAGCTTCAGCACAGAAAGAATGCGAAGCAATGAAGCAATGTAGTCAGTTAGCCTTAACTCTTTCCCAATTGTTAGCAGTATAAATATTTCTCCAGATCTTTACAAAATGATACAGCCTTGGGTTGTGTGAAGCTAATTAATACGTGTTGAGCCTGTTATTAAAGGTTACATAATGTAAATCAAATCACTGGGTCAATTACAAAAAATATCTTACAAATATAATTTGTTGCATGCATATGTAAAAATTCTAATTCATGATGACATATGGCCGTTCCTCAGCAACTGACTAAGCAATTATAGTGAGAGAAGATTTTTCTTGTTCTTCATTCTAGCTCTACATCCTGACCTTGTTTTGGATGGTAGGAATGCTATTAGCTAGTATGCCTGCCGCACCAACAGTAGAATGAACAAACAACAGTAGCTGATATATCTGTCAACATGGAAGCTAATATTAATTTGCTTACCATTATTAACTTCATCAACATGTATTTCTGCTGCTTTCTAGGTCACATTTGCTTTCTGGAATATTTACTACTCTATTTTCTCCTCAGTAGTGTGGAACACAAGTAGAGTAAAGGGCATGAAAAGGAACAGTTTTAGTCTCTTGCTGGAGAAGTGGAATATTGAAATAAAAATAAACCAGATATATTGAAATGCCTATATTGAGCTACAAAACCAATAAGATATTTCTGAGATTTTCATGGTACTAGTTCTTTACTATGCCCAACTACGAGGCAGGCAATATCAACCAAAGTTATAAGTTACAGGATACGTAGCAATTTTACAAACAAAGTATGATAGGCTTTTGTTTCTTTCTAGGAAGAATGGAAAGAAGGCTGAACAATTTGCAAGAGATCTGAACCTAGGGAAAAATAGATAAGGAAAACTCCTGATTTATTTTGAAAAACAATTGCCAAATATTCCTTTTTAGTTTTTGTTATAAAACTTTTTTATACAGCTAGATAATCAATAAATCAGTATCTTTATTAATTTTTGTGTGTGCATTTATCTAATGAAAGAATTGAAACTGTGTTTGTGTAGTAAGGAACAGTGCCAATCTTTTGCACAATAATGAAATACTAAAAAACTGACTTAATTCAGAAAAATGAAGACCTTGATACCAAGAGTTATTAAGAAAAAATTAATTTGACAAATCTCAGAGTTACTGGAAATTCATATACTATAAGGAATGGATTAAGTGAACTTATTCAATATTTTTAGCTCTTCTGTCTTATCATAAACCAAAAAGTGACTGGTTCAATCATGGATAGAGATCTTTAAAATTTTGAGTCAAAATTTAAATCTTTCATCATTTAAATTATTTCAGATATTGTATCACAACGATGGAAAGATTGCTAATTCATGTCTAAGCTGGAAATTAGCAAACATGGCCATGTTATCTAATGAGCCTTCTCTAAATAAAGATTTCAGATCTGACCACTCTAAGAGACTCTTATTTCAATATCTTATGATGAAAATTGAAGGAATGGTGTTTTATATATTTTTATATAGAATATATATATATATATATATATATATATATATATATATAAACTGTAGGCATTTTAAAGGAATGTTAGTAATGTATTAATATTTCATTATATCAAATATACAATTATGTAAGCTGTTAGTAACAAAGGGAAGTGTGTTGGATATATATAGTAACTATCTGAAGTAGGCTATCCATAATTCTGTGAATCTCTAACTGTTCTAAACTTTAACATTAATTTTAAAATAACAATGAAGTTAAATTGCTAGTATTAAAGTCTAGAGTATTTATTGAATAACTTGGGTAGTACTGAAGTCAAGAACTTCACAAGAAGTGTTACATATTATTTCTTACTCAACCACCACCAAATTCACAGTAGATCATGTTAGTTTGTTAGAATATATAAAAGAAAAAAAGAAGAAAAAAAGAAAAAGTAAACAGTAAAAAGGATTGTACTCCAGCAACAGACATGTATCTTGTCACTGTTGTCAAGTCAAAAGCCAAGATTTAGATACAGGCATAGATTTAATTCTGAATCTTTTCTCTTGGCTGGTGAATGATCACCTTCTGTCTTCATATTAGCTTTGCCTTTCCTTTGAGTTTTTGTTTTTGTTCTAATGTTCTCTTCTTATAAAGACATTAGTCCTGTTGGATTGAGGTCCAATTTGAGGATCTTATTTAACCTTAATTTCATATTGGTACTTCAACATACTAATTTTACATGGACAACATTTAGCCCACAACTGAATCTAAGAAAAGATAAGTTAAATTATTAACCTAATATTACATTGGTCCCTAGATCATTGTAAATCTAGGAGTAAAATTTACTTCTGCTTAGCTTGAATACTGGTTCCTTGAAGAAGTGTACAAATCTAACCATTTTAGGGAGATTATTGGTAAAACATAGCGATTGTGCACTTTTACTTTGTTAAAAATATTCATAGAATCCCGAAAATATGTTGTAAATGCATATCATTCAAACATTAAATAAATATACACGTTATAGTTTCCCTTGAGAATCATAGTGTAATTAGAAATCGTATTAATAATTGCCATACTGTATTTTAAGTGTAAGGAAACAATGAAGTTGTGAAAGAAAAATTTTACAACATAATATGTAAGATTTGTTGGGGTCTGTTTATGAATAAAGATATATTTAAAAAGACTGATAGTTGAAAAATGTAAGAAAAACCTAACAATTCACCCAACCATTATAGGGATTGTAAGATGGGCATAAGATCAATTGTTCCTGAAAAAATAGAAATATAATGAATCATGATATATTTTATTAATTATGTTTGGAGTAAAGTATTAAATTGGTTGTTGTAAGGAATGATTACAGAAAGTTAAGTAGTGTAGCTAAATGCTAAATGTATGTCAAGTCCTAGTACATGTTTCAATTTCATTAAAAAGGTAATATATTTCAAAGAATTTTAAAGCGAAGAATGACATGTGTTTTTACTCATATTACTGTATAGCTCTGTGTATCAATTGATGTCAAATGGACAATTTCAGGTATAATGAAATTATATAAGTGAAGTAAAAGTTAAAACATTAATCATATGTACTTAGGGTAAATGTAGTAGTCACAACTGTAGATAAAACTCTAGATTTTAGAGTTCTATTTTCCAGAATGCATAGTAAATTGTTTTAGCTCGGTGCTTTCACTTCTCAGAAAAGTAGACTATAAAATATACTGTTGATAATTAAATGCAAATTTCATGAGACTGATGGTGTAGCTTAATGGTAAATGCTTAGCATGTACAAAGCTATGAATTTGAATTTAAGACCCAGCAACAAATTTAAAATAATAGGGCATTTCATACCTACTACATGCTCATTCAACAGACAATATAACAATTTATGTATTTTAAATATCATGTGGATAGCAAAAGTGGACAAAATTGTAAAAAAATTGCTGAGTTTGGATTTTAAACATCAGTATGCCTCCAAGACATAGCTGTTTATGTCTTGTTGTTGAGGGTTATAGTATTGGTTAGTTGTGGAACATTTCTGAACTGGGTCTGATCGGAGATATTTTCATCACTGGGAATTTGACTTCGAAGGGCAATGTAGAACCTCAGTACTCTCCTTGCTCTCTTTTACCTTCTAGTAATGAATTGAGAGGTTTTGATCTGCTATATATTCCTGCCATAATTGGCATCTCTGTATCAGGCCCAAAATTGGATCATTCACTGATTGTATCCTCCAAAACTGTGAGCCAAACAAATTTTTCCCTTTATAAGTTTATCATCTCTGGTATTTCAATATAATAATAGAAAGTTGACAAACATGAATATAAAAATGATATTTTAAAAACAATTCTCATGCTAGAGAATTGGCAGAATTAGAGAAAAAGAGGCAGAGAAAAAATTACTAAGGCTTAATATCACTTAATAATTGAATCAATTAAGTTAAACAAAATGATATTTACAGTGCACACCCTACTCCTCTAATGACCAAATTCTGTTTTTGTGAATAGGTTGTTAAATGAGTTGGCGGTAAAGTGAAGAATTACAATAATCGGAAGAGTTGTGGTAAAAGAAAACTGTTGTTGACTTTGCTTTTATTTTCATAACTCTTACATGCTATACTGTAAACAACATAAAACTACATAATTATGCTATATATTACAATTACCAAAAATTACAATGCTACATAAACAAGGTGTACTATAGAAAAAATACATTGAGGCTCTGTAAACAAGATAAACAAAACTGACTCAAAAACAACAACCAAAAAAGATGGATTGTAAATCCAAAAAGAAGGTTATAAGTCTGAGCAGTGTGATTTCATTATAAATCTGAACACTCATTACACAGCTGGATTATCTGTATACTATACTCAACAACTGTAGAACACTCTTTTTGTTTTTGTTTTTATATATACACAAACATAAATCATATTGTGATCCATAATGTGTGGCTCACTTTTATTGTTTCATTTTATTTTATCAATTTGATGGGCTTAGAAGTTGCCTAAGAAATGGTAGAATACATTTATATATGTGAGTGGATTTGACCTTGGGTAATATATATGGTCCCTAGTGCTTTTCTCTTTATCATTATTTTCCTGCTTGGCTCCTGGGTCAACATGAAATAAACAGTCACAGTCTTGCCATTTGGTTCTTGCCTTGGATCTAGCTGATCAGGGGCTCAATTTCCTGAGAGAAAATAAGCTAAATTAAACTTCCCTCTTCTAAGGTTAGTGTCACATTTTATGGCCCAGCAATGAAAAAAATCGACTATACGAATACTGGACTATACAGAGAAGTGGAGCTACTATGCTATACATGACTGTGTTGTTCGGAAGGTCTTGGAACTGGTTTTGGGGAGTTTCATCTCAAAAATAAAAGCACCTTTGTTTCCTCTTATTCATTTAAATATCACATGACTACTAAATAACAAATTAGCTTTTCCTTATATTTTTCACATTACATTCCTTATCACATATTTAATTTTCCAGAGCTACATACACTTTCACCCTTCCTCCAGTCCTTCCCTTCTATCCTTTCATTCTTGTCTTATTTATTCCCTTTTGTCCCCTCTACTCTAAAATAAAATCTTCAGAATTGTATAAAATTCCAGAGTAAAGGCCAGGGATATAGCTCAGTGCCAAAAACTACTTGCCTGTTCAAAGTAAATATTTGGCTAAAATTTTATAAAGTAGTGCTATCTGTGAAACAATCACTCATGAATAAGCTATAGAATAAATATAGGAGCTCTGAAAGACTCAGAGTTCCTAACAAGATTATCGATAGTTAGGTATGTACACTTCCCTAGTGAATTGAGAGAAAATGTATTAAATGTTCTTTGACTACCTCAGGTTCCTTCTGCCTGCCTCTTGTACCATGAATTAAGGAAGACTAGTATTGACCTGAGAATTTGAGTTTACTATTGGTCAACTGCCAGTCATTCTTTTTCCTAAAGTCTTCTGTGCATATAGTGATGGGATAAATACTAAAGATCACACTTCATTAATTAAAAGAAATCTAATTTCCTAAACAAGAAATGTTCTCAGTTAAATATTTACTTCTTAATCTCACAAAAATTGTAGTAACCTCTTGTGAAAAGTGTTTGAATTCTGCATGTATTTTAAAATGACTTTCAATATGGTTTCTACCAGTTATAAAATTTGAAATGTCTGGACAAATGCTAACAACTTGCTGAAACAGAATAATCAGAAGGCCAATGTCAAGGACAGTAATGGAGAAGGGAATTTAAAAGATTTTGGAAAAAGATGAGGTATTACTGTAGCAGAAAATGCTCCCCATTCAGTCTGTTACTTGATCAGGCAAGAGTGTCTGCTACAGTTCCTGTTATTATTGTCTCCTAAAATCATTTGTCACTGAGATGCATAGTTGTTGCTAGTATGTGTATTAAAAGAACCAATCAATAACTGCAAAATACTCTGTTTTTGTACCTTTTGCTTGCTTATTCCATATAAGCTTCAAGCTACCTGGATTAGGGCATGGCATTTTTTTCTTGTGATCAGTGCCCATCAATGTAAATAAATTTGTCTTCAAATCCTAGGTGTAATTTTGGTGTTTCTCTTTACTATTGTGTCAACCAGGAAGACCTATCATGCTGATCTCTTTGGTCACTTGTCATGACCCTCATGAACAGAGCAGAGATCTCTTTAGAACCTGACATGTAGGTGAACCTGCAAGATTTTGTGAGTACCCTCAGAGATCTGGAGGAGGATCCTTGACTGTCTTTTGAATGACTTACATCAGAACCGAAAAGGAGAATGTCATAATGTGGTCTGGTCAGGGTATAAAATAAGAATCCCTGGCCACTCACATTAGTCTGTCTGTAAGTCCCACTCATCTTGAGCAGAAAGAGAACTTGATCAATTTCTTATTAGTCAGGACCATCCTTGAAGGAAGGGAATTGGAAATTTTTAACCTTTGAGTTCCTGTTGAATTAATGTGTAAGTCAGTGTGCTATGGCAAACAGAAAGACTGAAAAAAACACCAAGAATTTGGAGGCAGATTTATTTACATTGATGGACACTGATCAGGATCATTCCCAGAATATTAGGCCCTGTTCTCTGGTGGTCTAAGGCTTTTGTATGATGCAGAAATAATTAAAAAAGGAGGCATATAGGTGAGACAGAGGAGCCTGGCAGTACTTCTATTTAGGGTGAGATCATCAATTTTAAGGCAGATTAATGATTATAATTTTATGAAGCTTGGTAAATGGTACAATCAGGCATTTAGGTTACACTCTCATGTTTACAGAAGTCAAGAAAGTAATCATAAAATCATGAAACAGTTACTGAGCTAGACAGTTTCAAAACAACAAATTTTTGAAAAAATAATTTCTCTTGTACAGTTTTTCTTTTTCTTTTTTTCCAGTGGAATGAACAACATAAGCAATAGACTGTTCTGTCTGTGCACCAAGATTGCTAAGCACTGCTTAAGGTGGTTGAATGATCCTTCACCTGCAGTTCTGTAGCAATTTACATATGGCATAATGGAGGCCTCACACCTTCCTTAGATAATTCACATCTACGTCCTCACAAAGGGTGTTGTCAGCTGGGCATTTGAATGGTCTCTTTTCAAGGATGGCCCACCTTTGTCTGTTGCTCCTTCATTTAACAGTACACAACACATATGTAGGAAGTCAGAGATGCAAACTATGAATCAATACCCATAGTCACTGACTGTAGGAAAAGGGGCTTTTCTGGTGATTACAGAGTTAAAAATGAAACTAAGCTGCTCCAATACTCCCTGAAACTACTGCTTCCGGAGCCAGAGCAAAGCCTGAGAATTCTGGCTTGTCAGATAAATTACCCTCATCTGCCCAGCCACTGCAGTTGCTGACAACAGTTTCAATCCCCACCCATGACTTTGCTACTTCCAAGCAATTGAACCAGCTCCATCAAAATCAGTCATTTTTACCTCCATTTGGCCACAGACCACCCCACACAACTGGACATTCACCTAATCTATTCAGGTGATATTTCTAATGCTTATCCAAAATGAGTGTCAGCAATTCCTTCTGAATTCCATGTTTTAATTGGGGAAAAACTGGACTGTAAGCCTCAATGAATGATTTACAATAACCTTTCCCAAAAGAAGCTCCCCTTAGAAACATAAAATCTGTAAAATGCTTCTCAAAGATATCAATGAGAGGAGGCAAAATTCCCTTTAATATGTCAAAACCTACTACTGTTACCCAGAATCCTGAAGAAGCACTTACCAAGATGCAAATTATAAGGGCTATAGACTCTAAAAATACAATGGAACAGAGCTCTCTTCCTTCAAAATCCCCTCTGTTATAAAAATGTTACCATCATTGGGGCAACTGGAATTTCTCCCTCTCATTTCTTTCACAAGACACAGACTTACAGTCTAGGAGGACTTATGATATGAACCCAACCCAATCAGCCTCCATCTTATTTACCTGGCACTTTTGCTGAGAGGAAGATGATGCCTTCATCAGCCTGAGACAGGTAACTGCAATCCTGAAATTTAAAAATCACTCCTCCCAAAGATATGAGCCAAAGACTCATCTCTGGTCCTGGCCACTAACCACACTCCAATAGTGACTGAATTGTGTGACTCCATTGATAATATGCTATGTCACAGGAAACACAGAGGCATCCATTCACACTTGAAATCCTGAAGGACTGTTAATTACCTTGAGCACTCCTCCTAGTAAAAATGCCTAATGAAGATTGCCATGCCACCAACAATGCAGTCATCTCCTTACATTGTGCAGTTCCCAAACCATGTACCCTTTTGGACTGTTATATTCAGATGCCACCTGGTTTACGTTTAGATTTAAAAGATGCCTTTCTCTGCTTGCAAATGGTCCTGCAGTCTCCTTCAACTGGCAAAATCCTCAGACAAGCTATAACTCAATTGGACTCAATTTCCACAAGAGGTAAAGAATTCTCCCACTGATTCTGGCTGTGCTTGAAGAACTGTGTAGATCTAAGCAAGCAGGTGGGCGCTCACTTTCCCCGGAGTTCAGCTTTTTTGGGACCCTCGCACCTTCTGGGTGTACTGGAACAGCTAGGTGGATCTGGGGTGCCTGCATCCACTTCCCCATTCTGGCTGGGCTTGGAGAACTGTGGATATCTAAGCAAGCAGGCAGATGCCCACTTTCCCCAGAGGCCAGCTTGTTTGGTACCCTCGAACCTTCCAGGTACACTGGAACAGCTAGGCAGGTCTGGGGAACCTGCATCCACCTCCCTGTGTGCTTGGACGACTGTGGAGTTCTAAGCCAGCAGGTAAGCGCCACTGGTTCCAGAGACTCGATGTCCTGGGGTAAGTACCCCCTGCACTTTCGCTTGAGCCCAGCTTGTTTGGGACCCTCAAACCTTCCGGGTGCACTGGAACAGTTAGTCAGGTATGGGGCAACTGCACAAGCCTCCCAGTTCCTGACTGTGCTTGGAGGACTGTGGAGTTCTAAGCAAGCAGGTGAGCACCGCCAATTCCAGAGGCCGGTGGCATGGAGAATCTGGGTGCCAGAGTCCCAGGAGCTGAGGGCATAGAAGAGGATTTCCAACAGACCTGGAGGAAGCCTTAGAATAACACTTGAAACAAAGAAATACAAGAAAAATGACAAAATGAAAGACCAAATTGCAATCTCAAACCTCCAGCGCATCCCAAGAAACCTTAGGAACAATGTATATAGAAGAAAATATATGCCATACATCTCAAATATCAGACCTAATATCAACTGAAATTAACAAGCAACTCTGGGGAGCTTTAAAGGAATTCAAACTCGAAATAATCTCCCAGGTAAAAGAAGAAATGATAAAAGAAAGAAAGAGATACTGAATATATCTAAAGAAAACACAGTTAAAAAATTAGAGGAACTAAACAAAAGATAGAATCCTTAGATGAGCAATATAAGAAACAGAATACACAAATCAGATGCACAGAGATATACATGAAATCAAAAATTCCACTGAAAGCTGTAAAAACTGCCTCAATGAAAGTGAAGATAGAATTTCAGAACTTGAAGACAAGATTGCAGCTAATCAACAGGAAAGGAAAGATCTTTTAAAAATAACAAATAATCAGGAAATAACAATTCAAGAACTGCAACATGAAGCAAAGAAAAACAACATAAGATTATAGGGATAAATAAAAAAGAAGGCATTACATAAAGGACGTCAAGAGGATATTTAGAGAAGTAATAGCTGAAAATTTCCCAAACATGAGGTCGGACACCGACATCAGGATCAGTGAAGCATATAGAACTCCAAATAGTCATAATCAAAATAAAACTACACCCAGACATATAATAATCACCATCCCAGAAATCCAACACAAGAATAGATTATTAAAAGCTGTCAGAAAGAAAACACGGACCACTTATGAAGGAAAACCTATCAGAATCACAGCAGGCTTCTCAGCACAAAGAATAAAGTAAAGAAAAGCAAAAAGTGAAGTATTCCAGATCCTAAAGGAAAATGATTTCCAACCTAGAATGATATACCCTGCAAAACTGTCCTTCGAAATCAATGGTGACATAAGATACTTCCATGACAAAGGACAGCTGAAGAACTTCATGATCACCAAGCCAACCTTGCAAAAAATATTGAAAGACAGTTTAGATACACTTAGGAAAAAAACCACTAAGCAAAGCAGATAATTAAACAGAATGGAAAGATAAAGATGCAACAGCAGAAAGATAACATGTCAAAAATAAACCAGCATATAACAGTTATAACCATTAATGTAAGTGGTCTCAATGCACCAATTAAAAGAAACAGACTAGCAGAATGGATCAAGAAACAAAATCCAACCATATGCTAGTTACAAGAAACCCATCTAACCCAAAAGGATACTCACAGACTGAAAGTAAAAGGATGGAAAACAATACTTCACGCAACAGGAAACCCGTCCCCCCCAAAAAAAAAAATTACAGGAGTACAGGAGTAGCCATTCTGTTTGCAGACAATGTGAACTTTAAACCAATAATGATCAGAAGAGACAAAGAAGGTCACTACATATTCATTAGGGGAAAACTTCAAGAGGAAGAGACAACTATCTTAAGTATACATGCACCAAATTCCAGAGCACCCAGTTATATAAAATGAGTACTAACAGAAGTGAAAAATCAAATTATCAGTAACACAATTGTAACAGGAGACCTTAACAGACTATTGACACCAAGGGACAGATCAACCAGACAGAAAATCACCAAAGAAATAATAGAACTGCATCACACACATGAACAAATGGACTTGATATACATATACAGAGTGTTCGATTCAATAACATCAGAATACACATTCTTCTCAGCAATGCATGGGTCATTCTCTAAAATAGACCATATTATTAGCTCATAGAACACATTTAAATAAATGCAAAAGAGTTGAAAATATCCCTTACATGTTATTGGATCATAGCACTTTGAAATTAGATTAATGATAAAAGATACGGCAAAAATCCCACAAACACATGGAAACTGAATAACACACTCTTGAGTAATCAGTGGGTCACAGGGGAAATTAAAGAAGAAATTAAACAATACCTACAGGAAAATGAAAATACAAATACAACTCACCGTAATCTGTGGGATGCAATGAAAGCTGTCCTCAGAGGAAAATTTATTGCACTGAGTTCAAACATCAGGAAAACAGAACAAATACAAATAAATAACCTGATGCTACACCTCAAACAGCTAGAAAAAGAAGAACAAGTGAAGCCCAAAGCCAAAAGAAGAGAGGAAATTATGAAAATCAGAGCAGAAATCAATGCAATAGAGACTAAGAAAACAATCCAAAGAATCAATCAATCAAAGAGTTGGTTCTTTGAAAGAATATATCAGATTGATAAGCCCCTAGCCAACCTTATTTTAAAAAGAGAAGAAAAAGCTCAAATTCATGCAATAAGAAATGAAAAAGGTGAAATCCCTACAAACTCTACAGAACTACAGAAGATCATCAACACCTATTTTGCAAACCTCTACTCTCAAAGGTTTGATAACACAGAAGAAATAGACAGATTGTTAGAAACATATGAAGTACCAAAGCTAGGTCAAGAGGATGTAAAACTGCTGAATAACACAATTTCTATTAATGAAATTGAAAATGTAATTAAGTCCTTAGCTACAAAGAAGAGCCAAGACCTGGACAGATTCACTGCAGAATTCTACAAGAAATACAAAGAAGACCTAATGTAGACACTCTTCAAGCTGTTCAATGAAATTCAAAGGGAAGCAGTCCTTCCTGAGTCATTCCTGGAAGCAAATATTATTCTAGTACCAAGAGAAAGACTCAACTAAAAAGAATGCTGTAGACCAGTCTCCCTAATGAACACAGATGCAAAAATCCTCAAAAAAATATTGGCAAACAAGATGCAGCAAACCATCAGGAAGATTATACACCATGACCAAATGGGATTCATCCCAGGCATGTATGGATGGTTCAACATACGTAAATCAATAAACATATTCTACCATATCAATAAAGCCAAAAGTGAGAATCACATGATCATTTCTATAGATGCAGACAAAGCTGTTGACAATGTCCAACATTCATTCATGATAAGAACTTTACAGAAAATTGGAATAGATGGTCTTTACCTCAATATAGTAAAGGCCATCTACAAAAAACCAACAGCTAGTATCATACTAAATGGCCAAAAATTGAACGCCTTTACTTTAAAATCAGGCACAAGACAAAGATGTCCTTTATCACCACTCCTATTTAATATAGTACTGGAAATACTAGCCAGAGCAATTAGACAAGAGAGAGAAATAAAAGGGGTAAAGATAGGAAAAGAAGCAGTTAAATTATCATTGTTTGCAGATGACATGATACTCTACACAGAAGACCCCCTAAAGTCCACTGAAAGACTCTTAGATACAATAAATAAATTCATTAATGTAGCTGGATACAAAATCAATAATCAAAAATCAATAGCATTCCTATACACTAACCACAAAATCAGAGAGAGAAAGAAAAGAGGCCACACTCTTCACACAAGCAACCAAAAAATGAAATATTTAGGAATTACTCTCACCAAAGAAGTGAAAGACCTATACAGGAAAAATTATAATACACTGAAAAAAGAAATTGAAGAAGATCTCAGAAAATGGAAAGATATCACTTGTTCACGGATAGGAAGAAGGAATATTGTGAAAATGTTCATTCTCCCAAAACTCTTATACAGATTCAATACAATCCCAGTAAAAAATACCACCAACATACCTCATAGATCTAGAATAGATCTAGACAAATCACTCCAAAAATTCATTTGGAGCAAGAAGAGACCTAGAATAGCAGGGACAGTTCTAAGCAACAAAGGCAAGGGAGGAGGCATCATAATCCCTGACTTGAAGTTATACAACAAAGCAACCATAGTAAATCAACATGGAACTGGAGTCAAAACAGAGCCAAAGATCAATGGAATAGATTACAAGATACAACCACAACTACAAACACACTCAACCACCTTATCTTTGATAAAGGAGCCAAACAAAAACTGGCTCTCCATATGCCAAAAACTAAAACTAGACCCATGCCTATCACCATGTACTAAATTAAAATCTAAATGGATCAAAGATCTGAATATTAAAACAGAAACACTAAATCTATTGAAAGACAAATTGGGTAGAAACGTTGAAGACATAGGGGTAGGCAGAGTATTCGTGAACAGGACTCAAATCTCATGGGACTTCCGGGAGAACATGGCGGACAGATAGCAGCAGCTATGGAGGCTCTCTGAAAGAACCAGCTTGGAATTCAGGAAGGGTGCGGAGTAAGGAGTCGTGAGCAGGTGGAGATATGCCCTGCTAACCCAAGAACGAACTGGGCTGAGAGAAACCAACTTGGAGTGCAATCCTGGTGCTATAACAGGAACAGAAAAGCCTCAGTGTGGAAGCTGGAGCCTGCACCATTAGAAACCGTGATTTGGGTTTCCCGCCGCGCGGCGGCTGCGTCTACATCAGCTCGGCAGGGAGAGAGACTCACTCTGGAATCGGCGAACAGAGTTGCAGTGAGGTGAGTGAGAGAAACTGACACTCTTCCCACGGTTTGGGAGACTCCAACAGAGGACATTCTGGGACTGGGCAGACTTGCGGGAGCAGGGTGCTGCGGCGACTTCAGCCACGTACCCCCCTCTCAAGCGGGATTGGTGAGAAGTGCCTACCCTACGTGACACTGCTGGCTGAGACCCACTGGGCTAGCACAACCCAGATCCCAGAGCCTGAGGGTGACCTGGAGGGCCGGGCCCCACATAGGCTGCCTGATCTGCAACTTCCTGGTGTGCTGCGGTGGGCGGGAACCCCTAGCTGGCGAGATTCAATCAGACTGTGGCTGACAGGAAAGGAAGCTGGGCCTCCTATATACGCTTGCATATATAAGGAACAAAGAATATGGGAAGAGGGAGCAACAACAAGAAAGGCCCTTCGGCCCCCAATCCTGAGAAACAGGCAATAGCGGACACTGCACCAATAGACATAAAGCGCCATCTAGAGAGCCTCATAGATCAGTTCAGGAATGAAGTTATTAATGACCTGAAGCTAGAAATAAGCAGAATAGTTAGAGAAATGCTAAGTACCACCCAAGAAAAAACAGATGGTGGAATGGAAAATCAGAAAAAGAGGGGAGAATTGTTTGATGGAGAAAATAGAGAAAGCATAGAATACGTGAAGCAGGTTCAAAGAGACTACAAGGAAACTAAGAACTCTATCAAAAACTGGCATAACAGCTTGAAAGAAACTAAGGACAGACTATCTGAGCTGGAGGGCAGATTAGTAATATGGGAGAATGAAATGAAAAACTTCTTAAAAGTAACAAAGAAACAAACAACAATAATACAAAGACAAGAAGATGATAAGAGGATCCATAACTTAAGAATTAAGAACATAAAAGAAGAAGTAGGGACACAAACAAGTGAACTACAAAAGCTACTCACAGAAATAATCCAGGAGAATTTTCCTAATTTAGCAAAAGGTAAAGATACTCAGTTGTATGAAGCATACAGGACCCCAGCCACCTACAAACCAAACAGAGCAACATCCAGGCATATAATAATTAAAATTCCAGAAATTGAATACAAGAACAGAATATTAAAAGCTGTCAGAGACAAGAAACAGATCACTTACAAGGGAACACCCATCAGAATTACAGCAGATTTCTCTGCACAAACCATCAAATCACAAAGAGCGTGGGGGGAAATAATTCAAGCTTTGAAAGATAATAATCTCCAGCCAAGATTGAGATATCCTGCACAACTATCTCTGGAAATTGATGGAAAAACAAGGTGCTTCCAGGATAAAGACGAACTAGGGGAATATGCAACCACCAATTCAACTCTACAGAGAATACTACAGGATATTCTAAAAAAGAAAAATACAAAGAATCCAGAAATAGTGGCAGAGAGCCCACAATGAATGGAGCAGAAAACAAAATGAAGAAGACAAACTGACAACTAATGACAGAAAAAGAGCTCAACAGAAATGAGGCAGAGAAGATTGAATGATAGGAGCAGGCTATTTTGGAGAAAATGATGTCTTAATAGGTAATACTGATTTAGTATCATCTTGCTTTGAAGTCTCATCAAGCTTTTGTTCTTCTGTCTCCATTGGTCTAAACAGGTTGTAACTTATTGGATTTTATTATGTATGATAGTATAAGCAAAAACTTTTAAAGACAAGGAGATTATACAGAAACCATTGTTCGTTTTCTGTTGGTTGAGTCTAAATACCCTGTAATGCTGTCATTCTCTTAAATGGTTTTACATTGTTTTGATATATTTGATGCTACAGTATACGAAGTTATACTCAAAGATTTCAAGGAAAGAGACAATATGGTAACTACTTTTATGTCAGGATTATCTTGTGGTGAAACACTATTCTGCTTAAATGGTTATGTTTTGATCTGCACTGTTTTGCTGTTATGCCCTCTTTTATCTCAATCTCCACTTCATTATTTACTTTTTTATTTTTTTATCCTTTTAATTAAGGGAAAAATAAATAAAAAATAGCAGGATATATTATAGTAACCCACTTTGACTTTCCATTATCTTGATTTAAAGCCCTGTATTACTCTCACCATCTTATTTTTGACTGATGTCCCCCTATTCTGTTTTGCTTGATAGTACCAGGTTCAAAAGTTTAAGCAACAGCTGTGAAGATAGTGAGATTTATTATAACACCCATTCTCGTTGACTATTATTTACTTTTGAAGACCTATAATGTCTCCAATGTTTTGGTTTTGTCAGTTTTGTTCTTTACTGTTTTGTTCAATTTTATTATAACTGATGATATAGGCAATTCTATTAGAGATAGCAGGAGGCATTATGGTAACCATTGTTGATCACCTTGTATTATGCTTTTACATTATCTATTGTGTCCACCCTTTTGATTTGATTGACTCTGTTCTGTTATGTCACATTTGATTCTACTCCCTTCCAAAAAAGTAATAAGAACTGTGGGAGCAACAAAACCCAAAATGGATAATTGTCATTGTACAAAAGAGAGGAAAAGAAAGTGCTCTAAACGATATAACTGCATGTATATATAAGTGTATAAGATAGATAATGATATCACTGAGTTTTGTTGGATCATTGAACAGAACTGTTTGCAGTCTCACTGTTGGAATGTCTACTTTACAAGCTTTAATTTTGTGACTTGAACAATTATTTCTAAGATGACAATATGTAATCCATTAACTAGTGATTTCCTACTGTTTATTTTTTTCTGTAGATCTGTATAACTTGTACCCTTTCTCTGCTTTTTTTTCTCCTTAAATAAAATTTTTAAAAAAATCTCATGGGAAATACTTCCCAGAATCAATAACTGGGACCACCTCTTATTAAAAGGTTTCTGCATGTCAAAAGAAATCTCTAGGATAGTGAAAACACACAAACTTGGAAAAAATCTTAGTGAACTCTCCCTTAGACAAAGGACTTCTGTCTAAAACATATAAAGAATTAAAAAAAAAAATCAGACCCCCAAAATTCAAAGATCCAATCCAGAAATGGGCACCTGAGATGAATTCACACTTCTCAGATGAAGAAATACAAATAACAAATAAATACATGAAAAAATGTTCATCACCATTACTCTTTAGAGAAATGCAAATTAAAACCACACTGAGATTCCATCTCATTCATGAAAGAATGACCAGGATCAAGAAAACCTTCAACAACAAATGCTGGAGAGGCTGTGTGGAAAAAGGACCTCTCTTGGACTTCTGGTGGGATTGTAGATGGTGCAACCATTGTGGAGGTCAGTCTGGAGATTTCTCAAAAAGCTGGGATTGGAAGTCTCATTTGTTCCAGCTATTCCACTTCTAGGCATATTCCCGAAGAACTGAAAGCATTATACCACAGTGATATATGTGCACCTATGTTTATAGCAGCACAATTTGTCATAGCCAGATCTTGGAAACATCCCAATTGTCCATCAACTGAGGAATGGATAAAAAAGTGTGGTATTTTTATACAATGAAGTGTTACTCAGCTATAAAGAAGGATCACATTGAGATATTTATAAATAAATGGACACAGCTTGAGACCATATTCATAAGTGAAATAAATCAAACTCACATGTATGGATATTGAATAGTTTCCCTATGGTAGGAAATGATTCAAATATATAAAAAGTATGTGGTAATCATGACTCCCCATTATATGGCTTTGAAGCCTTATAAAGTTTTCACTCATTAATTGAAATAGCTTTATTCTGGGCTGTTCGATATTATTGCCTGTGATGATATGAACAGCTATTTTGAAGAAAAAAAGACATCATAATAGCTAGTGATGAATTAATATCATCTTCTTTTGAAGTTCCACCAAACTGTTGTTCTTCTCTCTCCATTGGTTTTATCATGTTGTATCTTACTGGATTTTATTATATGTGATAGTATAAACAAAAATTTTTCTAGGCAAAGAGATAATATAGAAACCATTGTTTGTTTTGCTTAGCTGGTTCTAAATACCCTGTAATACTTTCATCCTCTTGAATAGTTTCACACAGTCTTGATATGTTTGATGCTATAGTTTACGAAGTTATATTCAAATATTTCAAGGAAAAAGACACTATGATAACTACTATTAAGTTGGGTTATCTTGTGGTGAAGTACTAGGATGCTGAAATTGTCATACTTTGACCTGTATTGTTATTGTTATGTCCTCTTTTATCTCAATCTCCCCCTTTTTCATAAAAAAATTTATTATTATCATTATTATTATTATTTTTAATTAAGGGAAAAAATTAGCAGGATATATATTATAGTAACTTTTTTTATTTCCTATTAACTTGATTTGAAGCCTTGTATTACTCTCACTATCTTGTTTTGACTGATTTTACTCTGTTCTGTTCTGTTTGATAGTATCAAGTTTGAGGGTATAGGCAACTACTTTGAAGGCAATAAGATTCACTATGATGCCCATTTTGGTTTTACTATTATCTTCTTTTGAAGTCCTGTAATGTTTCCAATGTTTGGGTTTTATTGGTCTTGTTCTGTACTGTTTTGTTCAATTTTGTTATACCTAATGATATAGGCAATTATTTTTAAGGAAACAAGAGGCATTATGGTAAACATTGTTCATAACCTTGTATTCTGTTTTCACATCATGTGCTGTGTCTATCCTTTGTTTTGACTGACTGCTTTGTTTTTTCATATTTGGTTTTATTCTCTTCCAAAGAAAAGTAGTAAGAACTGTGGGATTAATAAAACCCAAAATGTGTACATTTTGTTGTAAAAAAGAGAGGAAAAAAAAGTGCTCTAAAGGATACAACTGCAAGTGTGTTTAGGTATGTTAAGATAGATGACCATATTATTGAGTTTTTGTAGGATCATTGAACACAACTGTTTGCAGTCTCACTGTTTGAATGTTCACTTTATATGCTTTAATCCTGTAACTTGAACAACTATTTCTAAGATGACTATATGTAGTCTATTAACTAGTGATTTCTTACTGTTTTTTTAAATTCTATATTACTTGTACCCTTGTACTGTTTTTTCCTTTAAAATATAATATAAAAATATAATATAATTATAAATATTATTTTATAAAAATAATAAAGATTTCTGTGGTGAAAAAAAAAAAGAATTCTCCCACTATTTTGGGGGAGGGTCTGACAACAGATTTGGCCACTCTACGATAATCTGTTTCTCTGTCCCCTTTGGTTGCTGTCATAGTCCCTAGAGAAAAAAAAATGTAATTATTCATCCAGAGACTTCAAAACCATAAAATGTTTATACTCTCATACTGCTAAAACACACCTCCCCTGACTATTAAATCCAGTTTAGGATCTTTGAGCTGTGAATGCTGCCACAATTGCCTTCCATACACATTGCCTGTCTTTTTCTGCCTACTGCCTGCTGGCACACCTGCATGGACTTGAACAAATACCTTTTTGTACCTTCAGTTGACTCCTGTCAGCCACCTCCTCCTTGCCTTTAAATAGAAAGACTCTCATTCTGAACTCAAAGGTTAACTGATCTAGACTCAACTTCCTAGAGGCTCAAAAATTATCCTCTTTTGGAGAAACCCTCAGAGTTGACCTTGCTAGTTTCTCAGCACAAAATATCACTGCACTTCAGATTAATGACACTCAAACTGCCTGCTGGAAAGATGCAAAAGCTCTGCTGCAAAATCTGGTAGAAACTGGTTACAAAATATCTGGAGAAAAGGCATAAATCTACAAAAAAGTTGTGGTCTAAATGATGCTTACTCAGACTGGCAGGCCCTGGGAGTACCCAATGGTCCGTGTGTGCAAATACTTGGATCCAGTTAACAAGGGCTGCCTCCCACATTTGCCTTCATGCTCTAACAGCTACTGTTCTTCTGATCAAAAGACTGGCAAGCTAACTTTAGGCCAAACTCTTAACTGTCCAGGTACCACATGCTGTACTGGACCTACTCATGCAAAACTTCTCGCCTGATTCTTCCAGTACAGTCCTGCCATGTATTGGCCCACCAAACTGGGCCCACCATACCATGACTGCCTCGCACTAATTGGTGAATGTTGGTGATGCTGACAAGACTTAAAGCTGAACTACCTGACAGATGCTGAGAACATCCTGTTCATGGGTGAAAGTAGCCCTGTTAGGAATGGAGTTCAACAGGCTAGATATGCGGTGGTCACCTTGTGCACTTTTATTTTGGCCAAAGCTCTCTCACATATATGGTCTGCACAACAAACTGCTGCTGTTTCCTGCTGCTGTCTGCCAAGAATGTCAAACTTGGGCTCAAAACAACCCAGACCAGAGTCCTAAGCCCTCTCTGGGGATCTGATTGATTGAACCATCAACCCTAGCCAGAAAAACTGTTGCCAATTTTTGTCATGTCGAGAGATAATCAAAAAGCTGAGCTTGATCACTTATACCTAATTATTTTAATTGGCATAATATAGTGAAGCAGAGAATGCACCATGGGAATTAGTTAAGTGGAAGCTGTTGATGATATTTACAAGAGAAGTTTCTATGGAATGGTAAAAGTGGATGTGCAAATTAGCATAAATTGAGGAGAAAATAGAAAATAAGGAATTTGTAAAATAATTACAGAATTTTAATTTTTACAGGAAGAGAAAATAGAAGTGGGAGAGGTTAAGTCAAGAGAAATTTCTCTTGCTCTTGTTGCTGTTACTGTTGTTTAATGCATTCTGTATGGCCTAATTAACTGCTTGTTTTTATACTACAGGGATGATCATTAGAAAAGGAAAGTTTGATGGAAATAGATAGGAAAAAATTGCTGAAGCACTGTCCTTGAGTAAGAGAATAATACATAAAAGGGAGATTAATGTTAGATAAAAGCATGCATACTTCATTTTGAGAAAACAGACATTTAGTATTACATTTGTAGCTAAGAGATAAGATAGTAAAGTCTATAAACTTTTCTTTTGATTGGCTTCTTAATCTTCTTTAGTATAATAGAAAACAATCACTGGCTGAGAATCAGAGTGGAGAATGAGGTCCCAGTAGTTTGAGTATGGGAGAAAATGAGACAGTCACCAGTGTGGAAAGCATTTTAAGTATTAATATATTCAGAAAGTACAACATAAGTGCCTATTTCTGGGAAGCTTGATTGAGGTTTTGCTCATGGGTTTATCTCAAAAGCAGAGAGTATGACCATGAACTTTCTTCAGCTTCATTTTGATGAATGAAAGAGATCCAATAGGTAAGTTAGAGTTAATCATTATTGTGACTTTTTCATGCAAATAAGATGGTAAAATAAAAGTACTAAGATTTTATTGACCACAGAATTTAAGATAGGAAACAAGAATAGAGGAGAATTAAGAGTGGGAAAGAGATGAAAAAATTAATATATTGCTTCTGTTTAAGAGATCAATGATTACTGGAGTCAGAGAAAGAGAGAGACAGTAATCTGCTAATATATATTGGGTATGATGATCTAAGAGAGGTATGCATACATAGTATTTGAGATTATGAAAACATTTGACTTACTGTTAAATGACAGTTCTATGATGTGACCATGGTGGAAGCAAGATGAAGTTCAAAATCATTGCATGAGAAGGATCCAAGACAGTTAAAACTATTTTGAATACGAAAATCACTAGAAATTGAGACAAAAAATATTGAAGAGAGATCTGAATTGGGAGCATGCCGTTATGAATATAAATAATTACTAATTTGCAGATATAACCTGTTAATAAGATGAGGGGCATCTGGCTCAAATTCCCACGCACAGTGTGTATAGACCTGTATTTCACTAGGGATATTGTGAAATGGTGATGGATATGGCTTGGCATTTCTTCAGCTACTGACCTTTCTTAATGTACATGCCAGAACACATAATTAATACAATGCATCAAGGTATATTTTATTCCTTTTAATGATTATTGAAATCTACAAGTGTTCTATTCTGCAATTAAATAATGATTATGTTTGTCTTCTGGCTCAGCCCCATTTCAGAATCCTATTATCACAGAGTTCATAATTAGTATAGTTAGTAGTATAGATTTGCCTTGAGATAATTAAATATCGTGAGCTTCTGAAGGTTATTTTAAGTGTCTTGTATCAGAGCTCACTAAAAAACAGATATACACACAGAGAATCAAACCTTGGATTGTGAATAACTTGGTCTGGAGTGTTCCACAAGATGAGCAAATATTTCTAAGACATTTTAACTTGATAAGTGAGCACTGTCTTGCAGTATGAGTAGTACATCAACTCAGCATCACATACTCATAATTAGATCTCTCTCTCTCTCTTACTGCTTTGATATATAAGAGTTTTGGACTATGAGAGGAATGAATTATCCCCACAAATCAAGATTTTATATATATATATATATTCGTTATATTAAGATAAAATATATATCCATATGTATTTGATTTTTATTGATAACAATCACTAAAGAAAAACTTTAATACAACTATATATATAATATACATTATTTTGCAAATACATATATATATATATATATATATATATATATGAGATGCAGAATCAGGGTGGAAGACTATAAAAAGAGCCACCTGTGTAATGGAGAGTGGAAGATTCAGTGAAAACTCAAAAGGCTTGAATTCACTGCACAGTCCCCTGGAAGTCTGAATTGGGAAGTCTAAAGAGTGAACTGAAAGGCTAGAGAGAGATGCCCATAGGCAATGGCAAAGACTGCAGATTCTCTGAAGAAGCAAAAGTGAAATTTTCTTCTTACTTCCCTTCCATTTCATCCAGGCTATAAGCCAATTAGTTGATGCCTACCACATCCAGGATAAGAATCCCCTCTTCAGTAACACAATCATCCAGAAACATCCACAGCAGTGCTAAAATAATTCGCTAGGCAGTTCTTATTCAAGTTGACACTGCAAATAACTATCAAAACTCCTTTTCAGACTATATACTCAAATCCCAGGTAGTAGAAAGAAAAACAAGGAAACTATTTAGGAAGGATTAAAGCATTATGCCAATCTGAGGAGACGCTTTGAGAAATACAATGAAGTCTTCTGGAATTTAGTATAAAGGAAAAGGAATGCACAAAGCTTAGTTCTACCATTCCATTGTAAGTCTTCTCAGAGGCATTCCTCGAATTTAAATTTCAAAAACATTTTAGGCATTTGACACTTCAAATTCCTTTTCCAATAACCACCCTTTTTGTTTTAGAAAATTTATTTTTTATTGGTGCATAGTTATTATACAGACTATTGATATTCATTTTGGGGAAATTTTATCGTTTTCAATCCTTTTATACCCTTCTTTCTTTCTTCCTTCCTGTTTGTGACCACACAGAGCTAGAAAAAATATTACAGAAATTTATATGGAATAAGAGAAAAGAAACCAGAATTGTCCAAATAATATTTAGCAGGAACAGCAAAGTGAAGGTGCACAGTATCAAATTTCAAGTTATACTGCAGATCTCTAGTAACAAAACAAAGTAGACCAATGAACAGAATGGAAGACATGGAAGCAACCACATGTATTACCATCTGACTTATGAGAAAAGAATCAAAAACATAACATTGGAGGAAAGATAACTTTTTAATAAAATAAGCTGGGAAAATTTGATATATCCATGAAGAAGGCTGAAACTAGACTCTATCTTTTAAGCTAGCTAAAGTCAACAAAAGATGATAATATTCCTAAATATGAGAACTGAAATCTTAGAATTGTTAAAAGGAAGTGGGAGAGACACTTGCAGGCACAGACATATGGAAAGACTTACGAACCGACCTCCAGTAGCACAGGAACTGGGACGTGATCAACTTATAAAGCTCATAAACCCAAAATTTTGACCTATAAAAAATCTAAGACATTTTATCAGGAGGTCTGTAAAGATTTAATGAGATATCAGAGAAAAATCATCAACACAGGGCCTGACTGCAGCATACATCTGACAAGCCTCCTTGTTTCTGAGTCTGTTCTTTTCTTCCTTTAAGGTTTCTTAATCGTGGACATCCCCCATTTCTTTCTTTTAGACCTCTAGCCTGTGGACAACACACTTACTTGAGCAGCTTGATTATTAAAAATGAATGGTTCTTAAATTCATATTTCTTGTTCTGTAACTGAAATAGTGGCCACTTTTCTGTAGATTTTAATTTTCAAATGCCATTCCCATTCACGGAAAACTCAAGTTAAATTCATCATTTTACCTTTGTGAGATCATCTCTCCCTTCAAACGACGTCTCTCTGGCTTCTCCACACTCTCAGGAACTCCAGCTAAGGGACTTAGTAACTCTTTGTCCTAAACTTGAGACTATCCTAGTTAAAAATACAACAAAATTGTTAGGGTGAATAACTTTCACTGCTAGAGAAGTTAAACTTTCATTCAGATAAATTCTGTGTATATAAGTAAATCAACTATTGAATTAAAATGTGAAGAGGCTCCACAGAAATAACTCATTCATCACACTGCCATTTAGAAGAAATGCTATCTATGGGCAAGAAAAAACAAACAAACAAACAAACAAACAAACAAAAACCTGTAAGATATCAAAACAGAAACCCTGTTGGAAAGAATATTCAATTTCAGAGATACAAGGCTGCAGAACAGTGAATATTCTAAAAAGACAATTACCTAATTTAGAGGTGTTCTGTAGTTCGCTGTGTAGACAGTGCAGTTAAGAGAGGCTTTGAGTTCATCTACAACTCCCTGGAGTACAGACTAGTGTAGAATGGTAACGTGTGTGTGTTTGAACCAAGCCTGAGGAGAAAGATGGAAAATTCAGGGGGTAAATGAGAGGGTCTTCTCTACTCTGGAGCAGTGGATGAATGCCGGAGTTATTGCTTCCATTTGGATAATAGGGTATCCTAAGCACTGTTATCTACCCTTAGGGCAGCTGGATCACAGGACAAAGGTAAAGCCACTGTATTTCTTGATGACTAAAAAGCCTTTCTAAGCCCTTTCTCTAACAGCACACGAGTCTTTCCAAATTGCAGAAAGAAGCATCACTCATCTGATACAAGTTACGTGCCATACGCAGTAGCTTTGAACAATCCCAGAATATTCTGAAACATTCAAGCATGTGCTCAGGTCCTCACAGTGCTCTGTCATTAAAGGAAAGCCATGCAAGATAAAATGCAGAATAGTTGGTCTTATAATAGCAAGTGTCTTCATAATAGCCAATGTGTGGCATGTATTAGAAGTTATTTTCTGTGAGAGCTCACAATGAAAAGGAAGGACTGGAAAGGAAATTATAACCTGAAAATGAAGGTGCAAAAGGGAATGATGCTTTAAGCAGTTATATGCTGTTTACGACATTGGTTGGGCTTACTAGCTTTTTTTTTTAATTCATCAGGAAAACTTAAAATATTTAATCAAAGCATCAAAATGGAGCAAAATGGTTTTTCTTTTATTTTTTAATTTTCTCAACATGTATAATAATGCTTATTATACATGATAATAAGCAATATTTTTTATTATTTATATTTATATACACACATGTATATATACAAATTTATGCATACATTTTTATTCCTGTACATCAATATTTCATTCATTTTACGTTCACACCCACGTATGTGCAGATTTGTTCTGCAAAACGGAGTTTTTAGGAAAACAATAGCACAAAGTAAAATGCTATTCGCGTTGTGTGTGTGTGTGTGTGTGTGTGTGTGTTTTGTTTTGCTTTTTTCTTTGCAGTACTGGGAATTCAGAAAGACGAGCTTGCCTGGCAGGCGCTGCACCGCTGAGCTACATCCTCTGCCCCACGGGTTTGTATTTTAATGAAAGGGCTAGTTTGGAAGAAAAAAAAAAAAAAAAAAAAAAAGCAATGCTACTCTTAGGGAAATAAGGATAAAGTACTTTCTAAATTTGGGAGTTAATAAGGTTATTTGATGTGGACGCAGATAGTTCAGGCTCTGTGAGCCTAATGACCTCTGTATGGAAGTTTGCAGACAGGCAGTGCTTACGGGACTAATAGGAATCTGGAATGCATAGACTATAATATTCTCCTGCTTTGATGAATTATGTTCACTTTGATTTTATTTCTCTGTAAAATCGTGAAGATTATTATGGTTCCATGTATGTCAGGATATGGAACTTTGGGTCTAGGACACTACATATTTTGAATAACACCCTCTGATGCTCTTTATGTGCTATGTTCAAAATCCTTTTGAAAATAAATTTTCAGGATGTAAAGTAGTGTTATATTTTTATTTTGCATATATAATGTAGTCATCCATTGCTTGCCATTTTCTGTATTCCTATTCTTCTAAATTAATCTTCTAAGGAATGTTAAAGAATAACTGAGGTGACTTTTGTTATTAATCTTTACTGCTCTTTGAGATTATTGACCTCATTTTTATTTTCTTATGTTTCATAGTTCCAGTGAGAATCATGTCATAGAACAAGATAATGTGATAATGTGATAATTATAAAGTATTATCCTATCTCAAAATTTGTGACATTTTGGAAAAGAAATATTTAAATACTGCACAGGTCTTATACATTAACATCAGTTATGTATATGAAAAATATTTTTTTTAGAAATCTGGTGCTTTTCTTATATATTCATTGTTAAAACTTTTCCAAAATATTCAGAAACCTCTGTTATTAAGGGATAGTCTTATTTTTAGATCTTCTGCCTAATCACAGAACGACTTAGAAACAGTTTATCAAGAAAAAATGAATCATTACTCACACACACATTCACCATAGTGAATCAGTACCTGGTTTATACAGTTTGAATAATGAAATCAGAGAGTGATTTAAGAAGGAAAATAAGATTCCATTGGATTAGCTCAGGAGAATGTGCCTTCTTTAAAACAGTGAATCAACTTAACACCTTCATTATGAAATCAGCTAACCAAATTGCAAATCTGTCACAACCAGCAGTAGATCTGAATCAGATTGTCTCACTTTTTCAGTCTATTGCACATACACTTAATTGCTTATCCATTATATTTATTTAAAAATTTACTTCCTCTGAAAATTGACTTGCAGTTTTGAGATAGCAGAGATCATGATTTTCTTGTGATTCAATGACAACTAGGAATTTCCAGTTTTCATTGATTCATAATCAGTTATTATATTTGGGGACTATGGTGGCTATGGAATGATACTGGTACATTTTGAAACCCTAATCACAAAAGAAATAATTATTATGAATCCCAGTATTAGAAGGCACAGTGCTAAGTAATTGAAGAAATATACATACAGTCCTATATATCCATATATTTGGTGACAACCAACCTGAAATTCACAGCCACAGTATCACTGCTGAAGGGATACTGACAGTCAATTGAGTATTCTTTGCTGGTCAGAAAAAGGAGCAGGAAGTTGAGAAGGAGGTGTCTAAGACAGGTGGAGCAGTCACATGTGCGTACCCCCCTACACACATACACACACAGGCATGTCAGCATTCATGCAGGCACATAAGTATTCTCTTCTGTCAGGAAATATAAGATCTGTGGATCAGAGTGAAGGTTGTTTTACTCAGAAATTTGACACACTTTTCCACAGAATTACGTGATATGAATCAGATGTTCCCAAAGGGCATGTCATGGTTTTTCACCACTAAAAAGGAAATCTGAAAGGAGAAAATGCAAGATACTGAATATGTGCCTGACCCAGTTGAACTTCTCCCCTCCAGAGTGAGGGAGCAAAAGACAGTCACCTTTATTATGGACTAAAAATGAGTATTTTCCTGTTGAGAGAAAAAGAGGTCTCTATTTTAGAATGCATTTGAGTGCCTCTAGGGAGAATATGGCTTTAACTTCTCTCTCTCTGTATCTCTCTCTCTTTCTCTCTTTACTTTTCTCTTTCTCTCTTTACTTTTCTCTTTCTTTCTTTCTTTCTTTCTTTCTTTCTTTCTTTCTTTCTTTCTTTCTTTCTTTCTTCCTGTACTGGGAATCAAGCTCATGACCTCAGACTAGCCAGGTAGGCATTGTTGCAATGAACTATATGCCCAGCTCTCCAATCTCTTGAAGTAATACATTACTGCATTCTTAAAAATTTAATTGTTTATTATACAATTTAGGTATATACAATAATTGCATTCATCATAGGGAATTTATACCTGTATATAATATAACTTGATTTGTCTCTCCCCATTCCTTTCCCCTCCTTTCAATCCCTCTTGTATTCTTTGTTTACAAAGTTTTGTTTCCATTTTATGCTTCTTTTCTCATTTTTCATTATTTCTAATTTAGAAGGGGCATCTGTTAGTCATCCTTCATCTAAGTGTGTGTGCTTTTTACTCAAAGATGTTGGACTGTGCTGAATTGTGTAAATGTTTACAAAGAAGTGACTTTTAACAGGTATGACAAGACAGTGTTTGAACTGTTGCTTAAGGCAACATGTTGTTGTTTAAGGCACACAATATATTTTAATCCTGCAGAAATTATCCACAGAGACTATTCCATTTTGGAATACTATTTTCAAAACAGAAGATGAATTAATTCTAATTTAAATTATAGTCCATTTTCAAATATGTTTGAGTATTTTATTTTCCCTAAAACTGAAGCAACTGCATTGAATAATATTCAATAAATACCACTTGGCCAAATAGTAGCCTTACTTTTATGCACATAAGTTGGTTTTAACTTTAATTCTTAATTTAGTTACGATAATTTTCATCATTTTAGAAATGATTTGAGTAAAAATGGGATATCATTTTAATAAATGTAAATTCCAGAAAACTATAAAAACCGTGAGTAGGCCTTTACTGTGATTTCATATTGATAAAAGTTATATTAATGTAATGTGTATGTTTGTGGTAAACACAGGTACAAACTGCTAGCTTAGCCCCTTGATGTTCTTTCTTCAATTCAGAGTTTTTACAAGGTAAGGATTAGAAGTTATCTGTATCATCAGAGATATTTTTCTGACTCAAACCAAATGTTAAGGAGGGAGTGATGTTAGGGATACAAGACAGGTGGGATTACGCTGCTGAAAACTGGTAGATGTGAAAGAAATCTTGACCTGGAACATTAGAAGAGATGAGGTTAGAAAACAGAAGCTGCATCTCTGGGTAAGAAGGGAAAGAGCAAAAGCTTAATCTTCACACTTCTTTAAATTTTTCATCTGTCTCCTACTTTTTCATCCTTAGGTCATATAATATTGCAAATTCTTGGTATACTAACAGGTGGCCAAGCATCTGTGAAAAGATACTCGTCTTGACACATTCCCTCTCTGTATTTCCTCAATGGGGCATAAATCACATCTTTACCATGTAGGTATGAGAACAAAATTGGATGGTCAATGTGTAATTGATACACTGAAAAAATTAATTGCTGTGATATATTCATAAAGCACCCCATTTTATCTCACAGTACAATTTTGGAAGTTTGTTCACTGGAATCGTTACAAAATGAACAATCCATATCCCTTGTTGAAATCTCAACTAGCACCAAGGATTTTCCTGCTTATTTTAATCAGTTGTTTTGGACACTAATTGCAAAATAGAATCATCCAGGAAATTCTTCAAAATAATGATGTCCAAGTTTACAGACTAGACAAATATATCAGAATTTTTTGGGTACTAGCCTATTTGTACACGTACTTTAACACCTCCAAAGATAATTCTAATGTGGTATTAAAGTTGAGAATAATTTTCTTTACATAATAAATCATCTCTCTATCATTTTACTGATAATACTGATTAAGTAGAAAGCCCCATCTCAAATATTAATCAATATTTTAATTTAAAACTAAATTTCTCCTCTTCTTTGGTCAGCTCTATGAGTAAATTGAATAGTGAAAGTGCCACAATGGTTTCTTTGTATTCACTTTCTCCTGACACTCAGAACTCAAGGGCAGCTGACTTTCAGCCAGAAGCCTTGCTCTGAGTTTGTTATCTTACATGTTTTCCATGGAAAACTCAAGTGTTCTTTGCCCTGCCAACCCCTAGAGCACACACTGTCACTTTAGCCATTTATGCCAGTCTTAAGTTTCTCAGCTGGGTTTGGTTAGTCGCTTACTAAATTTTCAGGTAGGAGTCAAATGTCATTCTGTTTTGCAAGACAGCAGCAGGGGACAAAAGTTAGGCTACAACTCCTCACACAGGGCTGACTTGGGAACCAGGCAACCACCTGACTTCCAACTGGGAAACACAGATTACCAGAAACCACAACACAAAAACTCCAAATATCTGTTTCACAAATTATCCTCCTACTTGTTACTTTTCTAGTTTTTTAATAGCTTCAAAGAGATGAGTAAATGAAGGTGGAATTTGTGGAGTTGGGAAACGGATCTAGAGAAGAGGAAGAAGAGAGTGTGGAGTGAGATGCTATAAAATTTATCAAGATTCAATATGCATATGAACCAGTTCCCCAAGATGCAAATACTTATTACACACATACAAATAATAAAAGCAAATCAGAACAAAACAAAACAAAATCATCAAATGACTTATTGATCAGTAACTTAATTCTCAATTGAACTAGTTAAACTTCATTACCAACTTAACTAGATTAAGGACTCATCAAAAGGAACTTTAATATGAGATCACTGACTTTATGGATATGTTAACCTACTGCCGAGTTCCTAACTGAATGTCCTATTAGAAGCTAGAGCTTGTTTTTAAGAGTGGGTCATGGGGTCATGACCTAGGGGACTGTATCTGACCCCAGCTCTTTCTCATGAGGCTCTTTCCTTGTTGTCTGTTTCCCAAATACTGTAAGTTTAGCAACTTTCTTCCAACATGCCTTCCTACTTTAGGACTAGTGAGCCACAGGGAGAAATCGCTGAAACCATGAGCCAAAATAAACTTCTTTAAATTGTGCATATCAGGTATTTTGTACTAGCAATGGGAGAATTGACTAAAATATTGCTAAAGTATGCATGATACTCTACCATAGAAATTAATGTACAGATTTCTAGAATTTGAGGTCCAAAACTGGTAACAATACATGTAACATTACTAAATTTCAAACTGTATTTTACCAACAGTTTACCTAATTACTGAAAGTTTCTTGCCCTAGTACAAATTACTATACAATTATGGCAGTGGTTTAATGTGGCAAAAGGCCTAACTACAACTCCCCTTCCTGATTGCATGCACAGAGAATTCTAATCAGTTTCTCATACATCATCAATGCCCACCCCAGGTGCCACTTCCGGTCAGCGGTCATATAACCCTCTGCCTCTCTGTATCTGATCAAAGAAGACAGCCCAACCACCATGGGTTGTGTACTCCTTTCCATGTCCTCAACTCAATAAGCCTGTTCATTTTGTATTTTTTGCTTCTCTATTGCACCAGAATACTCTAACGATTATCATTATCACATAACACTGCCATAGAGATACTAAATATATTTGAGTCATGAATAACCAAAACATGTTGATGCTATCCTAGGAATAATCTGAGAGTAAATATTATTTTTCACTCATTGAAACCTTCGAAAATTCAACACAAAGATCAGAAGTTTAATACTCTGGTGTACAGAGCACTGTTTCTCAGAGATCTTTAAAGCTTTCTCTTTTGCAATATTTTCCTTGGATTCAGAAGCAAAAAGTTATTTACTCGATAAACCATGAAGCATCACTATGACCATGACCTAATATCTTGCCAAAATAGCAATGAACCTCAATTTTTATAATAATGTTAATTCCTTAAAACGTTCAACATCTGTTCTAGAATGTGAAGGTAAATGAAGAGGAAATATCCACATAAGTTTTGCAGTGCAAAAGGAGAATTAGCAGATGTACAATATTCCTCTGAAGCATGGATAGAGAGTCTTTCAGGGTTTACATAAATCTGCCTAACCAGCTGCCTCCTATTCTTCAGTAGCTGATCCAAAATTAGATTCATGGTATGTGAAGAAAGAGTAAAGGAGATAAGAGCCTATTACCGTGCACAGTCAACACAAAAGAAGTGTTTCAAATTAATCACCTCTGGAGGTATATCAAAAACAATTTGCTTGGATGATTCTCCTTTGTCCTTTTACAGACAGTTTTCAAAGAAAAAAATAAACTTTTATTTGAGTTATTTTCCAACTTATACATTGAAGAACACAAAAGTCATGTTAGCAGGTGCACACTGTGAGAAAGGTTGATACCAGCGTCCCCTCGATAGTCATTAATGGACGGTGCCAGTTCCCCGGTGAAAGGGCACATGGGTGGAGCAGATGACTGTAATAGAGAATAATTAGCACAACCGTAAATGAGAATCAAATTTAATGACCACAAGCTGGTCCTCATGCAATCATTTTGCTCTACTTACCAGGCATATGGCTTGTAGTATTTGTTTATAAATCTTAGCTAGCTCAAGAGGGAAAAGTACTAACGCATGGAGGTTCGACATATTTACATACATCATTTAAGAAGCACCTTATTGTACCTTCTGCATTACAAGAAAAATCAGGTGGATCAATAAACCATGAAAATATTTATATATCAGTTTACTTAAATACTTCCCTGAATAAAGGTTCTTTACAAACTGCTCAGAATATATTTTCACTTGCCTTGAAAGCATGGATATTTTATACATGCTATTAAGTACACTAAGTTGATAGACATGTCACTGTATCTTTTAATTATTGATATTGTCCCTTTATAATTTTCTGCTGTCAATATTACAGAGTTTCTCATTTAACTTGTTGGTTTTCTTTTCGGTGGATTTTTCTGCCAAGAGAATTATGAGGCAACATAAATAACCGGTTATTCAATTTATCATTTGAAATATTGTGGATATTTTATTGACTATTTAACTGTATTCCACTAATAAGTAAATTCAGATACAAATTTTCTTCACTTTTTTGTCAAACAAGAAAGAGACAAAAATAAAAGCAAAACATTCTGTCATTTGCATTAGCATCTATCATTTTCATCATGGAAATCTTGTGTCAGTGTTATTTTCGTGCTATCCTGCAGTTTAGAGGTCATACAATAACATATACCACTACACTGATGTCAGTACCTGCAGTAACACAGGTGTAACGTGAACACCGATTTTTTCTTGTTTAGGCAGTGTCAGCATCATCTAAGCAGGAAGTGTTCACATTAGTACAGAACTTTTAGTCTCAGGATCCAAGATTCTACTATTGTGATATCTTTTCAATTAACAAAGCTATTTGTTTACCTAAAGGTAGCATATTTTCTTCTATTAAATTTAGCAATTAGCAAATGCAGTGTTCAATCTCTGCAATCATCTTCAAAAATTTTACGATGTGTCACTCAGTATATTACTCTCTCATCATTGTTTAACCGACATTAATTTAGTGACGTGAAACTATTTAAATATCTGTGAAATAAACATTGTTTGCAGATTTAATTGATATATGAGTAGTTTGTTTAAAGACCTGATCCTGTAATTTATCTTTGGATAAACCAAGTCTAAGTAGAATCACATGAATGTTAATCAAAATCTTGTTATCTCTAAGCTGAAAATGCAGCTCATTTGTGTTTCTTTTTTATATTTGATTGTTTATTGGTATACTTTAAATATATATAATTATTATACATATATCGTACAGAATTTGTACATGGTATATTTTGATTCCCATTTTTTCCCAATGCCCTCTCTTCCCTTCAACCCATCAGAAGAGAAACATATTCTCAGTATCATGACTGTGCATGTGAAAACAAAACTATACAACTAATAAGACTGTAAAACATAAGGTAAATGTAAACCAAAAGCTATGATTATATGGCAGCAATAAATAGAAATTATAATGAAGTTTCAAGAAAAAACTATATTGATGTATCTTTGTCATCTTTTTTCAAGAAAAAATTAAAATATATCACATACATGTAAAAACTCTCTGTGATAAATATAATCAATGTGTGCTGAAAAATATTCTAATAAAATGATAGAGAAAAAGTTTTAAAAACTAGTGTACATCTAGAATATTCCAGCAATGAGTTAATGGCCTAAGAATGGGTCATTAGAACAGAATATGGAGTCCAGAATTGGACTGACAAATCTTACTGAACTTACTGAATGAATGTAAAAGCAAGACCATTGAGTATATAAAACATACACAAACCATTACTAACTAGGGGAAAGAAAAGTTAAATTTGCATGCTAAACTTGTATTCAAATGAATTGATTAGTAAGATAACGTCAAATTTTAAAAACAATTTAGAGTAACTACCATTTTATCTGTTGTTGGTCAGGATATAAACTCGCAGTACTGACTTTGGAAATCTCAACTGTTTCTTGAATAAAGTGAACTATGTGTTATTATTGTCATACAAAAATTTCAATGATGCCTAGCTATAGTTAAAAATATATGCTCAGTAACTAAGTAATGAATGTTGTTAGTGATTTATTCACAGTGAAAAAACATGGTAACAGCTCTATTGATTTTTAGCACGTGAATTAATAAACAAAAAATGTGATTTAGGCATATGTGGGAATGTATCTTTTAATAAAACAAAGAAAACTAGTTCATAATAAAAAAAAAAAACCCTGAAAATGCAGAACACTTTAGTAGTATTAGCAAAAAGTAGGTAATGGATACTTAATTTTAATAGCGGTTTGTGTTATGGGAGATTTAATACTGTGCATAAAGCCAGAAACAATGGAGCCATGATTTATTTAACATCAGATCATCTGACTACAAGACCCATTATTGTAAGTTTAGAATATCACAATGAGTTAAGGAGTGAAAATGATTATCTATTAGTCTGTACCAGAAACTGGAACATCAACCCATCATGTAAACGAGTTACCTGGAACAGAATTGCATGCACAGACAAAGTATGATTAATAACAGATCATCAACACAGGATCAATATTTATAACAACATATAGAGATATAGTATGTATAACTTGCACAACTTTTAAAGTAAGAATTTTTCATTGACCTTTTGACATTCCTGTTTTTTCTCTCCCTTTTCTAAATGTGTTTGTGGCTCCAAGTTGTATACTTTTTCGGATGCTCAAAAAGTCATTTTTGTTTTTATATGTTATCCTTGTTTCCAAAAGGAGCTATCTTCAGAAGGTACTTCTTATGGAGAACAGAGTCTTGTTTCAGGCTGGATAATGATTCATACTTTTAAATATGAACTTGTTAGTTTTCTTTCTTACTAGTTAATATCTATAAAATATTCAACCATGTGGAATATATTTGTACTCTATGGAGAGTGTTTTTAGTAAATATTGCGTGGGTTTCCTCAGTTCTTTCCAAGCTAAACCAGGTCAAGGAGAAGTTTCACTGTCACAGTGGTTTCTCAGCTTCCATTCTGGGAAATAAAAATTCACTCTTGACATTTCCTTTCTTTCTTTCTTTTTCTTTTTCTTTTTTTTTTTTTTTTTTTTTTCCGGTACTGGAAATCAAACTCAGGACCTTACACTTGCCAGACAGGAGCTGTGCCACTGAGCTACATTCCCAGTTCAGCCTTTGCATTTTATATTCACCCTTTATGTTTCTGAGAATTTAAATTATTGTGCACCCTCTAACCTTCTCTCTTGTGTTATGTTTGTGTAAGTAGCTTCAAATATTTTGGCCTTTGTTTTGAAAAAATATCTATTCACAGGAAAAAAGGTATAAGATCATTCATTTAGTTTCCATGAGCAATTTGCATAACCGTAGTAAACTATGAAGAATAAGAAGACATTAATGTTATTGCAACCCATGCAGCTTACTTAGTTTTCATCAGCTCTATATGCATTCATTGTGTTGTAGTTGTTTGCATACAAACAAGTATATTTGTACAACTTCATCATATTCAAAATTCATAACTGTGCCAACATCAGAAGTTTCCATGGTACGCTCTCATATGGCAATAATTGTTTTGCAGTTACTTATATTTGTTCACAAAATGTTATATGAATAGAATAATGCATAGTTTTAAGGTTAGCTATTTTATGCAATCTGATTCTTTTGAGTCTCATTCAAGTTGTTGCTTGAATACTTTGTTCTTTTTACTGATAAGCAGTGTTCTGTAGTATGAATATACTAGTTTTTTTTTTCACTCTAACCATTGAAGTTTTGGGGAGTACATGCACTTTTTGATCATTATGAACAAAGACATTTTGGTAATATTCATTGTTGGACTAGCCTAAACAAATCTGCCATGCATCTTAGTGTACAAATTTGTATGTGAAAGCAAGTGTTTATTCCCCTGGAGTAAATGCACCAGAGCCTGATTGCTTTCTAATTTGGCTAAGGCCCTTCCAGCTTTAAGAGAAGCTTCCAAACTATTTTCCCTAAGTCTGATGATAGCATCACTGTCATCATCTTGTAAAGGTAGGAAAGACCCATGTCCCAAATTTCATTTAGATGTTGCTGTCCACATGAAAAGAATATGCAAATGTTCACTATGAGGCCTCTGAGAAGGCAGAGTTTTGTCTTTTCGAGGTCTGAAATGCTCTGAGGTAAGTAAGGAAAGGAGATTGGCTTAGGACTTTTCTCTGTGGTCGAGGCTGAGGCTGGGGTAAAGGTTCTCTTGTATGTGCAGTGGTTTGTTATAGTTTTAATCGCCCAAATCGTCATTAGTTTGCTGAGATGTAGGGAAATGAGTGAGGATAAAAGGCTGTCAGGAACCTTTATAAAAATAATGAAGTCAAACTCCTTATTAAAAAGTGAACCAGGTTGACCACATCCTTACAAGCTTTCAGTGTTATGACTATCTTTTTCTACATTAGACATTCTGAGAGGTGTGCAATAAGATCTCATTGTCATTTTAATTTGCATTTTTATAATGTGTTAAACTTACTTACTTCTCATCTATATTTATAGCCCTCTCATTGAGTTGCTTCTCCACATCTTTTATCTATTTTCTCACTAAATTGCTTAGGGATGTATTTTAAATTTATCTAAAATCTGAAAGAAAATACAGGTATGCTTACTGAGACAAATGCAAACAAGTGCGAGATGGCTATCTCTCTATCTTTGATCCGCTTAGAAGGAACCATCAGTGGAAAGAATGTACTGCTCAAATTCACACATCAGCATTGTTCCCAGGGGAAAACAAATTAGTACTGTTGACATTTGAGGAAACAAAAACAAAAATCTATTTAATCTGCCCACCAGAGATTGTTTGAAAGACTCAGAGGTATCTGAATAATGTCCTTGTGGAAACAATTTATATGGAATTCAAAAGTTTATACACTAAAACTGAACCATGGGAAATATATATGTTACATATTTTTCCTAAAACTTTTTTTTTATCATATGCAATTCTCTCACTAAACATTGAAGAAGGAGTTAAGTGTCTTGAATTGGGAAGTCAAAGTTACCTCAATCTCTTCTGTAGCACAATCTTTTTCAGTTTGCAGGGGACATCTGCAAACTTAGCCTCACTTATGCACTTCTCTTCAGTGATTTTCATCCCTGTTCACTTTCCTTCTGTCCAGCATGTTACCTACTGATGCAGGTGGAAATTTATGGGTCACTTGTGTATGGAGATAGCTCCAGTCCAGGTGTGTTCTCTTAAAACTCAGTAATCCTTATTTTGATGTGAGAATGAGCCAGACTAATGCCATTTTAGGTCACAATCAGCAATTTAAGTATATTGAAGGATATACAATCCTGATCTTACAATTGTTTCTTGTAAAACTAACCTCATGGACCAAACTGTGAAACCTCACCCTTTAACCTGAGCTGTTGTAAGATGGTTACACTCTGCCCTCTACCCCTGATAGAAATCACCCCTTGTGCTATCTAACTTCTAAGATAGTATGTCCTTGCCTGTTTTTGCCTGGCACTAAAACTGTACAAACCTAACTCAGCTGTGCTTTGAGGTCAGTGTCACAGTAGTTTGTTGGATGCTGTCCGCCAGCTAATAAAGTTTGCTTATATCCACTCTCTCCCTTTGCAGGTGATTTCTCACATTTCTCTTTCTGCCTTAAACTTTGAAGGCCTCATGGAAGCCCCCCAGAAGGGAAAGCATTGGCCTAGATCAACTGCTGTGAGATGAGAAAATCAAGACTACTCAACTCACCTAGGCAAGAGTTGGTTTCGCTTTTGACTTGTCTAGGGAATTCTTTACCTGAACTTTGGAACTGGCAAAATTTCAGGCCTTGACCTCCAATACATGGTGGCCATTCTTCCTGACTGTGTCAAGAATTACAGACTAGCAGGGGACCCAAAGGACCCTGACAGTCTGTTTGATCAAATTTGATGGTCAGGAGTGTGTTTCAACCTAAGAGTGTGTTTGGTGTGTCTGTTCTTTGACATTTTTCTGTTTGTTCTGTGTCTCCCCCTGGGCACCACATGCCCATGACTTCAGGTATCTATTGCCATGATCCTTGCCACCCTTGTGGTCATGACCATCAGATTTCTACTCTCCATGCCTGGAATTTTTCAACATAAATGCCACCATACACCCTCATACCAATCAACTCACAAAGATTGTCGCCAGTGTTGCAGCCATATCTAATTTGTTGAGTCTGAGACTTCTGTTTTGGATTGCTTGTGGAGTGGGTTGGAATGATTGAGGCAGGACACATCTGTTCTGCACTCTAGTGCAGTTAGCTAATATGGAAGCCATCTCCTAGAAGACTACTAGAATACATGATTAAGCTGGAATACATGATTAAGAATTTTGACAGGTTTAAAAACGATTATGGGTAAAAATGAAGACAGGAAAGTTGTGAACACTCCGTAAACTAGAATGGCCCTCCTTCAGGACTGGATGGCTTCCTGATGGAACTTTGGACCCCAAAGCAACTGTGAGGGAATATTATGATTGGCAACCCAGGGCACCCTGATCAGCTCCCTCTATATTGACTCCAGGTTGAAGGTGGTCTGAGTCCTTGGGGTATGTGCCTGTTGATCTCTTGAATGAGTCTTCCTCATGAGGAGGGAGGCCCAGAAAAGGAAACCACTGGTTCTATCATCAGCCCCTGAGGAAGATGACCCATTGGCAACTGCCTCACCACCTGTTACCTCCTCCAACACCCTATCTGGTGACTTGTTATGCTCAGTGGCAGTCATAACCAGAGAAAGGGCCAGACTCCACCTCTGGGGATTCAAGATTGTGGGTCCAGAAACCCTCTTCACCTTATGCCAAATGCTAGTGGCAGGGGAGGAAAGACAAGCCCAACCCATTATGGTCTATGTCCCTTTTAACAGAAGTGACTTGTATAACTGGAAAACCCCAAATCCACATTTTTCTGAATAGCTCTGTGCCTTAATTACTCTTGAGCCCGTTTTCTGGTTCACACCCCACCTGGGATGGCTGTTAACAGTTGCTGTTGACTCTTTTCTCCTCTGAGGAAAGAGATAGGATTTGGAAGGCAGCAGTAGATCAAAGTAAGAAAGAAACAGTGGGCATAGAACACAATCAACAGGAAACCATAGAACAGGGGCCTAGAAAAGCCCCCTTTGGGACTCCAGTACTACAGATGGTATGCACGTCCTGGCAGTCCACCATCGAGCTTTAAACTGTGGCCTGATCCTGATGACCCTCAAAACTAAATAAGTAGTAGAAGTGACTGACCGAGAATACAAAGGCCTATCTTAATTGCCTTGTAGAGGCTTATGGAATTTACACGCCTTTGGACCCAGAGGACCCTGAGAATGCTAAGACTGTCAACATGGCTTTTGTCTCTAGTTGGGCCTTTTTGCAGACATGAATATGTTACAATTGGGAGAAGTAGCCCAAAACATGTAGGGAAGAGGTTACCAAAAAGGTGGAAGATAAAAAAGGAAAAATGAAGGCTTAAAGAACAGGCTAAAGTTTGGGTGACAGCTTTCTGAGAGGCTACCAAACCAGGGGTCAGTAAGATTAAGAATGAAGGATGCAGATCAGAATGACTTCATTGTCCTCTAGATCCAGACCCAGGTGCCTATTGAAAAAAGAAGAGACTGTTTTAAAGGGAGGGCCCATATCTGCTTAAGAAGGAAAAGGACAAAGTATAAGTGGTAGAAACTTGAGAAATCTCCGGCTGAGGAAGTCATAGGTCACTGCCCCCCCCCCCAGGGAACCCAAGATAATGGCAGATATGTGAAGAAAGCCAGTTAGGCTCCTGAGAGACACTGGGGTGGAGGTTTCCATGATTACCCAGCCAGTGGTGCCAACCACCAACAAAAGCATACATCCAAGGGGCCATCAGGGGAACCACCACTTAGTCATTCAGAGCACCTTGGCAGATTCACTTAGGATGGTGGTTAGCTATTCTTTTCTATTGGTGCCTGACAGTCTCTTTTCTATCTTGGGACAAAAGTTCCTCTGAGAATTACAGGCCCAGATTTCCTTTACCATACAAGAGGCCACATTCTCAGTAGGGAATCCTGCCTTAACTCATTTAATTACTGTAACCCTACCCATGAGGGAAGAACACCGCCTCTAAAGAGAGAGGGCACCTGGCCCTGACAGATGTTGTTTCTCCTTTCTGGACACATCAGATCCCCTTAGTTTTGGCAGAAGACAACCCACCTGGGTTGGCAGCCCGCATGCCTCCTATCATTGTTGAATGTGTAAGCCATGCTGACCAATTCAATTTAGGTAGCATCCCATAGCTCTTACAGCCAGAAAGGAAAGTAAGCCTCCTATTCATAAGTTGCTTGAAGCTGGAATTTGGCATTGGTGCCAGACACTCTGGAGTATTCCCTTTCTCCCTGTTAAAAAACCTGGGACAAATGAGTACCCACCCCTTTAGGATTTGGGAGCAGTTAGCACTTCGCTCCTGATTCTGTTTCTCACTGGTCCTTATACCTATGCTTTGTTGAGGCTGCTCCCACCATCCTAGATCTGGTACACTGTTCTGGAGTTAAAAGATGCCTTATTTTTGTATTTCCTTAGTTCTAGATTCCCAAAGGATATTTGCCTTTGAATGGGAAGAACCTGGGGAGAAATATAAATGAAGTTGGACCAAGCCTTCCCAGGGATTTAAAAACCCCCCTACAGTACTTGGGGAAGACTTTCCAATGACTTGGTATGTTTCAGCATGGAAAATACTATTTTAATTTTTTTTTTTTGTTATTGTCAAGGTGGTAAAATACAATAGAACAAGACAGAACAAAATCAATTGAGACAATACAGTAAAATTGAAACAACATCACAGCAAGTTACTGGGATAACAGTAATAGGTTCTATAGTATATCTTGTTATCTTCACATTAAGTTGTTCTTTCAATCAGGTACAGCAAAATCAAACAAAATACAGAACATTATAGATTATTGAATAGAGTAATCCAATTAATCAGAAGCAAAACAGTGATAACAATATTTGCCTTCAAAGAGATATATAAGGAAATTCCCCATATTTGCTATATTGCGTATGGTAAACCTCCCAAGAGATGCTCAGATCTCTGGCTCCCATTTGTTAATGGCAACTGGGAAAGGATGGGATGTTTGATTCTCAACCCACATGCCAGTAGGCTCTCCAGCCAGGAAAATGTTAAGGTCATTTTGCTTCAATATGTTGATGACCTGCTCTTAGCTGCAAAAAACAAAAAGGTCTCCTGTCAAGGGACTGAAAAATGAGTGAGACTGCCCCAGTCCAAAGGCTATTGAGTGTTTAGAAAAAAAGCTCAGCTTTGTGTCTAATCAGTTAGATCTGAACCTTAGAACTGGGAAAAGATAAGCAATTGAGTATTTATACTGACTTCCAATCTGCCTTTGCCATTCTTCACGCTCACGGGGCTATTTATAAGGAAAGGGGACTCCTGACTGGAAGAAAAAAAGACACTAAAAATTACCAAGAGATATTAGGGTTACTACAGACTGTGTGGGTGCCCAAGAAGGTGACTGATGTACACTGTCCCAGCCAACAGAGGGGGGAGATTTACTTGAGTCCAGAGGCAACCGTGCTGTGGATCTGGCTGCCAAGCAGACAGCCAATCTGAATGTCCCTAGATTTGAAAAGGGGCTTGTGGCACTACTTAAGATCACTTACTTATTCTGAGATCTGAGTCAAATGGGCCAGATCAGAGGGAACCACAGACCAGAACGCCAGTAAGGACTATATTCTTCCTTGAGGCCCTGAAATGGTCTGTAATTAATGACTTGCATGCGCAGACACACTTGGAGACATAGTGAAGTTTCTTTGCTAATATTTAAAAATCCCTAGCCTTTGGATGCTATGTTCCTTGGTGGTTAAATCTTATGGAACTTATATCCACAATAGTCCTGCACAGCAGTCGTATCACCAGCCTGATGTTCAAAGAGAAGAAACTGCCCCATTCAAAGATACTGAGGTCAACTTCACTGAGATCCAGCTGACCATGGGAACAGGAAGTATCTGCAGTTCCTGATCTGTACCTGTTCAGGCTGGGTAGAGGTCTTCCCCACTAAGACTGAGACCTCTAGGAGGTGACCTGGGCCCTCTTGATGCTAACACCCCCCCCCCCGCCCCGTTATGAGCTCCTTATGACCATTGGGTCAGATAATGGGCCAGCGTTCATGGGTAGAGAAGTCTAGGGGTTAGCCTCAGTATTGGGGCTAAAATGGAAGCTCACATGGCCTATTGGCCTCAGAGATATGGCCAGGTGGAAAGAAAAAAAAAATGTCCCCACTAGCCCACTTTGATCAGCCTCTGCCAAGAGGTCAGAGTCACATGACACTTTTGTCAAGGCCCTTCTCCAGTCTCAGTGCATGTCATACGGATGATCTCACTCATTTTGAAATTCCACTCTGGAGGCCTCCTGCATTGAAAGGCCTGATAGAGTCTGGGTCCCTTGACCGTCATCAGCAGATGAAGGTTCTCCATCAGGCCTTTAAAGAACTTCAACACACTGTTGAAATAGCCATCCCAGATAAGGATCTCAGGTTAGGAAATTCCTATACACTCCATGTTAGGAGAACGTCCTAGAAGAAGGAATGATATGGGAATGAGCCAGACTAATGCCATCTTGGGTATCATCTGACATCTTAGTTATAAGAAGATGTAAGATCCTATTTTCACAATTGTTTCTGGCAAAAATAACCTCATGGGCCACACTGTGAACCCTGATGGAAAGTACCCTCTGTGCCAGCTAGATTCCAAAACAAAATATTCTTGACTGTTCCTGGCTGGAACAAAAATTGTGTATAAACCTAACTCAGATGCTCCTTGGGGTTGAGAGCCCAGTAGTTTGTTGGACACCATCCATTGGTTGATAAAGCTGCTTGTACCAGCTCTCTGACTCTGTAGGTCATCTTTCATGTTTTCTTTTGTCTACCATAAAAATTTGCAACATGTCATCCAGTATTCATGATAGTTTTGTTTATCTCTGCTCTTGCAGAAGTATGTGATCATAGAGACAATTAAATTGCTTTCCACCATTCTCTCCTGGAGATTGCCAGTCTGCAGCCTGTGCTGTTGTCACTGACTTCACTGCTGAAGACCCTGATGCTCTTTGAGCACTCTTGCTGCCTCCTCTAGCTCCTGATAAGGTAGACACTTTATCTAAAATTGCTTTTTTTCTATTATTCAAATCACTCTCCATAATTTATGTTCTTTTATGCTTCATTGTAGAATTTAGGAATATCAAAAAAATACGTTTGTTACTTGTTTAATTTAGATCTCATATATGACAATATAACCTTCAGAAGACTAAGTACTATAAATGTTTTGTCTTGACTGTTAATGTATCTTTAGCTGCTAGGCCAGTGTACAAGACATTGTATTATTTAAGAAATATACATGGAATGAGGGAATGAAACAATGGAGAAATTATTCTTCTGGGTTTTACTTATGCTTCTTTTAAAGAATGACTTTCATACATTCAAAATATTGCAATTTAATAACAAGAATATCTGATTTACATTTTTTTATTTTAAAGAGAGTAAAACAGAACTGTAAAATGAAACGAAATAAAACAATAGTAGGACTAGGATATCCACAATTGTTACCATATTATTTATTATTATCCTCTAAATAGTTTCCGAAACCTCTGCCCCCAGGCCTGCAAAGTCAAACAAACAACATAAATGCCAGGTTGCTTCCCTTATTCCAGTTACTTCAGTTATCACCGTTTTAGCCTGGGTCATGTCTGGTTGCTTATGAGGGTGGGTTGGAGGCAGCAGTGATTGCTTTGTAGTTTCTTCACGGTCCACAGCCTCTTCCAGGGTACAGGGAGGCTGCTTCCCCTGGTTGGAAGGACACACATCCACACAGAGGGAGGTGGCACGGTTTCCTTGATGCTTCTCCCCAATCAGTAGGACGTCTCCTGGCACAGAAGCCAGTAGAGGCCGCATTGCTTCCTTGCTGGTTCTCCTTGGTGGCTGGCTGGGCTTCCATCTGCACATGGCTGGGGCAGGACTGCATTGCAGCTGGCTAGACCTCCTCCAGCGTGCCGTGGGTGGGGTCCGCATCCCCTCTTTGCCCCTTCTCCTCCAGCAAGACTGCTGCCAAAGCATGAGGGATGCGGACTGCATTGTTTCCTTACTGTTTGTACTTGTCTGGCAGGTCCATAGGCCCTGGTGGTTTTATTGTTGCTAAATTTCTAAGTTATCTCCCTCCATGGGTTTCAAGTCTCAGTTCGGATCCTTCCTGTTACCATAGGTCCCATGAGAGAACTATTCCTTCTTTTCCTCATGTTTCTTTTTTCCGAAGTCAAGACACTAAAACCTGGAGAGGTTCTTTCACTGCTGCTCACAGCTCAGCCATTTTCCCGAAGTCCTCATTTGCATTTTAATGTTAACAAAAAAACTTATAGCAATGTCTTAGCTTTAAAAGTATCAGCTTTGCTCCTAATTAGCTACCTTTTTATTCTTAACTATTTCTTTGGAATGAGTATTCGTTCTTCCTGGGCAATCTTGCCAGAAATTTAACAATCCTTTTATTCAACAACCACTTTCTTCTCTTATATACTTTTGCTCTGTAACTCAATAATACCTGCTCTGATTATCATTTCCTTTCTTGCAGATTATTATGTTTATTCATGTTCTAAATTTTGGATTTGAAAATTTATTTACTTAACGTTGCCCATTCATCCATAGCTTTTGCATTTAAATTTATGTACTTTTACCTAAGAACTGCCTTATCCGAATGTTTTCCTTGTTTACTTCCATAATTATTCAGTTCTGCATATGGAATACTTCTCATTAGGTTACCTAATTTGACAATAAATAATTTAGAATTACTTATTTTTCTTTCTTGTAGTTGATTTAAAATTACCTTGTAGGTACACATTTATATTTTGTGGTAATAGTTCACCCGTATACATTACAACTTGCACATGGCCAATTTCCATAATTATTGTATGAATTCTAGAGAAAGATCTATTTATCTTAATCTCTGGATACAAAATTCTGCATGTTTTTCAGGTTAAGAATTTTGTGTAAGTCTGTCTTTACTAATTTTATTAAAGTATATTATATTTTGAAACTAACTTTTCTAAAATAATCAAGTGATTGTTGTTAAAAATCACATTAGCTGGCATGATGGTGTATGCTCATAATCCCAAGTACTCAAGGACTGAGTGAGATAGGGGGATCACAAATTTGGGTCTAGTTGGGCAATTTAAGAGGTTTAGCTAGATCCTGGAGCAAAGAAAAATGAAGAGGGTTAGGGACATGGCTCAGCGTGAAGGGTCTAGATTAAATTTCCACTAAAAATAACTAAATAAATAAATTCCAGTCCCTTTAGGTAGCAGATGTGTTTGTGTGTGTTTTGCATAATTCTGATCTTTTTATAGTTTAAACAAAATTACTTAAAAATAATTTTACATTCATGAAGTTTATAAAAATAGTAAAGCCATTTCCTATATATTTCATACCCAATATCCTTTAAGTTTAATATTTATATCAATAGAATATTTACTGTTTAGAATGAATCAGTAATAAGATATTACTGTTATTTACTAAAACAACATACAGTTTATTCAAATTTTTTAGCTATTGCAGTTTTTCTAATTTCCTATGAACTATATACATTATAAGATTAGTTTGAGTGACTGGACTTTTTAGTTTCCTTTTACCTATGAAAATGTCTCAGACTTTCCTTGGTTTTGTTTTGATGTAATCAAGTATTTTGTAAAATGTCTCTTCACTGAAATTTTCAGATTTTTTAAAAATTATATTTATGTGTGATCTATGAATATTTGAGATGTAGACTTACAGAAATAAAATGCTACTCTTATCAGTGAAAGTTAGAGTACAAATAATCTACCTGGTTTGATGTTGACATTGATCAACTGGTTGAGAAAATATTTGTCAAGTTTCTACATCATGCAGTCCTCCTTTTTCTGTACTGTATTTTTTGGAAAGCAACCTATGTAAAGAACTCAGGGAAGTGCAAGGGGGGGAATTATGTACCACTTTAGTGAGGGAAAGGCATGGCATAAATTATTTGAAGTTCGTTTGTGAGGTTTGTGTATTCTCCAATTTATTTAATAATTCATTTGTATAACCATTGATTTTAGAAAATAGTTTTATAACTCAGACTATAATCCAACAACCAATTTATTTTTCTCAAATTATTCCACTTTAGGACATTTTATCAGTAAAGTCATATGCACTTGGGCTCTGGTTTTGGCTGGTCATATATTTTCAGCTCATTAGGGAGTAAATTTAGGGACTTGATCCTGAGTAACATGCTAAAACTGCCTAATAAGAAATTCTCTTCCAAGAGACAGCACTATTTTGAATTGCCACTAGCATGAATTAAAATTCTTTTTGTTCTACTTGCATGTGCTTTTGGTATTGTCCTTTTTTAAATTTTTGAAGTTATTCTAATTGTGTTGTACTTTATAATTGTTTAACAAAAATTTCAGGAGAAACAGATAACTGTTAGTATCTTTTCATGTACTTTTTTGTCGTATGTATTTAGGAGGTATATGTTCAAACTTTTAGCCGATTTTAATTGGTTGTAACATACTGAATTTTAAGAACTCTTTATATATTTCAGATACAAAGCCTTTATCAAAATAATGTTTTCATTTTTTAAATTCTGTGGTTTTATTTTTATCAGTGTTATTTGCACAATAAATATTTTTAACTTCATAAAAATGCATGAGCTGTGCTTTGATGTAATCCATAAATTAATAACTAAAGCCAACCTAACATACACACATGCACGCATGCACACACACACACACACACACACACACGCACGCACACACACGTACAAACACACACACAGGAACAAACTTGACTGATAGGGTTGCTTATGGAGATGAGATTATAGTTTATTTGATAATTTTTACTTACCGGTTTTCAATTATAATATAACTATTATGTAATAAAGTGATGAACAGAAACAATACTTTGAAATTTTACAATTAAAAATATTTGATTTTATTTCTCTTTATTTTAAAAAAAGCTGATGCATAAAAACATAAAAAAACTGTACAATAATGTATTAATTGGTCACGAGATATTTGATATAGTGCTATATATCTGTAATGTTTAAATAATGTCTAACTATAAATATATTTTTTTCTCAAATATATATCAGTCCTTTATACTAAAATCTTTCAAAATCATTTTTTGGCTTTCAAAATTGTACAAAATGTTACCATTATCCCTAGTTACTGTATTATGCAAACCCAAGGGATTTTTATTTCTACAAAACTGCAACTCAGTAAATATTGATCAACTTTCCTCACCCTTCCTCTATCCTTAGAATCCCTAGATTCTCAAAACCACCATTCTGTAATATCAGTTTGCAAAACTATATATGTGAGTAAGATAATACAATATTTATCTGGCCTAGTTCACCCAGCATAATGATTTTTCAGTCCTACCCACGTAAACTACAAATGACAGTTTCATTCTTTTTATGGTAGCATTGTATTCCATTTGCTACACACAATGCTATTTCTTTATAAACTTTATTGGTTTATGGGTTCCTAGATTGTTTCTATTTTATTTTTGGCTATTTTGAATAGTGCTGAAATGACCATGGGGCTGTAGATATCCGTTTAACATAATGATTTCACTTCCTTTGACTATATATCCAGGTGAATTGATGGATATTTTTGTAGTTCTATTTTTAAATTTTTAAAGAAGTTTTCCTGGTGTTATACAATAATGACTGTGAAGTTTTCAAAAATTTATCTTTAAAACCCTGTGTAACTGCAGGCACTTGGGTTTGTTTTACAGAGAGTATTTTGTTAAATCATTTTAGCTCTACTTTGTATTGATTTAGACTATAAAATCAGCACAAAAATAATCTTTCAAATTTAATTTTAAATGATTTACTGTGGGGTAAAATATGGGGATTTTTTCTAGCTTAATGATTTTATAAATTCCCAGTTCAGAAGCTTGGAGGTTCGTTAGGAAAAAAAGAAACAAAGTATGGATTCCATCTACACTTTAATTCTCCCAGGGTATTTTTCTTACTCTGAAAAAAGCACAAAGGTTCACTGCATGCAAATCACAAGTCTCTCAATGTAAACATGCAGACAAAATGTAGCCAAAAAATTCTTCTGGTTTTAGCAGTAATAGCCAAAGAAAGATAAATAGGAAAATAAGAAAAAAAATCAACATTCTAAAGGCATTGAAATATGAAGACTAGGAATCCCTCTTTATGAAGGAAAAATTAGATGGAACATAACTCACTGCATGCAACATTTTAAAGTCAAGAAAAATAAAAGCTATTTTTGAAAGCCACACAATTAAAACAATGTGATACCTAAAGACTAAGGAGACTTTGATGGTCAGTTTGTCCATAACTGAGTTCTTTTAAAGGCCAAGTGATACAAGTGAAAAGGGAAGCATAATAGTTTTTGTCATCATAATAAAATAAAAGATTATGTTTAAAAATAGAGCCAGTTTCCTCTTTGTCATAAGCACCTCTTCTTCCGATTTCTGGATCATTATTTAAAATATAACTGAAAATCTTAAAAGAGTATTAAATTATTATTAAGGATTTTCCCTCTGTATAGTCTTCATATTTGAAAATATTAATGCTTGGATCATCTCATTGTTTTTGAATTGATGCTATATGATGATTGACATATGGTAATTATCTCAAACATACAACAATGGTAACTATACTGAAGAGCACTGACAGCTTTCCTTTTTTTTTTTTTTTTTTTTCACAGAACTTAGCACTCCTATGGTCAGGGTGCTTAATTACCTAAGGCTTCCGTGGGACACTCTCAGTAGAAAATACAGTGTTCAGTACAAAGCAGATTCTCAATTAACTGCTCAGAATCACTTTCTACTATGGTTACAGTTGAGGAATTTCTGAAAATGAAACTATAAATTTTGACAGGCTAATAGTGAAATAAATATTAATATGCAATATTCACCAATATGCAATGTCATTGATTTGAAATGTGTTCTTCTTTATTTTAAAAGACGAAACAGAAAAAAGGATAAAAATGATAGAAAATTTTAAAGAAATTAACATTAGTTAATATATTGCATATTGTTATCTTAGAACTAGTTGTTCTGGTTTTAAGACCTAGGCACAAAACATGATCAAACAATCAAGCAGTGACAGCACAAGCTATTCTTTTCAATGAATTAACAGAAATTGGTAGTATGGTTATCTATCTTCCATTCATATACACACATGGTTATATATGTATAGTTACATACATATAATCTTTTCCTTTCTTGCTTTTCTCCTTTCCATTTCCCATTTATTCTTTCCTTTTGAGCACTTTCTTTCCCTTTTATTATTATAGTATATATTGTACATTTTGGATCTTATTACTCTTTCTGGTTTTTAAATTTTTTTATAATTTTTATACTAGGAGACAATATGATATTTATAAATATGAATTTTTTAATTTCATTTATGAATATGGTCTCAAGTTGCTTCCACTTATCTATAAAAGCCTAAAGATTATCCTTTTTAATAACTAAGTAAAATTCCATTGCATAAAAACGCCACATCTTTTTTATCCATTCTGGAGTTGATGGGCATTTGGGTTGTTTCCAAGATTTAGCTATTACAAATTATGCTGCTATAAACATGGTTGCACATACATTGCTGTGGCATGACATTTTTAATTTTTCCGAGAAAATACCCATAAAGGGAATAGCTGGATTAAATGACACTTCCAGTCCTAGTTTTTTGAGAAACCTTTACACTGATTTCCACAGTGGTTGCACCAGTCTACACTCTCACCAATAATGTAGAAGTGTTCCTTTTTCTCCACAGCTTCATCAACATTTGCTATCAGTTGATTTCTTGATGGCTGCCATTCTTTCTGGAGCAACATGGAATCTCAATGTTATTTTAATTTGCACTTCTTGAATAACCAGTGTTGTCATACATATTTTCATGTACTTATTTGCCATTTGTATTTCTTCATCTGAGAAGTACATGTTTGCCTCAGATGCCCATTTTTGGAATGGGTCTTTGAATTTGGGAAGCCTGATGAATTTTCAATTCTTTATATGTTCTAGATATAAGTCCTTTGTCTGAGGAACAGCTGGCTAAAATTCTTTTCCACTATGTGGGTTTTCCTTTCATTCTATTGATGGTTTCTTTTGAAGTAAAAAAAAAAAAAAAAACTTTTTAATACGAAGAGGTTCCAGTTGTTGATTCTTTGAAGTACTTCCAATGTGGTTTGCATTTTGTTCTTAACTCTTTACCTACCCCTATGTCTTCAAGATTTCTATCTACTTGGTCCTACAGTATATTTAGTGTTTCTATTTTAATATATAGATCTTCAATTATTTTTTATTTTAGTGCATGGTGATAGACATGGGTCTAGCTTCAAGCTTTGGCATGTGGAAAGCCAATTTTTCCAACACTATTTATTATAGAGGCTATCTTTCTTCCAGTGAACATGTTTAGTTCCTTTGTCAAAGACAAGGTGGCTGAGTGTCTTTGTAGTTGTGCCTGCAACTTCTAATCTGTTCTGTTGATCCTAAGGTCTCTTTTCTTGCCAGTACCATGCTGATTTTATCACTATAGATTTGTAGTATAATTTCTAGTCCGATTGTGGTATCTCCTGCCTTACCTTTGTTGCTCAGGATTGTCATTTCTATTCTAGGTCTCTTCTGTTTCCAAAAGAATTTTAGCAATATTTTCTCTAGATCTGTAAGAAATGTTAATGGTATTTTTATTGGGATTGCATCAAATCTACATAACAGTTTGGAGAGTACGGCTATTTTAACAGTGTTGATTCTTCCTAACGAAGAGCAATGGATATCTTTCCATTTTCTAACATCCTCTTCAATGTCATTTTTTTAGAGTACTACAGCTTTCAACGTATAGGTCTTTTACATCTTTTGTTAGGCTGATTCCTAAATATTTCATTCTTTCGGATGCTATCATTAACGGTGTTGTTTCCATAATTTCTCCATCTGTGAGTTTGTTGTTTGTGTACAGGAATACTACTAATTATTGAGTGTTGATTTTATATTCAGCTATACTTCTAAATTTGCTTATTAACTCTAGTAACTTATTCTAAATGGAGAAAAAATGAAGGTTTTCTCTTTAAAAATCAGGAACAAGAAGACAAGGATGTCCACTATCACCACTCTTATTCAATATATTTCTGGAAATATTAGCCAGAGCAATTAGACAAAAGAAAGAAATAAAAGTAATAAGGATTGGAAAGGAAAAATTTAAATTATCACTATCTCCAGATGATTATTCTATTGTGACATCTAAATTACATTAGTATGAAGTCTGGTATATAAGATAACTATGGCATAGAGATAAAGTAGATTCCCTATTTAAAGCTGTGGGGTCACTTAGGGATTTGTTAGTGGTGGACAGGTTATCAGAACATGGAGTTTCTCATCACCTCAACCAAGATGCCTGTGCAACAGTGCATCCGTGTGCCTCACTTATTGTTAAGGGACACGGGAATGGATTCCATTTACTATGCAGCCATCAGCCCAGCCTTGTCATTTTCATCTGCTACACATTTTGTCTGCCATCTGCAAATCTCTCTTTCATATTATCTCCCTAGCCTGTTGTCATAGGCCGCTGGTCTAGTAGAAAGCACATTATCAATCAAAACACAATAGCAGGGAACAGATTCCAAAAAGGAAAGGTAATTTTCATAGGCACTTTCTTGAATTTAATTTCCAAAGGCTCCAGACTCAAAAGATTCCCTTGGGCCACCTACCAAGTCAGCATTGTATAGCGTCACCATATCAGTGTCATAATCTAATCTGCAGATGGAAATATTTCCTCTTTGGACACGATATAGTCTGACTTTATTTCTAATCTCTTTCTCTTTCTTGTCCCTTATCAATGAAGAAACCCTTATCAAACTCATTTATTCTCTTTCACATGAACATAGAAATGTTATTTATCAGCGAGCAATGCCTGTGAAATTTTAACTGTCAATCTGTTCCTTCAGGGAGCAGACTACAAGGTGTCATCAAAGCTTTTAAATGCTTTTCTGTATCACCCTTCCTAATATACCCATCCACTAAAAGCATTCTGTACTAAAAACAGTTCAACCAGTGTTGATAGAAATTTCCTAAATGTGATAAAAGAAAATTTTTAATGTAAAAGTTTATTATCCATTACTTCAAACATAATTTCCTTTCATAAACTAGACTATGCAGTATAAAAGAATGCTTTAAATTAGTCTTATCTGCATGGTGATAAGACACAGTAATTTGGGACCTGTATTTTTTTTTCCACTTGCTATGTTGGTGCACTTATACCTGATTTCCTCCAGTGAAAAGATTATTTCTTCTTTAATATTTATCTGTAGTCTCAGGTGGTTCTTTGATTTGCTGATTTTTAGTGGATCTATGAAAGGCAATACTGTATTTGCTTTCAGTTTATTGTCTTTGCTTGTTTTCAGCTTCATACATTTTATCAGCATTTTTATTCTCAGTTTTTAGAAAGCTTTCTAACTCTTCTAATAGCTAATAAGATTTGATATTTTGTTTGAATTTAGTTCAGAATGTTGTAACATTGGAGTATGGTTTTAGAATGATGTTGGAAAAAGCTATGGAGAACACTAATACTATATTAGATAGCTTTCCCCTCCTGTTTCATGAGTAAATTAGAATTTCTGTCACAGAGACTGACAAAGTAGTGATTTCTAAGTGAAAATCTCTTTTCATGCCTCATCCTAAGGTCTAGGCACTATGTACACATGCATCAAACATAGCCTATTGGGTTATCATTGGGTTTCTGTAGCAGAAATGGCAAACATTAATACTAGAATGAAATGATGTTGCGTGTAACTTTTTAAAACACCATTTTCATCAATTTTTATCTACAAAATGTGAACTGAAAAGCATAGAAAGAATGAGTGAGTTAGAAATGGTGCCATCAATGAAAGCTTCTTAAAAGAAAATAGCAAAGGAGGGAGAGAGGAAAAGAGTTCTAAAGTAAGAAGAATAGGTAAAGGCTAAATATCTAACTATAGAAATCAGACCGGAGACCTCAGATGGGAGGATGTATGTAGGAATCATCTCTGCCTCCACTGAAGTGGTCCTATAGGGTTAGACAGGGGTGACTCAGAATTGACACAGAAGGGATACAAGGTATTCTGAGACTCAAAGCAATGAATGAATGCATCGCTACCAGCGGCAGTCCAGAAAGGGCCCCAGCTTGTGTGACACAGAGATCATGACACCAGACAGTGACCGCGCTTTCCCTTCATACCTAATGTGTATTACTGTTTGTCTCCTCAACTGAATCTTATCTTTCTGAATTATAAAGAGCCTAATTTAAAGTCCATGCATAGATTTGATAGATAACAAAATGGTGAAATAAATCTTCATCCAAGTGTTATTCTGAGACCATGTACTTCAAATTTATTTCTTCAAAGTAAATATTTCTGGATACTTTTCCAAGCTAAAGACTTAGAAGCACCTGTGAAATGTGTGAGAAATCTATGTCCTGTCAGATTATTCTTGGTGATTCATATGTGCTCTTGTGTTGGACATTGTCCCTTTGACACTCCAGCCTCATTCAGCTAGGCTACCTAATGGAAGCCTAGCCTTGGTAACTGCAAAAACAATGTGCCCAGGGAGGAGAGGACTTTGAGTGTCATCTGTAGACTGTTGAGCTTTTCAGGAAAGGAATACTAAATGTACGCAACTTGTTCGGATACCTCTTAAAAGAGTTAATCTCTCCCACTTGAGTAGCTGCTTTTTGTCAAGGTGTTAAGATCCACAAAGACAAGGAGAGCATAACCTCCTGGAAAGGCTTTGTAGTACCATCCATTCTGGGCAAGAAATGGGAATGAGAGAGTCTTAAGTGAAGCTGAGTTCTCACATCACAATGGAAATAATATGATCCTAGAGTGGTAGAGGTCAAGTGTTGGCTCTTCATTGCCACAAGCAAGGTGAATGTGTTAATTAAGAGGTGGGCACTCATTGGAGTGCTCTGACTACAGAAATAAGACTCACCTGGAAAGTTTAGCCTTAAGGGGATATTAGGTGATGTCTGGAGACACTTTGTGCTATAATAAGTCGGAAGAATGGAATGTATGCTATTGGCATTTAGTAAACAGAGGACAAAAACACTGCTGAACAATCTGCAAAACTCTAGATAGTCCATCACCACAAAACTTGTCCTAAACACCACTAGGGTTGAAACTGAAACTCATGATGTAAAGTGATCTATAGCAATGACCATTTAATCATTGGATAAATAGAAATGCAAGAGATGGACAGACCACTGAAATTAGTTTAACATACATATAAGTAACAACCTAAATCTGGTAGATAGACATTTAACTTAGTTATGACAGTAGTGAATCATGGTCTTTTACCTCATTTATAAATTAACAACACTGTTTATACAGGAAAGGGCTGATCTGTTAAACAGTACCGCAATATAGGAAAACATACAATTATGACTAATGCTTACTCAGCCTACCCCATATGATCCTGTGACCTTAGAGTAAGACCAATATTCAGGTCTTCTGAAGATTATTAGGCATTGATCTTGATCTGATTCTCAGACTCCGGGAAACAAAATTACATCTTGTTCCATTAACCTAATTGGGAGATTATACAATTCAAAAAATGTAATATTAAGACTTGTGTCTACCTTGGGTCCAAAGGGACCATAGGCTCATCACATGTGTTGGTGGGTGTCTACGTGTATGTTCCCTTTTTTCTCAGATAGTAACTTGGTAATTGATGGAAGCTCTACGTTGGCTCCCAAGCGCATTGATAGACAACTGTTATTAAAAGTAGAGGTGAAATGAAGCACCTTCTCCTTTGCCCTCCTTGAATGATAAAGCAAAAGGAATGCTGAATGCCAGAGCTGATGGACAAGAAGAAAAGCACATTTTAATCAATATTTTCACACTCCAAAATAAACATTGTTTAATCCTGGTCTGTGTGTATCAGAACATTTATCTTGTGTGTTAATGCTTTGTGAAGTTCAAAATTAAGCTTTCAAATAATTTTTGATTCTCTACTTTTGGTCTTGGTGAGAAATTCCTGTGGAAAAGATGAAAAAGTGTGAAGAGAGAGAAAGAGTAGACCAATATGGCCCCATTCACAGATCTGGAGCTGAAGGGCTTTAAAGAGATTGGAATGCTCTGAAGCTCAAGCATGCTCATATTGGAGAATAATATGTGAACCTATGGGATTCCTTTACCAGATCAAAGATAAATTGAGAATGAGGATTCATATATCTGATCAAATTGCACTTGAGAAGCAATGCATATGTAACAGATTTCTTAAAGAATCCAATTAATTTGTGACCCTAAGATAAATTCCCCAATTTTCATCTGTAAAGTTTATTTCTTCTCCCATATTCATAGCAGCTATTAAGTACCTACTGAAATCTGTGTATCATGAAATTTTCTCAGCTACTCCATTCTTACAATAACACCACATTTTCCCGGAGCTTTTGTAGCATGACACATGGCATGTGAGGTTCTATATGTTAAGGTCAATACTCTTGTTAGAGCAGTTAATGTAAATTAATGTAAATTTTGGGAGCAATAGCAAGTGACAGTGATAATAGAATCATTAAGAGAATTTCGTGGAAAAGTGATCAATAGTGAACTCAGATGATGATCAGCATAGGAAAAATAAAAACTAAGCTATGAAAGAGTGAAATTAAAAGAAAAATGGCATCAATGAATAAATAAAATGTAGACAATAAAAGAGAAAATCGTACTAGGTAATTACAAAATATCTGAGTATTATTTTACTTTTATTATTGTGGTATTATTATTGTGTTTTCCATTTTATCATATATATAAACTTCTGATTATAGTTGTGGACATATTTTGTGAATTTGTATTTTTTTTTCTCATTGTAGTTCTCTTTCTCATCTTCCTTTTCTTTAGTCTTGTTCATGTATATAGTAAGATAGATGCACATTATTTCAAGAGAAGTGTGGCACTCAAGGGGGTAGAAAAAATAGAAAAGAAGTATTGTTTTTGTTTTTATTTTTGTTTTCTGAAATTTTTATATATTAATGAAATAGGCATCATGAATGAAATATATAGACAACAAAAAGTAAAGAATACTGTACATGTTTACAAGGAAAATAAAATGAATACTACTTCCACTACACTAGGTTATAGTGGTGAAAGAGATAGAAATTATCACAAAGGTTTACCCTTTAATCTTCACTGATGCGTAATATATTGCTTTGCTAATATAATAAAAATGAATTACTGATTAGATAGCTTAGGTAGCAGAAATTTACTCTCACTTTTTTGAAAATTAAATGTTTTAGATCAAGATGCTGATGATCTGGGTTCGTCTGAGACCTCTCTCTTTGGCTGGTTCATGGCTTATTTTCACTTGTTTTTTCCTCTCTGCTTGTATCTTGCAGTCATAAAGGACACAGGTCAAGTATGCTTAGGGTCCATCTACATAGCCCTATTGTATCTTAGTTAATACTTTAAAGGTTCTCTCTTCCAGCAGTCAGATTGTGAAGTTCTGGGTGTTAGTATTTCAACATGTGGGTGAATAATGAGCCTCTTCACAAGAAAGATCTGCACATCCTAAGAATGGAATAGCGTATGTCTTAAATTCAGCTAGTGTCATCAGAGAATGCCTGCAGCATACACAGAAAAGTATGTGGTATATTTTGGCAGACAGGTCTATAGATATGAAAATGATCCTCTGCTTCAAGAGTGGGTCATAATCAGCAGAAAGAAAAGATGTGAGGGGCTGGAGTTTTAGTTCAGCAGCATAAGCGCCTGCCTTGCAAGCAGGCAGTCGTGAGTTCAATCCCCGGTACCGATAAAAAGGAAAAAGACAAAAAAAAAAAAAAAAAAAAAAAAAAAAAAGATCTGAAGGGAGCTCAGCATCACTGTCAGTAGGTGCTGTAACTGATGACAGAAGACCAGATTAATTCTTTTCTCCAGCATCTTGGCATGACAGAGAATGGAGGCTAGAACACAAGTCTAGGGGGAACTCAGGGGACCAGTATAACAAAAAAAAATATATAAGTTGTATTTTCCTCGAAAAGAAAGGCAGCACAAAATCAAGATTTAATTTTTAAAATATCGTATTTTTTGTATGACTAAACCTATATGACTTCAGTTTAGGGGTTGTGACCAAAATCTGCAATGTAATACAGTTTTCTATATTTTACATTACAATCTAATGAGTTTAAGTGAAATAAAAAAAGAAAACTAAAAAGACTGAATTGAAAAGTGGTGAAATGGACAATAAGGAGTTATGCTTTAATACTATGTAGATATATCTAACTAGAAACTAAACTATGCATCTGTAGTCCAAGGATCATGTGCCCACTGAGCATAGATCTCCTAGCTAATGTTTTAAAAGAATTTCCAAGATAATTAATCACAGCTGAAGAGGGTTTAACTGCAGACCATGTTGGCTGCTGGAAGCAGATAAGAAAGAAGAGATAACTTATAACTGTTTCTGAAAATATTTTCTTCTTGTAGGATCATTTCAAAATATCAGACTTTCAACTTCTGGCACAGTGGTTGAATTTAAATTCCTGCTGCGTGGAGCTTAGAATCTTGATGAATTGCTTCATGGTGGAGGTCCATCCCTGGATATCTACACCCTCTTTGAATTGTCTGGGAGGTGCTTAGGAGGAGGAGCACAGTGAAAGAAAAACATATTTCCCCTTCAATGCAGAAACCATCTCATTCCTGATAAACATAAGCATTTCCAAATTTGTTAAGCAGGGCCTAAGCCTCAAATACAGAAACAGCCAAGAAACAATAGTTAAATATTCTTTGATGTTGTCTATAAACATCAGCCCTATTAAGAATCTTGGATTGCTTAACATTGCTAAAAAGATGGCGTTTTAAGACTGGATTGTCACAAAGTGACATGAAAATTAAGGTATATCCCAGATCTTTTCTGAGGCAATTAAACTTTACCATTCAAATGAACATACCTCAAGATTTTGATTCAAGTATTTCCATATAGTTATCCAATCTCCATCAAACTTTTCAAGTCTTAGATATTCAACAATTTCTTGACCAGTTTACAATAGATACTGTAAGTTGTCAAAAGTTGCTGCTGATGGTAAAACCACACTGGGAGAACTCAAGTCTGATGGGAGTGGACTGGTGGTGAAATAGCTCTGGCTCCCGAAAGGCAAATTCCACTGCATCAAAGGGAGCCAACCATCTGTTGCACATGGGCATACCGAGGTTAATGTTTCTCATCATTCAACAAGGATGGCATTAACTACATTGACATTGAATTGTTTCTTGTCATTTAACAAAGTTGACATTAACTATGTAAGGATCACATTACAGTGTACGTTATTCTTCAAAACTGAAATTCAGAAGGCAGTCTTTGTGATCTTTTGTAAATACTATTATGTTTTTTCTTCTCTCGTATTATTTGGAGGCAAAGAGGGCATTTTAGTGATAGGACAATGCAGCTGAGTAGGATTATGTGCTTCACAGAAACAAAAATATATGGGCTTACTTTATGGTTGGGAGATCATATATGGGTAGGAAAAAGAGTAGAATACTTAGAAAAGTCAACCAATGCCTGCCAGGTCTATGCCATTTTTGAAAGGAATCATTCACCTAATCCTCTTTACACTAATTAGACCTATTTGTTTGTTTGTTTACCATGATTTCATTATTGAAATACCTGACAAAGCTTGGGTACATGAAGTAAGGTAAGGTAATGCACAGGTTACTGTTGAGCTCTTTATGTATTATGTGCAAAGATGAGGTGCATCAATAATATTTCTTTCTGTAGAGTTTGTAGAACAGCTATTCTGAACAGAGGGATTATGAAGTGTGAGAGAAAACTACAGCGATTCTGGCTATGTGCGGCCTCTCCCCAGCGGCAGGATCTTTAGGTAAGTGGAAGGAACCAATTAGAAGAGACAAGGGAACCATACAGGAAGCCAAACCAAAGAAATAGTGAGACTGGAGCACAGGACAGTTGAGCTTGCTGAGTATTTTGGTACTGCCTCCAGCCCACATGACCCTCACAGTAATTAACTGCACTCTTCCGTGGGTCCATCCACTTGTCTGTCTTGCCATACATTCTCCCATTTGTTTTATAAGCTAAGGAATGCTATTTAATGATTTGTTTCTTCTAAGGTACCTGCATATAAGGAATGTGTTTTTATGTCAGTAAATTCATATTTTCAATACATCAAGTGATGGTTTCTCACCTCATCTTGATGATTGAAGTGTTGCACGAAATGTGCAGTATTGACCTTGAGACAAAACTGTTTATATCAAATTATCTAAGTGGGCACTTTGCATGAGGTAGCAATACTTAGAGTGAAGAAACAGATGTCGATGGCTGAAAGAATAGCCGATTTTAGAGAAGACTAGCAAAGTACTTTTACATGTAAAAGTCTACAATCCAATATGCACCAATGTTACAATAAATCAAGAAATGACTTGTTTTAAAAGATCAAATATAATCTGCTGCTATCATTCTAAGTGATGACAGATTCATGGGCCATATTAAATGATGTGAACGATTTCATGTTCTAATGAAACTCATCAGTTACAAAGGCCATATATTACCTAATATTTTGTGGAAGTACTTAGGATAGAGTAAAAGAAAAAAAGAAGTAAGAAATTTTGGAGAATGGATAATGCAACTCTGGGCCAAAGGATCAATGGAGAAAATTGTTTCCTAATCAACACAACATAATTCAAATTTTAATAGATGGCATATAGACATTATTTTAATATTAAATATCTGACTATTATTAGAAATATCCTGTTAGCAGAAGTAACAGTATATGCAGTAAACATTTGTGATGCCTAATGAGTACATTTAATTTGGGAATTGGTACATGTAAATATGATTTTTTGGAAGGGAAAGCTGTGTTTTATTCTATGCATGTTGTTAACATTTAAAAATGGAATACCATGACTGTTTTGTGACAAGGTCTCACTATGTAGTTCAGACTGGCCTTGAACTCAAGGCTATTCTCCTGCTTCAGCCTCCTGTGTGCTGGAATTACAGGCTTAATCCACTATACACAGCTAAACTAAGATCATGACTCTTGAACATTTTGCAAGCATGATACATATACTACTGGATTTCTATGAATATCTTTTTTATTTTATTACTACTTGTTTATAGTGGATGAATTTTCCAATCATACTGAAGAGTTGGCACATGGACACAACTTGTTTCTTTTTTTATTTTTAAATCCCCTGCTCACCTTTCCTCCTTCCTCCTCCAGTTTACTCCTGCCTCTTCTCATTCTTACTGATTTCATTAATCTTAATTCATTTTTATGGGATAAAATGCTCCTATTCACTGAGATTTTAGGATTTTCTACATGTCATATCTAGGTGTCTTCTCCAAAGGTCTTAAATCCTCATACTATTGGGTTACATGCACATGAATGCTTATACAAGCATAAGACATAATAGGAAGATCTGTCTGGAAGCATGTGTACACGTCAACACATGAGGTGATAAAGAAAATGTGATTTTTGTATATAATGGAATAACATTCACCAATAAAGGACAAATTTGAGACAGTTTATAGAAAAATACATGTACCTGGAAAATATCATGTTGAGTGAAATGAATTAGACACATAATCACATCCCAGTCTTTGCTTCCCTTTTCCCTTCTTTACCTCTCTGCTTCTCCATCATTAGATATCTTTTTCATCTGCAAAAAGTGTGTGTTTGAAGAAAACACACTTCCTTCAGATACAGCAAACAGTAAATAAACAAAAATCCTAGAATAACAACAACAAAACAAAACAGAAAAACTTGTGAATCTGAATTTCCATTTAAAAAAAGATAAAACAATTAAAAAAAAACTATTTGTAAGTTGGAAAATATTAGATTAGATACTTTATGATAAAATAATAAAAATCTTAAATAATTTTTGTTTTATCAATAAACTATGGTCATAGCATCACATGTATCCTCCATTAGAAGAGAGAAATTTTTATTTTTGTTTTATAAAACATGTATATACCTAGATTTCTATGGTTGGAAAAAGTGTAACAGTATACAATTGATATACAGAGCCTCAAAAATAGAGGTCTACCATACATTTAGGAAGATTACAGGGATGTGAATTATAAAACCACAACAAAAATAACCTAAAACCAGGGAATTTGTCGAACTTAAATTACATTTTTATGTAAGAATGTGGATTTAGAAAAAGGAAAATCAAGGCCTATCTCTGAAAATTCAGAGTATAGAACTGAAAAAAATAAAAGGCCATACTACTACAAAAACAGTAGAACACAGCTTTCTAGCAGTATCCATGATAAAAGATGAAGTCCAATACATCAATATAACTGGTGACAGAATAGAAAAATTGCCAGATACTTTATCTAAGAAAATAAAATTTCAAATTTGGAAACACTAAAATAAGTAATTTAGAAGCATTTAACCCAGGATAAATGAATAGACAAAAAGTTTTAAAATGACTTTAGAGTCAGATGTATTATATCCTAACCAAATGTTACAATTTAATTTCTATTTATTATCCTTGAAGAATCACAGAAAATAGTATAGCTTTTGGTCATTGTGAATAGAAAAATATTTCCTTCAATTTTCCAAAATAAACTAATAAAGTAGACTTTAAAATGTTTCAGAGAATGAACTGGCAACCAAATATTACAGAATATGCTTACAATTTTTAAACAAGGATTAGTGTTAAATGAGGCAACAGAACAATCAAGAATGTTATCAGTAAAGACAGAATACCTGCCATCAAGAACTGACTACTACTCTAAATATTATCTTTCTCTGGTCAAATTTAACACTTTGTTCTTAAGCTTACTTATCTGAAAGTCTGGTAAAAATAATAAATCAGAAATTTCTCAAAAATATTAAGTGAAATAATACAATGTTTTATATGCAACAAAACATTCAATAATGGAACCCATGACTGAAATTACTGTTACTGTCAGCAGTACCATCACTATCACTACTAATACCAGCATAGTTTAAAAAATATCAAATATTTACTTTTTTTCTGTATCTTGAGAGTAATATTCATAGCAGACATGTTTTCCTTTTAAAAATAATTTCAGCAAAGGGAATGAAAATATATTATTCAAACAGTACATTCTGTGTAAGTTTTTGTAAAAAATATAATAGGTTTTTCCAAGGTTTCTTTTTGAAGAAAAACTGTTTTGGTGGCTTGGATGATAATAGAGTTATTCTGATTTCTAATACATTCAATTTACCTACAAGTCAAAGAAAGCTGCTTCTATAATGTCCATTTAAAGATATTATATGTGTGACATACAGAAAATGTATTCTGTTTTTATAAGGAGATTTTCCACAATGGCATACATACGATTCCACCTGTGGTATATTCATAAAAGAGAATCAAGACATATGAAAGAATGTGAGAAGAAAAACTGTCAACTCGCATCAAAAAAATACCCACATGCTTCAGAAACAAGGACTATGAAAGAGCTGTTCACTAGAGGCTTTAATGGGCAATATGTGCTGAAAATATCACTCAAGTGAAATCTGCACAATAACTACAAAATGTATGTTTTACTTTGAGCACTTATAATAATGTGCTGTATGTAAAATATTTTACATTTCTTCAATGGATATGCAAATCAACATGGGTTGATGTAAACTGTTAATATTCTCGTTTGCTAAACATGGAAAAGAGATAACCAGGTGTCCTCAAATTACCCATCTGATCAAAAGAAAAGTTTTGACATTTACGCCTGGGCTTTTGAGGACACTGCACTAGCTTCTTCATGTTAATCACTACCTGGAATTTCCATAAATGATGAGATGCTATATTACATGCTGTGATAAAGTGATATTGATGGATTATAACTAGTTCATCAAAAATACGTTGATTAAGAAATTTAGGCAAGTATAAACCTCAAAAAACTGTACAAATTAAAGATGAAGAACATGTGAAGACAAATTCTTATGGAGACGTCAGTTTCACTTCTCTTCAGCTCAATAGAAAATGAGCATGACCACACCATTTAGTAAACTGTAACCAAGTTAGTGCTGTTAGCTAACTTTAGCTAAAGGAATACTTGTTTTTAGTCACTATATGTGAAGATTTTTGGAAGCACTGGGATAATGATTTTTTGGACACATTTTTAAAAATAAAAAATGCCAACAGAAAAGAAAAACAATTATGAGGGGTAGAGTCTCGTCTCTTGGAACTATGGAGACTAGTTGGAGAAACAAACATTTATCATGAAAAATATGAGATAGCAACGCAACATAAGATCATCTAAATCATTTTAAAAATTGAAGCTCTAGAATAGAAAATAGGAAGTGAATACATTCTGCAGGGAATAACTGGGCGAAACATAGGTGTTACAGGAAAAAGCTTATAAGGTTTAATGTGAGAACTGAATACTACATATACTGGTTGAAAGAAAATAAGAAAAACAAATGAAAACTTTTTCTAAGATTTTGCTCCTACAAGCTGTGCTGCTGTAGAAAAGGATATAAATATATAACTGTATTGTGTTTCTAATTCTTTTGGGAAGTTACCAAAAAGGGGACTTACTGTGTCAAATGAAACCTCTAGTTTTAGATATTTGAGATATCCTCATACTGATTACCACAGTGATTGCACCAGTCTTCACTACCACTAACAATGCAGAATTTCCTTTCTTTCCCACAGTCTCTCCAGCATTTTTTATTGGTTGATTTCTTGGTAATAGCCATAATGTTTGGAAACAGCCCAAATGAATATCAAGTAATGAATAAAATACCCCATTTTTATATAGAGGAGTACTACACAGCCATAAAAATATAACCTTGGATGTTTCTAGTTAAATGAATGCACTTTGAAACCATACTCTTAAGTAAATACAATACCAGATATAAACATCATATTTGCTCTTTACTGTGAAAAAGTGAAAGTATAAATAAGGACCAAATATATAATAGATATTGTGAAACAGGAAGAAAATGTTCAAATGAAAAGGAGAATTAGGGAATGGGGAGGAGGATAGGAAGGAAGAGAAAAGAAAAGAAGGAAAAAATGGAAGCAAAGCTTTTGTAAATAAAGATATGAATATGGGTTGAAAGTCAGGGAGTGAATGGGGAAAAAGGAAGAATCAAGATATATCATGTGCAGATACAAATTTTCTATGGTGAATGTGATCTCTATGAATATTTAAAATGTACCAATAAATTTAATCAATACAAAAATAAAAACATGGATTATTTTCCTCAGTTCAAACAAGACCTGGCATCAGCACTGCATTTTGTATTCCAGCAATGTGCAGTAGGTAGGGATTTGTGATTTCCATGATCCTCCCAGTGATTAGAGGAATTGGTAGCTTTTGAATGGGTTATTAGTAAATGTACAAATGACTCAGAAATGGGTAAGCATGATGGCTGTGTAATGAACCAAGGAAGATATGGCCCACACACGCTTAGAAGGGTCAGATGTGATCATTCAGGCAGAAATTGGTGGCATCTGTTGCCAGTTCAGAATTTCACAAGTGCTGAATGTAAATCTTTTTTGTGGCACATTAAATGAATGTGCAGTGCTTACTGGTCAATGCAATGAGAGTTCTTCTGTATCAAGTTTCTTCCTCTGCTAAGTCATAAGATATTGTTGATCACTTGATCATTAAGCTGCTCTTAATGAGATGATGAAATTTTATTGTCAGAGACTAAGACCAAGACTGCACACTTGATTTCATTGTGTGTGTGTGTGTGTATAAAAGACAAATGAGAATTACATGTAATAACAATATATAAGTGATAAATGTATGTTGCAACTGACTAAAACATGTAATTCTTAACTTTTTTCTAATTAAAAGGTAGAAAATATTTAAAACTTCTCTGGTCATTGCTTGAACCACAATTTTATTTGAGGCACCCCATTATATTCTTGAGGACTAAGAAATCTACAAAAGTGTGATTCTACAACACCAAGAAATCATTAAAAATAATTGTACTTTGAAGAGAATGTAAGTGCAATAATTACTGTGGAAAAGTAAGGAAATATAATTTTGAAATGTTACCCAATTTTTCTTTCTCTAAGCATAGCAGTAAATGTATTTTCAAGTGTTATTGAAAAATAGCTTTTTAAAAAAGAAATGATGGTCCTCTGTAAAAATAGTATCTTTGCCGCATTCTCTTCTCAGAAATAATCCCAAAAGAAGCAGGAAAACAAGACTCAGAAATAAAAATGCCATCTTTAAAGAAACTGTATTTGAAGACTCAAACAAAATATTTATAGACTGACAAATACGGAGGAAAGCAAGGGCGGGTGGGGGGAGCCAAGACTGAATGGTTGCAGCTGGTTTCATTACAGACCACAGAATAAAGTCCCCACGCGAGTGGTGGGTGGCTCCCCAGGGTCAAAAGCAGCATTTCCACCTGCTGGGGTGGAGAATTCCTGGATCCTGTGGAATGTCCCTGAGTAATGAGGATGGTCAGGCTGAATCAGTGAACGCAGCCATAGTATTTTTAAGTTACAGTGCAAAATAAGGCCATTTTTTCCTTGGCAGAATAAACAGAAAATAGCTGTGGGAATGCTGGGGAAATAAGCAGGGAAAAACAAGAATTAAAATTGCTTCTCTACACACACACACACACACACACACACACACACACACACGTGCACACGCACACACACACATTCAAACACACTCGTTTTCTGCAGGAAATGTATTGTGCATGGAAGGTTAATTTAAATTTTTGCCAGTTATAGTAATAAGAACTCAAATGATGGAATGGACAAAAACTGTGCTAGCTTTATAATGATAACACAAACTGAAAAAAGTCTCAAGAAAACAAAAGGAAGATAAAAGACACTATTCAAAAAATAATATAACTAAGCAAATAGATTTCACATGTATGTTGTCAGAAAAAAAAAAAAAAACCTCTAAAGAATTCAAAACAAAGGTAGAAAAACCAGTTGTGATATGGTGAGAAAACATTGGAAATAAAAAGGAGCTACCTCAGTCAGGGAAGATCCAGAAGGAAAGAAAAAACAGGGAAATAAAAACCCTTCATCTGAAGCAGCATAATTAAGACAGGTAATCAGAAACTAAAGTTAAAATGACAAGAAATTGACCAGAAAAGGAAATTATATAAAAACAAAATATGAAAATAAAAAAAATCTATTTAAAAATAGTACAAAACTAATTAAAATATTTTCTGAAGAAGTGAATGAGTAATAAACAGTAACATGTATTCAACAAATTCCTCTACAAAGTCTTCTAACAGTTAAAGAACTAGAGATTTTCTAAAGAAAAGGTAACGGAATAATTTTTTTAAAAGCATATAAAATTTCACTAAATTAAGGCCACGTCTAATTATTAAAGAACAACCTTTTTTGTCAACATGACAAAGTCTTTTATACAAATCAATGTGCTAGCAGAATTAATTCATAACTGGGAACAACAAAAATGAATCATTAAAAAGTTCTTAAGTTTTGAATGTGTGCCTTAAACATTTTATATTTATGCAACATAATAGAAAACCAATTCAAAATATAATCTATACAGTTCCTTAAAGCTATAATGAAGGGAAAAATACTTCAGAACTATCCTAAGGACATGATTGCATACTGTGCAAAAAACAATTCAAATGACTGCAACAAAATTTTACTATCATTTATGGTAAAAGAAATCTTTACCCAAAGAATGAAGAACTGTCAATTTTCATCTGCTGTTTTGGCTAGGATTGTGAAACTTTTATCACACAATATATTGGTAAGGTTTTGGGTAGAGAACCTTTTAATACTCTGTAGTTTGCATATAAATTAACATAACATACAGACGGTATGACTTGATAATATTTATCAAATTTCAACTGTACATGTTCTCTAACCCAGAAATTTGCTTTCAGGTTTTTAGAATAAATATACTAGCCTGAAGGCATATATGTTTATATACTTAAAATTTAGGATTCTGACTAAATACACAAGACATAAATGCCACTATCTCATTTTTCAGTATACAGTTCAGTATTAAAGATATCCACATTGCTACGCAACCATCACACTATGTCTCCAAAATTATTTGCAGTTAGCAAAGATTAAAATCTGGACAAAGTAATTAATTTCTTAATCTTTCTTTTCTAAATTTCCTGGCAAAAAAATCACACTATTTTGTGTTTCTGAATTTGACCAGTAATAGGTACAGAAGGTACCTATTGGATGGATTCTTACACTATTTGTTATTCTGTCAATGGCTTGTTTGTTTCATAATAATGCCCTCAAATTTATTTATTTATTAATTTTTTTTATTTTAAAGAGGGTAAAATTGAACAGAATAGAACAAAACAGAGCATAATAAAGCAATGTAAGAGACATAAATTTCAAAGCAAGACAATCAGAGATCTTCACTATCTATCATATTATCTGTTTTCTTCCAAATAGCTGACCATATCTTCACATACAGAGAATTCACATGAAACAACATAATATAGAACTGATCTGAACAAGATGAGGAAGACATTTTAGGTCTCCAAGATCACACAACAGGGAAGTCAACAATGGCTATCAATGTGTCTGTCATTCTCTTCAAAATAGCTGTCCATACCTTCATGTATGTTAAGATTAAACAAAACAAAACAGGTTAAAATCATTCTGAACAAAGAATAATGGTATTACACATCATGACACTACGGGATCAGCATGAGCACTATAGTGTCTCTTTCTTCAAAGTAGTTATTCATTTCATCATGCATTATATGACCAGTTCTCATATACCATTTATAGGTTCTACACATGCATGAGTCTCTACATGTATTTTTATCCTTTTCATGTTAGAGGGAGAAAAAAAACAAAGCAAAACAAAACAAAGTCATATAAAACCACAGTACTAGGGTTCTACAACGGGTAATGTGTTGTCTCTTGTTATCTTCAATAGAATTGTTCATATCATCAGGCATAGTATAATTGAATATCACAGTACATAACAATATTAATAAAAACAAAACATTGTAGATAGTGTAAAATTTCAAAAGCAGATAATAATCAAACCGTAATTGGTATCCTACTGAATCTTGTCATCTTCAATGTAGTTGCCTATACTCTCAGACTTGAAACTGTCATTCATAACAGACTTGAATAAAATCTGTCCATACCAAACAGCAATCTAACAAACCAGATTCAACTATGATCAGGCATGGTAAAACAATGTAAGTTATACAGGGCTTCATATGAAGTTAATAGGAAATTAAGGATCATTACTGTACTATATCCTGCTATTTTGAGGATAGTTGTTTGTGCCCTTGTCTAGTGCAAGTAGACAAACTCGAATAGAATATAATTTATCTAAACACAGTGGTGTGAGTAATGTGGGTTTGAAATCCTGTTACACTATTAACAATATCTCCTGCCTTCTTTTTTCAGAATGCCCTCAAATTTAAGCTGAGTTTTCTCGTGCATCAGAACTGACACTGCTTTCAAGGCTGAATAGTACTGCATTGTATATGTAGACCACAGTTAATGAGTTTATTTATTTATATATAGACATCAAGATTGCATTTATCCTTTTATTTATTATGAATGTTCATTATGAGCATTATAAATATGGGGGTACAAACATCGTTTTGAGATCTATTTTAGGGGCTTTTTTTAGTACAGAACTGGAAGTAGCATTGAAGATCACATGGTGATTATACTTTCACTTTTTTGAGGAACTGTTATCATATTTTACGTAGTGACTATACCATTACATTTTATCACTAAAAAGGCAAAAGTACTTCCATTATTTTACATCCTCAGAATTTTTTCATTTTGTTTTTTGTCTTATTTTGCTTTATGTTTGGACAGCAACCATTCCCATAGATGTAAGGGTTAGGATAATTTTATTGTAGTTTTGATTTCTGTTCCCGTTATGACTGGTGGAGTTTAGCACTTTTCGTATGTTTACTGACCATCCATATGTCTTCTTTGGACAAAGGGTTCAAGGGTTTCGTCCACTTCTAAAATTGAGCTTTATTATTGAGTTGTAGCAGTTCTTTATATAGTTTGGATAGTGAATTGGATGTGAGTTTGAAAAAAATTGTCATCTCTTCTTTGGGCTGCCTTTCTTATCTATTGCGTATGTTTTTTGATATAAAAGGAATTATCATTTTCATTGTTTCCTTTTTTTCTTTTGTGTCAGTGCTTTTTGAGTTCACTCCAGAAAACTATTGCCCATGTGATAATTTCCTATATGTTTATCTTTCAATAATTTTACAGATTGGGCTTTAATCTTTAGGACTTTGAGCATTTTGAGTTAATTTTAGTATAGAATACATAGTTATATTTTATTGTATTTCCCAATTTCACAACACCGTCTGCTGAAAATTCTGTACTGTTTCCATTGGATAGCTTGGAAATTGTTATAACGAATTCTTTCATAGCTGTTCTTTGCGCTGCAGAAACATATCACTAATCTGTGAGACTGACGCAGAAGAAGCCCAAGTGTGAGCCCATGTTGGGGCAACTTAATGAGACTTTATCTCAAAATGAAATATAGAAAGAAAAGGCTAGTAATGAAGCACATTGTGAAGACAGAGTTCCTTCCAAGTCTTTGAGATTTTTTATTTGGTTTTTCAGTGACTCACTAACTTGTTTTACATAATGCTGACAGCATACAAGGTACTCTGAGTGATGTATAAGCAATTGACTACCATTTATTTGTATCTTCTCTCCTTTCAGTAATATGCATACATATGCTACTGAATGTTATATATAGTATCATATTATGAAAGATATCTTTATCTTTTACCTCTTAAGTATTCTTTTTGATACTGTTGTTAGTGCATTTATTGTCTAAATTTTCCTTATTTCTTATCAGATTGTTTGCTGGGAATGTGCCCAAACACATTGGATTTTTACTTTTTTTTCAACTCTGTAACTTGCCATATTATTTTTCAACTTTTTGTATAATGACTAGAGTATTTGACACTTAATATCTTGTCTTCTCCAAACAGATACGTCTGCTTCTTTCTTGCCCTCAAACATTTGTAGGCAATTAGGTAAATCAAATGCATAAATATCAAAAAAAAAAGATTAAACTAATACTATAAGAGAAACAAAATGTGCTTTTACCAAAACATGATAGGCAGAAAAAAAAATTGCTTAGGCACTTATATAAGGTAATACTCAACTATCAAAGGAAAAATTAGTCTTTATATTTATTTTAAAATGATTTTTACTATATTTTCTTGCTGAATTTTTCTGATTAGGACTCCCATTACTATGTTGGACAATGAAAGGAGATACCTTTGGTTTGTTTATGATCTTGTAGATAATGTTTTCAGTGTCTGAGAGAATTTTTTTACTATCAGAGCTTTAAGTGAAAGGTAGTCATGTGACTTATGACAATAATCAAAAGTGATTTAGGAAGTTAGTAGTTTGTGTATCAATGAAGAAATCATAACCTTAATGAACAGAGGTCTCTTGAAACTCAAATATTTTAGTAATGCAAATTTTAAAATTGCCTTTTCCTAGGTATTTAATGTCAAGACTTGTAATATACTTTCTGCATTTTTAGTTTCATAATTTGCCAGGCATAATGTTAACTGACTTAAAAGGTAAACTACGTGCTTCTGTTTTTCATGGGAATATTGTTCAGTGTAACTAAAAAAGTTCTTTGGTGAATGTGGCCTCCTGGTCCCACCATGTCCCTGTAAGGCTGCTGCAGGACCATCACCTGCACATTGAGATTTATCTTATTTCTTTGACAACAGCTAGATATTTTAGGGAGAAAGATGTTTTCACTTGTATAAATCTCAGAATCAGAATGAGTAATTCAACAACAGTAATACCATCAACTTTTGCATTTAATCATTGTGAGCAATAAGATTTCTGCAGTTAGCAAAATTCAATTTGTGTGTATGAATGTGTGTATTTAATGTCCCAACATTACTAACACTAGCATGTCTCTCAGGATAAATCAAAACAGTTTTATTTAAAGGTCATTATAAAAATATATTGTGAGGCATGTTTAAATTCAAAGGATGTTGTAATTAACTCTTTAGGTCTAATGAAATGAAGTTTTGAAGTTAAGAGAGAATGTTGAAAATAATTATTCCCCAAGTATATTATAAGTACCAGTTGGCTCCTGTAAGCAGTACCTTATTACTTTGAGAAGTATACCTGTGCTGCAGGGATGCTTTACAGGTTGAAGTCTCTTTCAGAGAATTAAATTTACTTAATATTGGAATGCTGAATGGGAGCCCCTTCTTCACATCATGTGCTTATTTGAAAAAAATGATGAAGTCTCACTCACATTGTTTATTTTTATTGGCAAAACCTATGCATGTTCATTATGATCCATTTTAGATACTATTTTTCCTTCTGACCCTGGCAACTTATTATCTCATCTAAATACCTACATTTTTTTCCTGTAGAGTTTTTTTTTTTTTGTTGTTGTTGTTGTTGTTGTTGTTCTCTGAACAGAAGCTAAAAGAAATCCTTTCTAATTAAAATACTCAAAGTCAAACCATGGAAAAGAAAGGTATTATTCAGAAAGCTTTAATTCAATACACACTTGTTGAGTAGCAAAATTTTTTTAGAAACTGAACAAAATGACATGTAGTGATAATATAAATAAAGTGATAAATACCCTCAAACAACTGTAGGAAATTAGATAAATCAGACACATGCAGATACCAAAAATATTAAATTGACACTGTATAAGGAACAAAAGGTGCTTGTACCAAAAAATTATTGGCAGATAAAACTACTTAAGCACTAATATAAGTTTCACAGTCAAAGAAGAAATTAGTCTTCGAGATTTAGATCCACCTGCCAGTTACCAGAGCAAATATGTAGATAAAAATCTTAGCCAATAATAAATCACCTTAGAAAATAGTTGCCTATGATTATGCTTACAAGTTGGTTCCTATAATTTTCCTTTAATGATTACATTATATATCTCTCTTAAATATGGGGAAAAAAACAATGCCATAATTTCTCGATTTCCTAATGATTCCAAAACTGTTTTTTTAACGTAAAATTATAGTAATATATTGACACTTTCTTTTCCTGTCTGAAGCATGCAGGCCAGGGGGATTTTTCCAGTCAGAGAGACAAAAACACTTATATGAAACAGCTATTAAATTAGCCACTCTGCCAACATTGGTATCTCACAAATAAACTTATCTTTAGAGGAGTACAACACATAACTGCTAAACCTTGAAAACAGCCCATGTGTCCACCAACAGATGAATGAATAAAGAAAATGTGGTATTCATACACAATGGAATACTACTGTGCCGTAAGAAAGGATAAACTTGAGGTGCTTGAAAGAAAATGGGTGCAACTGAGATCACAATGTTAAGTGAAATAAATCAGACACACAAGCTTGAATTTCACAATTTCTCTCATACAAGAAGCCTAAAATATAAATAAAGAGTGAAATGAAAGGTAAGTAACAGGAAACTGGGGATAAATCTTTTGCAAAAGGATAGGAAAGCAAACATGGAGGAAGGTGACAGATAAGGGAATGAAAAAACAATGAAAATGTGTTAAGTACATGCATAAACCTCCCACAATGAATGTCATTATGTCCTGCAGACACGTACGGATAAAAATGTTTCTTTAGGGCTGGGGATTTAGCTCAGTGGCGTAAGAGCCTGCACTGCAAGCCCGCAGTTGTCTGTTTGAGCCTGATACTGAAAAAAAATTTTTAAAAAAGATTCATGTTTTACTTTCTAATTCCTCCAGATGAATAGCTAGGTTACTATGGATTCTGTGATAAATCAGGTTAAAAATGTTTTTAGTGGAAAAACTACACAAAAACATAACTTACTCCTAGCATGAAACAAAATTATCATAATAAAGAATTCAGTGCTAGGTCTGGGGGAACACACCTGTAATCCCAGCACTCCTGACATTGGAGGCAAGAGCGTGGCTAGTTCACGCTAAGTGTTGGCTGATTTAGTGGATGTCTTGGTCATTTTCTTTCACAGAGACACAGTACACAATTCCCGTAGCATGCAGGAGATGTTTATTTTGACCTGACATTTATAGAAGTTTCATTTCGTCATCTTAGCTGCCTCCAGGGCAGAACAGCAGGGCGCATGATGGCAGGAAGCAGAGAGAAATCAGGGGAGAAGTCGTGAGACACAGTGATATCTTGATTCACCAACACTTTTATTTGGAAACAAATTTAGTTCACAAACAGACTTGGTCAACAAATTTTTTATTGTTGTTGTTTGCTTACGAACTCTGCATCAGATGACAAACACAACTACTACCCTCTGTCCACACAAACCCAAACACGGCTGTCATTTCCAAAATTGTAGAACAAATTAAGTTTGTGGACCAAGGGTTCACTGTATATTTTCCATCTCCTTAGTGACCTACTTCCTCTGACCAATCTTCAGCTCCAAATATCATATTTAGCAATAAAATCATCACTTGACTGGTATCACCCAACTCCTATTATCCATCCCATCACCTCTCAAAAGCCCCATCTATTAGTGTGTGAGACTTTGGGCAAACATCTAGTTCTAAACTATAATATTCCAACTCTAACTTCCAAAAGATTCACGCAAAATTCTTTATACAAATTGCATTTATTTTATCTTTAAGAGTTGTTAGTGTCCTAACAAGCTTTAGCACTGCTGAAAAGTCCAAGTCCAAAGTTTTCTCTAAGGTTTAAGACAAACTCTTAGGTATGAGCCTTCCTAAATATCAAAATAAAGTTAAATTCTGTGGACATACAAAGGCACATGGCAAGAATTTCCATTCTAAAAGAGATAAATACGGAGATAAAAAAGAATGAGACTAAAGCAAGACTGAAACTCACTATGGAGAACATTAAATCCTATGCTCTAGGTCCAGCACCAAGAGCAGGCTATGTGAATTCCAAAGGGCTTTAGCCATTATGTACCTCTGGCACTATCTGTGGTTGTACCATTTATGGCCTCTCTTTTTGGGCTGGTTTTGCTCACTCCCCGTGTCTTTTTCTGGATGTCCCATGTTATTGGCTTTTCCCACATCACAGGATCCTTATCACACTACCATTTTCGATGCACAGGTATAAGCTCTGCCTGCTCTGGGCACGCTGCCTGGCTTCTTCAGCCTTTTTAAAATCTGGCTTTTTTTCTTATTGTCTTGTGGTAAACTACTTAGTTTCTTTATAATGCTACTCCTTTCAGCAACCATATATATATATGATATATTAAAAAATGGTCATTTTCAGAGTCAGAGCTGGAAGAATGCAGAAGGGCTGGATCCAGTCTAAAGCTAAAGGCCTGGAGTTCACTGCATTATTATGATGCAAATTGGTATGGGGAATCCAAAGGGTTTGCATTGGAAACCTGCAGGAACCAGAGAGGAACGTGTGCTTGTGATGGCAACCACTGAAGTTCCTCTGAGGAAGCAACACAGCAGTCTTTGTTTTTCACTATTTATTTCCCACAGGCTACATGCCTATTGGTTATAGTGTGGTTCTTTCCTTGTCAGGAAAGCAGTCATCCGGACACAGCCAAAACCGAACTTAAACTAACCCAGCATTCCATGTCTCTTATTCAAGTTTTAAAGAAAGAGAAAAAAAAAAATTAAAAGAATGTGACATAAGAAAAACACGTAAGCAAGAGAAAAAAGACAAGAAATCCAATTAATTAAGTTCAAAACTGCCCCAATTAGCAAGTAGCTATGCTGTACTATTACAGTGATCAGGGGGTAATCCACAGTCAGAACCAGAGAACTAAATATATATGTATAACTATATATCAAAACCAGAGCCAAGTATATGACTGTTGCCCTAAAAAGACATGATATAGCTATCTGCCAGTGTATTATGAGGTGGGAAGGAATCAATCTATCAAAAGCACTAGAAGAGTGTTAATTAGTTTAGTATGAAGAAAGAGTCTAAACCTCTCCTTTACACAAAGTATGAAAGACTATGGCTTATTTCTCATATCCACATTTTTAGATATAAATCAAGCCATTCTTTTCCAATACCTAAAATTCTATGTTGCTGTACTTTTAATATTGCTGGTAGAGAACATGTTTTTCTGATATTTCTTTACCCTTTTCCAAAGCACAGATAACTTATATATTCCCCCATAGGCTATGATCAGAGCCATATCACATGTAGTCTCTATTAAATGAGTTTTACTAAGTGTTAAAAGCACATACACAAAGAGGAAATTGATATGTCTTTTGTATCTTGAAAAAATTTCATTTTCTTTCACAGCTTATGGAACTGAGAAAATAATAATCATAAGCAGCCAATGAAATGAGTATGTGTGTTCCTGATTCTTTTTGTGTTAAAAGTACAATTATTAAATTCCTATCATCTTATTTTGAAATCTTGTATCACTATTTTGCTTTTGTTGTTGTACCATTGTTTGTATCATTTGGCTTTTGAATTTTTTGTTTGCTTGCTTGATTGACTTGCTTAAAAAAGTACAGTGTGAAGCAAGAAACTTAAAGTGATTTTCTCTAGGAGCTGAATAAAACTGCCATCAATATTGAACTGGCTTTTATAAGTCAAAGGGCAAAACATATACTTTCCAGTTATATAGAATTTTTGGTATGCTTTTCCATTCTGATAGCATTCATATAATTCCTTAAAATTCTAATTTGTTATGTCAATTATTCCTTACAGAGATTACATAAATTCAACACTTATTAAATTGATTCTGGTTCATGAATTAAAGATTTGTGGGGGTCATAGCTTAGTGGCTTAAAGAGCCTGTCTACCAAGTGTGAGGTCCTGAGTTTAACCACCAGTAACAAAAAAAGTGAAAGATACGTGACCTTTGAATCTTATACACCACCCTTGAATTTCAGTTTACTAGAAACAAATGCTTGCAAAAGAGATAAACTACTTCTTGCAGGCTGCTCTGTAATACAAGATATTCCACTGAGAGCAGTGTCTATATGAGACAGTAATTTTTCTGCTTTTTTCTGTTTGAGCATTGCTGCGAAAGTTTTCAAGATTTATCCTCAAACTATATGATAAAATAATCACAGCCCCATAAAAATTTTGATATTTTGAACTATTTTTTCTGTATCGAGAATATTATTGCCTTTAATATTTGATAGAAATTCTTGACAACCACTTATTCTATTATTAAATTTTGGTTTTGTATTTAGTAAATAATCAGTAAGTGCTGGAATTTTAAAACAAGGACATGATGGAATGTTAAAACCCCATCTGCAAAAATTCTCAACACATATTTTAGAGAAACTTGTAAATTCATGTGCCTTACCAAATGTCTGATTTTATTCTAACACACGAGGCCCACTAGTCAAAAATACTTGCTGGTTTCGGTTATGTTTTATCATCTTACCTGAATATATAGGCCAACATGAGATCTTCTAATTGACTTGAGTTTTGTTTCACTTTGAAAATTATAGAATATTCCATCATGGCAGCTGAATAGAAGAGGAACATTTATTAATTTGGTTTGGTTTTCAGTCCAGGGTATCAGATCAACAGGAGCTCCAGGAACTCATCAGATCTCCTGGGTGATGGATGCACTTTCTGAACATCATGAAACCTATACATGTTGCACTGTGTTCTTCTAGGCAGAATACAGAGTAGACAAATTGGTCCCAGAAAATCATTACAGGCTGAAGAAATTCAGAGGGAAGACCCCTTTTAAAAACAGTACAACCTATTGGATGAAAGAATAAATGAGGTATGACAGGACTTGCCTAACTAGACTTTCATAGGAAAAAAATCATGTATCACCTGAAATGTAGATGCAAATAATGAAAATTATTTGGAAAACAAAGGTAGCCAGCTGTTTTATCTGTCCATTAATGACTGAATATAAGATCATGTATGTAAAAAACTGAGCTATTGCCTTTACAATTAATTGACCAAAATGTCACTTACAATCTATGTTTAATTTGTTAAACTTATAACTTTAGGACATTTGTTGTTCTTGTGTAAATTATCTTAAATCCACAAGGATGTTAAACATATATAGTGCATTGAAATATACTGAGAATAGAACTTTAAACATTAGAAATTCGGAGCAAGTTGGAATGAATACTATTTGTTTCTGCTTTCGTGACAAAAGGATACATTTCTTTTTTTATTTAAAGGAAAATAACAAAACACTATAAGGGTACAAGTAATACAGAATGACACAAAAAATGGTAAGAAATAACTAGTTAATTGACTACATATTGTCATCTTAAAAATAGTTGTTCAAGTTACAGGATCAAAGCATACAAAGTGAACATTCAAACAGTGAGACGGAATACAGTTGTGTTCAATGATCCAACAAAAACTCAGTAATATGGTCATTTATCTTAACACACCTAACCACACTTGCAGTTGTATCCTGTAGAGCACTTTTTTCCTCTCTTTTTTACAACAAAATTTACTCCTATAGTTCTTATTACTTTTTTTTTGGAAGAGAATAAAACCAAATATAACAAAACAAAGCAGTCAATCAAAACAAAGGATAGACATAGCAAATGATGTAAAAACAGAATACAAGGTAATCAACAATGGTTACCATAATGCCTCTTGCTTCCTTAAAAAAGAATTGCCTATATCATTAGGTATAATAAAATTGAACAAAACAGTACAGAACAAGACCAAAAAAGCCTAAACATTGGAAACATTACAGGACTTCAAAAGAAGATAGTAGTCAAACCAGCTCAGGCATCATAGTGAATCTTATTGCCTTTAAAGTATTTGCCTATACCCTCAAACTTGATACTATCAAACAGAGCAGAACACAGTCTAATCAGTCAAAACAAGATAGTGGGAGTAATACATGGCTTCAAATCACGTTAATAGGAAATCAAAAAAGTTACTATAATATATCCTGCTTTTTAAAATTTTCCCTTAATTAAAAATAATAATTAAAAAATACGTAAATATTTTTTATGAATAAGGGGGAGATTGAAATAAAAGAGGACATAACAACATAACAATACAAGTCAAAGCATGACAATTTCAGCAACCTAGTGCTTCACCACAAGATAACCTGACTTAATAGTAGTTATCATAGTGTCTCTTTCCTTGAAATATTTGAATATAACTTCGTATACTATAGCATCAAATGCATCAAGACAGTTTAAAACCATTCAAGAAGATGAAAGTATTACAGGGTATTTAGAACCAGCTAAAGGAAAACGAACAATGGTTTCTATATTATCTCTTTGTCTATAAAAAATTTTTGTTTATACTGCCATATATAATTTTTGTTTATACTATCACATATAATAAAATCCAGTAAGATACCACATGAGAAAACCAGTGGAGACAGAGGAGCAACAGTTTTTGTGGGACTTCAAAACAAGATGATATTGAATCAGCGCTATCTATTATGATGTCTTGTTTTCTTCAAAATAGATGCTCATTTCATCACAGGAAATAGTATCGAACAGCCCAGAATAAAGCCATACCAATTAATGAGTGAAAACTTTATAAGGCTTCAAAGCCACATAATGGAGAATCATGATTACCCATGTACTTTTATATATTCATATCATTTCTTACAATAGGAAAACTATTCAGTATTCATATATGTGAGTTTGATTTTTTTCACTTATGAGTATGGTCTCAAGCTGTGTCCATTTATTTATAAATATCTCAATGTGATCTTTGTTTATAGCTGTGTAGTACTTCCTTGTATAAAAATATCACAACTTTTTTATCCATTCCTTAGTTGTTTCCAAGATTTGGCAATTACAAATTGTGCTGCTATAAACATGGCTGCACATATATCACTGTGGTATGATGCTTTCAGTTCTTCAAGGAATATGTCTAGAAGTGGAATAGCTGAATCAAATGGGACTTCCAATCCCAGCTTTTGAGGAATCTCCAGACTGACCTCCACAATGGTTGCACCAGTCTACATTTCCCACCAACAGTACAGGAGAGTTCCTTTTTCCCCACAGCCTCTCCAGCATTTGCTGTTGGTAGTTTTCTTGATCCTGGACATTCTTTCAGGAGTGACATGGAATCTCAGTGTGTTTTTGATTTGCATTTCTCTAATGAGTAATGATGATGAACATTTTTTCATGTATTTATTTGCCATTTGTATTTCTTCATCTGAGAAGTATGTATTCATCTCAGATGCCCATTTTTGGATTGGATCTTTGAATTTTGGGGGTCTGAGTTTTTAAAATTCTTTATATGTTTTAGACAGAAGTCCTTTGTCTGAGGGACAGTTCACTAAGATTTTTTCCCAGTTTGTGAATTTTCTTTTCACTATGCTGGATATTTCTTTTGACATTCAGAAACTTTTTAATAAGAGCTGGTCCCAGTTACTGATTCTGGGAAGTATTTCCTATGTATTTTTGTCCTGCTCATGAATTCTCTATGTCTTCAAGGTTTCTACCCAATTTGTCTTCCAATAGATTTAGTGTTTCTGTTTTAATATTCAGATCTTTGACCCATTTACATTTTAATTTAGTACATGGTGATAGACATGGGTCTAGCTTTAGTTTTCGGCAAATGGAGAGCCAGTTTTTCCAGCACCATTTATTAAAGAGACTGTTGTTCTTCCAGTGAACCTGTTTGGCTCCTTTATCAAAGATAAGGTGGTTGAGTGTGTTTGTAGTTGTGGTTGTATCTTCTAATCTATTCCATTGATCTTTGGCTCTGTTTTGATTCCAGTACGATGTTGATTTTGCTTTGTAGTGTAACTTCAAGTCAGGGATTTTGATGCCTCCTGTCTTGCCTTTGTTGCTTAGAACTGTCTTTGCTATTCTAGGTCTCTTCTTGCTCCAGATGAATTTTAGGAGTGTTTTCTCTAGATCTATGCAATATGCTTATAGTATTTTTATTGGGATTGCATTGAATCTGTTTAAGAGTTTTGGGAGAATGGCCATTTTCACAATATTTATTTTTCCTATTCATGAGCAAGGGATGTCTTTCCATTTTCTAAGATCATGTTTAATTTCTTTTTTCTCTGTGTTATAATTTTACCTGTATAGGTCTTTAACTTCTTTCATAAGAGTAATTCCTAAATATTTTATTTCTTTGGTTGCTGGTGTGAAGGCTGTGGCTTCTCTTATCTCTCTCTCTGCGATTTTGTTGTTAGTGTATAGGAATGCTATTGATTTTTGAGTGTTGATTTTGTAACCAGCTACATTACTGAATTTATTTATTATATCTAAGAGTCTTTCAATGGAGTTTAGGGGGTCTTCTATGCAGCGTATCATGTAAGGATACATTTCTTTTTTTTTTTTTTTTTGTCTTTTTCCTTTTTATCGGTACCGGGGATCGAACTCACGACTGCCTGCTTGCAAGGCAGGTGCTTATGCCACTGAGTTAAATCCCCAGCCCAAGGATACATTTTTAATAGCTCATTTAAATGAAACTGAGGAAAAATTTAGGAACTATGATATAATTGATATAACCATTGCCGCATTTCATGTTAAAACGTAATTGGTTTATACCAAAATTCCCTGCACTTTAACTGTATATGCAGAAAATGAGAAGGGCTTAGTATTGAGAAAATAAGAATTAAAATTTTAAATATTCTTTGAATTGTACTGCTGCTGTACATAATTTTGAGGAAGTTGTGAAGAAAAAGCCTACAGAGTTCACATCATCTAACTCTGAATTCCACAAGCACCAGCACTAAAAAGCTTGGTACAGTGTTTCAGGATAAGGTCATCAATTGCTTATTAATTATCTACCAGAGGGAAGAAGACAGATATGAGTTAGGGTCCCACCAGTGCCCTATCCTCTGTTTAGTGGCCAACAGATTTATTTTGAAATCACAATATTTGTAATTGCTCTTTTATTAAAAGGATACTTTCACAAAAAGATGTTGTGGTGCCTGCCTGTAATACCAATACTCTTTGTGGCTGAGGCAGAAAGGTCTCAAGTATAAGCCTAGCATAACAATTTAGGGACTTAGACAACAAATTCTGCTTCAAAAATTTTTAGAAAAGAACTGGATATGTAACAGCATGAAGGTCATAGGTCACACGCTTGGTAAGACTAGAAATTGATTGATTGATTTATTAATTATTTGAAAACAAAATTATATTCATTTGACTACACTCTTCTAATTAGATAATTCTAAAGACATTTGGTGAGTTAAGATAGTAAAGCATTTAAGCACTGATCTTCCTTTTCTAAAACCTATCAGCCTTTTAGAAGCCTGCAATTTGGAAATATAGAGTATTTAGGATTGAAATATTTATTTACTTCATAAAAATATACTTTAATTTCATGAATACTCAAACATCGATGTCTGACTTTTATCTTCCTTGGGTGTGACACACATTTACATTTACAGTCTCGATAATTTAAAGTTTATTTAAATACCTGCAATAAACGTATTGAGCAAGTCAAATTATTGAATAAATCAATTATTTTTATCAAAAATTAAAAGTACCTAATTTCTATAATGAGCAGACACTTTTATATGTATTAAAACAAATGCATTCTTTTCTCCAGAAAGTTCTAATAACGGACCGTGGTAGTCTTCTCTTAGGAGATCATCTTTCGTCAGTAATGATCTTGCCTGACAGACAACTCTCAGCTCAGTACTTTGCAGTTCCAGGTTATGTTACTGTTCCTGTGCTTTTGCTTCTATTCTACCAGTTGTTTGAGGTCAATAACCAGGAGTTTTCTAATTTCTGCTTTTTGACACTTTTGCCTTCCTTTTGAATACTTATGTTCATTCTAACAACTTTAGAAAACCCACTTTGCCTCTATTTCTATTCAAGACCAACTTTCTACTAACCTTATTGCTTCTCTCCACTTTATAGTCTCTGGGGTTGCTCTTTAGCACAGTCTCCCTCTTTTCCTGTGTTAGACATCTATGTCTCTCCAACAAAAGATATGGGACAATGTTTTCGAACTAATTGACAAAACAAGTAAAAAAACAGCATAACTCACATTTCCAACACTTTCTGTATTTTACCGGATACAGTATTGGTTGTTAGTCATCTCATAGCTATTTGTACATATATACAGGCATTTGAGATTAAAAAGTAGCATGCTTATATATAGTTCTATTCTACCTTAGTCACAGAATCCATCAAAATGTTTCTAACCCAAATTTAATTTGTCAACCCTATTTTATACTTCATATCTTTCAATGTGGCTTTATCCTTCAACTAGTTCATCTGTGATATTGGTAGACACTTTTGCTACAGTTTATCTTCCGTCTCAGTTTCCTAGTTGAATTTTAAAAAAATGTATACAGTAATACTCAAGATACTCAGTTGCAAGGGGTTTGACAATGTTGAAATCATGCATCTATGAGCATAAGTTATATAATGACAGGTTGAAGAACTCCAAAATTCCTCCTCTGCCAGCTTTTTTTGGTATACTATGCCCATCTCCATTCCCTATGTAAGTTTCGCATAGCTTTACTTTTATTTTTCAAAATATCTTGTGATAGCCACCCAATATGGGCTTTTATGGCATGCCATTTTACCTTTCACTTTGTACATCTTATAATAATAGTATTTAGCGAAAATTATTTGGAAAGAAAGTTTTGTTACTTGTATACATCACTATATCACATATATGAAGTGCAAGAAAATAGGACAATTATTTTTTCTCCCCTAAAAGGCATCAAAATCAAAGGCTACAACTTGAATATGCCATGTAGAATGCATTTGAATCACCTGTGTTGCTGTTAAACAATACATGTATTTTTTGTTTGCTTTCTGTGAGTACTTAGATCTTGATTTCAAATCTGTCATAATAGATTTTAAGATGTCAGATTAGCTTTCATTATAATCTATGCACCTTAAAAAGAAAATATTGGCTGTTTCTACTCATTTACGATAGTGAATAAAACTCTTGCATGTATATGAGTGTGTGTGTGTGAATGTTTTTGTGGGAACATTAGTTTTTATTTTATTGGTATACGTACAATGAAATAAAATTCTATAATAATATAATAAACATGTTTTCTAGACAGTGGCTCCAATTTGCAATCTTAGTGGTTATGAATGAGAATTTAAAATGAACTGTATTCTCTAGCTAGGAATTGGCTTCCCCCTAGTCATTTTACTAGGTAGAGTTTAGGCTTACATATCTTTATTGACAAGTGGATGTTGTGCATCTCTTCATGGGTGAAATTGTCATTTGTATATCATTTTCAGTAAACTAGATTTGATAAAGAAACTTATGTGGTTATTTTTGTTCCTTTAATGTAATATATTTGTCTTTATCTGAGGATATGTGAGGTTTTTGTTTAATTTTGTCTTCTATTGTTTTGAATGTCTTGTTTTATTTACTTTTTCTCATTGTTGGGACACAATAGCCATCACCCAATGTTAAAGCAGCAAAAGTTTATTTTGATTAATGATTTGTAGAGGGTTCAGTCCTTAATTGATTGGCTCCAGGGCAGCATGGCATGACAGAAGGGTAGTGCAGAAGAGAAACAATTCATGGCAGGCAGAAGCCAGCAGGAAGTAAGCAACTGGCAAGCCACAACACTCTTCTTGTCCCTCATATCTAACCCAGGCTGCCTCGCCCTAGAGTGGGAGCACTCACACCATTAACCCTACCCTTACGCTCTCATTCCCAGCATCGCACACATTAGCCACTTCTAAAAAGCCCAACCAATGGCAACCTGAGGGTTTGTAGGGACATCTAGATACAAGCCGTAACATGTCTATATGGATTGAAGTTTTTATTTTTAATTCTTGTGAGTTCTTGATCTTTGTTATAAATATGTAATAACAGGTATTTATAATATCATCATACTTCGGGTTATCACCTGAGCTATATCCCTGAAAAATCTTAGGAATCTTACTAAGAAATATCTGTGAACCTCAATTTTTCTTCATTCAAAAGAGGAAAATTATAGTTTTCATCATAGAGCATTGCATGTTATATAATACATGCAAAATGTACTGGTAAATTTTCAGCATTTCAGAAGTATAAATTGTAACAATGACTATTATAATTGCTAATATAATGCATCAATTATGTTAATATACTGGCTATATCTAAATCATTATTTGCCCTCTATCATTTTAATTTTAACCTCCCCTACACACTTCCACATATGGGTTAGTTGAAACACTTTTTACACTGAAAATAGCAAGTGGTACACTTTTGCTCTCCTTTCTTTCAAGGTATAATTAGTCACTGAGGTTTTCAAGATTATCTAATTTTTAAAACACATGTATCACATTCATTGACTTTACATTTTATGCTTTTTTCCCCATATTGATTAGTCCTAGGAGATGAATTGGTCTTGTAATTCTATTTCTTTGTGAAGAATATTGTGGTACTTATTTTTTTTTCTTCACTAGTTAACAAAGTGCTTTACACTTGTGACTCTCAAATATTCCTTTTCTTTTTCCTGTGCTAAGTATCATACTCAGGGCCTCATGTACGCTAACCAAATGCTCTACCACTAAAATGAAATCCCCAGCCATTGCCTATATTTCTTTTTTATTTTTATTTAATTTTTTAAACATTTTTAAACTTTTTATCAGTACCGGGGATTGAACTCAAGACCGCCTGCTTGCAAGGCCAGTGCTAATGACGCTGAGCTAAATCCCCAGCCCCCCGTGACCTATATTTCTAACAGAACCCATTTAGTAGGGATGAACACGTTCTATTTCCTTTTCTTAGTTTGATGCAGGTCGATGACTCTTGATCCACATCTAATCTTCATCTGTAGCATTTCTGAAAGTATTCCTCAGAGCCAAAAAGATCTGCACTACTATACAGCTGTCTTTCAGGAGAGATGCAGGGCAGCATTCTCCATGTTTAAGGAATTAAAATGTACATCATGCACTACATAAATTTGTTTCAGGCTTTTTCACATTCATTGGAGAAAGAAACAAAGCAACAAACCATATCAAAACAAATAAAATCATTTCACACTGAGATATCATGCAGAATTACAATTAAATATCATTCATTTTGTGATCCTTTGTGTTAATGCTTACATCTTTCATTAAAATAATAATAAAGTAGGTCAGAACTTCTTTGTTTTCTTTGAAACTGGGGAGTAGTTAATCTTGTAACTCCTTTAGACAATGATTTGTGATGTCATTTACCTCTTTTCATCAAACTCTCCAGCCACACACATCCCTCTTTGAACTTTAAATTGTTATGATCTTCTAGGAGTTTTTCTTTAGTGTTATTCTAATTGGAACGTGCTTCTTAATTGCCGCACAAAAATATTGCTGAGAATTACATAATATGCAACTGTAAAACAAAACCAGAGGCCCATTCTATCAATGATTACAACACAGTTCTACTTACATGCATAAGTGCCAAACTAATGTCTAAATCATATTATCTCACCAGAGAATAGGCGTCTTTTGGCTGAGATGATGCAGAATAATGGGCATATATTTGAGCTGTTTAGCATCTCTGATCCATAATACTACTCGTCACCATCTACTTGTGAATTAAAATTTTATAGAGTAAAAGTGAGGTTATAGGAAAATGAAGAGTATCCATAGAGAATAATTATATGTGTCATTCAGAAATAATACTGAACACTTTCCAAGAGTGCTAAATGTGTGCAAAATTTTGACAGCATAGGGAAAAGTATTGCACATTTTCACCCAATTATAATTTTGACTTTTTTTCAAAAGACTTACTTGCAAAACACACTTGTTTTGTTCACTGAAGGATACAGTGGATAGTAAATAGCAAGGGGAGTTTTAGTCAAAAAGAACAAAAATAAATGCCAGAAACAGTACCTGATATCATTAAAGGAAGATACAGAATAGAGGTAGTAGGTACAATATGAAAGTTGAAAGTGGAAGACTGAAAACAACTTACTACAACTTTTCAAAAGTTTCCTTTAAGTTTGTATGCCCAGAGGAATTGTTTGGAAATAAATAGCTGTCTAAGTGGAAATATCAACAGTGTCTAATACTACTTTTGGATTTCTGTAAAGGAGACTAAAACTGTCATTTTATTCTCCAAACGATTACTCATAGAATTTCTTATGAAAAGAATGTTTTATTAAACCTCTTTAATACAGAACACAAATATAAAAATAGAAATATGAAAGTAAATATCCATAAATTTTAATTTTGAGTGAGTGAATATCTAATGAAGCATTCTTCTGTACAGTCTGACTCACATGTTCTTCTATTGTTTTAGCACAAGATGCCAATGTTTCATCATAAATTAATATTATGTATTAAAATTTCCATTCTGAATACACAGAACTATTTATTTTTATATTCACTGAGGCAGTCATATTTCATATCCATTAACTTTGAATTATAATTGAAATATTCAAGCAAATTATTCAAACTTGAACAGCCACTTGGAGATGCAGAGGAAATTGAATGTGAGAATTCTTAAGTGAAATTTCATTTAAAAGAGATATTAAGAAACTTCTGTTGTAAAGATACAAAATGTATTTTAATTCATGTTTCTCTTTATAAAGAAGATAAAAAAATATTTTAATACTGTTATATTTTAAAATAGATTTTGTAAAGGGAATAACTTAAATGAAGATAACCTTAAGGGCAGAAAATGTATTATTTTTAGGTCAGGGACAAAATATAAATGAACTACTGAAAGAGAGTATAGATTTCTGTCTCGAAGGAGACCTTAAAAAAGCGGGTTGAATTTATGCATGTTGGTTATAGGTCACATAAAGAGACTTGAAAGAAAGATGACTGAACTCACACTGACTATCATGGTCTAGTTAGTATGTGAGGTGAACAGTGAACACTATCAGAAATTTCTTGGTAAATACTTCTTTTATTTTAAAGAGGGTAAAATTGAACAGAATAAAACAGAACAAAACAGATCATAAGAAAGCAATTTAAGAAACACAGATTTCAAAGCAATACTGCCGAAGATCTTCACTATCATATTGTTTCTTGTTTTCTTCCAAATAGTTGTCCATATCTTCACTCCTAGTGTATTCATACCAAACAAAATAGTACTCATCTGATCAGAACAGGATGATGAAGGCATTTTAGGTCTTCAAGACCAGACAATAGGGAAGTCAACAAAGGCTGCCGTAGTGTCTCTCGTTCTCTTCAAAATAGCTGTCTATATCTTTACATATATTGAAATTAAACAAAAAAAAACAGACTAATATCACTCTGGACAGAAATTAATAGTATTGCTAGATTTTGTACCACAATGCTATGGAATTAGCATTGGGTATTTTAGTGTCTCTTTTTCTACATTGTGCACTATATAATTTATTCTTGTAAACTGCTTAGAAGTTCTACACATGTGTGAATCTCTACATATATATCTGTCCTTTCTGTATTAGAGGGAAAACAAATCAAAACAAGACAAAAAACAAATTCCTAGAAAAACATGAAACAAAAAAGACATATAAAATCACAATACTAGGTGATCTACAGTAGTTACTATGATGTCTCTTGTTATTTTCAATAGAATTGTCTATATCATCAGGTATAATATAATTGAATGTAACCTTACATGGCAATATTAATAAAAACAAATCATTGGAGACATTATAGAAATCCAAATTAGTTAATAATCAAACCAGAATGGGTATCCTACTGCATCTTGTCATCTTCAGAATAGTTGCTTCTACTCTTAGCCTTGATACTCTCAAGCATATCAAATTTTCATAAAATCAATCAGGACAAAACAGTGATCTAACAGACCAGATCCAAATAAGATCAGTCATCTTAAGACAGTGTAAGCAATACAGGGCTTCAGGTTAAGTTAATAGGAAATTAAGGATAGTTACACTAGAATATCCTGCTATTTTGGGGATAGCTGTCTATGCCCTCAAATCTAGTATGAGTAGACAGATTTGAACAGAATAAAATCAAACTAAACAGATCAATAAGACTAATGTGGTTTTTAAACCCTGATACACTATTAACCATGTCCTTTGCCTTCCTTTTTTAGACAATTCCTCCCCTTTCCCTTTCTCAGGGTGCTTTGTACATTTTGGGTCTCACTAACTCCTTTAGTTTTTAGTTTAGGGGGGCAACCCACTATCTACCTAAGTGGTTATGAACTTTTTTTTTTATCTCTGAGCTTGATCTTGACCTGTATTCCTTTACCCACTAAAGCCTCAAGGTTTTCCTTCCTTATAGCTGAGTAGTTCTTCACTGCGTAAAAGTGTCATGACTTTCCAACCTATCTGCAGCTGCTGGATGAGCTGTCCCTATTTCTTTCTGGTTCCCTGTCACATAGAGCATTGTTTTCTCATCTTTGAGTTTCAGTTCTTTAACCCTCTTTCAGGTAGATTATATTTCTTATTCAGAGAATCTCAATGAACCCTATCTCCTGATCTACTCTGTCTTTGTTGTTGTTGTTGTTGTTAGTGTATCAAGGCCATCTGTGTTAGAGATTATAGCCAGTCTACTCTACCTCATTTCTGCTGTGCTATTTTCCTGTTGTTGGTTCTCTGCTTTTCTCCTTTATTCCATTGTCTGTTTGCTGCATTCATTAAGGCCTTTCTGCCACTGTTGCTGGAATTCTGGTGATTTTTTTCTTTCTCTCTAGAATGTCATTCAGTATTTTTTGTAGGATTGGATTTTTGGTCATGAACTCTCATAGTTTCTCTTTTTCATGGAAACATCTTGTTTCTCCACTAATTTTGAGAGACAGTTTTGCAGGGTATATCAATCTGGATTGGAGGTTATTTTTTTTCTGGGCTTGGAATACTTTGCTCCAAGCTCTTCCTTATTTGATAGCTTGTGTGAGAAGTCTATCGTGATTTTGATGGGTTTACCTTTATAGATGATTTGTTTCTTTTTTTCTGATTGCTTTTAATACTCTGCTCTTGTGATGGATTTCTGGGATCTTGATTATTATATGTCTGGGTGTAGACCTGCTCTGATTGTAGCTGGCTGGAGTCCTCTGCATTCCTCATACATCTGAATATCATTTCCTTTTGCTATGCTTCGGAAGTTTTCCTTAATTATTTCTGTGAATAGCCTTTGTATTATCTTGTGTTTACTCCTGCTTTTTCACTCGTGCTTTTTATTCTTAAGTTATAGATTCTCTAATTGTCTTCTGGCCTTTGTGTCATTACTTCCTGGTTCCTTGTTATTTTGAAGAGATCTTTCCTTTCATGATCACACATTGCAAATCTATCTTCAAGTTTTGAAAGTCTAACTTTAGTTTCTGTCAAGGAATTTTGCCATCTTTCAATGGAATTTTTATTTCCTGGTAATCTCTTTGGATCTGTTTCTTGTATTCTAGATTTTGTTTATATTCTTCATTAAAGGTTTCTCTCCTTTTCAGGGTTCCTGCATTCTTCCATCTGTGTCTTCCTGAGAGGTGCTTAGCATTTCTTTTATTAATCTTTTTATATCTTGCTTTACTTGAATTAGAATTTCAGTTTTAAGTTAGTCTATGAGGTCATGAAGGTATTTCTTTATGTCTGCTGAAGCTCCATGTTTGCTACCCTCCATCTCTTCTGTATTTACCTCTCCTGGAGTTATTTTCCCTAGGTCAGTGGCGGGAGGATTTTACTTGTTTCTTTCTCTTGTCATGTTTCTGGTTTCCTACAGACCGGTGTATGGTGGAGGTCTCAGGCCCTTTCCATATTGCTTACAGATTTTCTGAAGCATGCTGGCTAGGAGATTGCTGCCCTCTTCAGTTTGCTGTTGGTCTGTGAGGTGCACACAGGGATAATATGGGCTGGTTCTCCTCCTCTGAGCCAGTCAACCAGCAAGTGTTTTCAGCACATTAGTCTTTGCTGTGTGGACGTCACAGGTTTGGGATGGTTTTGTCTCTGGCTATTGGGTCATGATCCAGCCCAAGCAGATCCTACCATCCTGCTTTGGGCCCCAGGTGATCAGACTAACACCACTGTGGTTCCAGATTCATTCCCGTCCTGTTGCCCAGCTGGTCACCCCCTCTGCAGACCAAATTCCCAGCACTCACCATGGCTTAGTGCAGCTGTCCATGTTGATTCTGCTGTCCATTGCACTGCACCCTCCTGCCAAGCTCCTTGGGCTCACCAGCTGCCAATTTCAGTGCTACCGTGACTTTGGCGCAACTGTGAGTCGTCTGACTCCACATGGCACCCAGCATAGCGCGGGATGGACTCCAGTGAGAGTGCATCTGGTTCCAGCCTTTCATTCATGTTTTTCCTTTCTTTCTTTCTTTTTTTATTTTTCTTTTTAACCAATTTCTTCCTGGGTCATGAGAATCCCTCTCCTTTTTCTGACCCTCTCCATGGTGTTAAATTCTAGCATCTGAGTCATTTTTCTGAGATCTGCTCTCTGCCCTGCTACTTATCAATCCACCATCTTTGGTAATCCAGCCTGGTACATGCTTTTATTTTTAACTCAGCACACAGCCTTAATCATCCAGATGGTGCTTATAACACTCAACCTCAAGAACTATTTTTTGGTGTAGTTTTTCTAAATTCCTGTGCAAAAGTGAAAAAGAAAGAAGTTGTATCAGGATGAAGAGTAATGCAAAAGCTGAAAATGTAGAATATGGACTGAGAAAGGTGAAGCACTTCTCTCAGTTAACACATAACAAAGAATTTTCTTACATTGTAAATGACATTGTTATACGTATTGCCGTCATAAAAAACCCAGTTCCCTTCAAGATTTCTTTTTTCGTCTTATGAGATTTCATTTTTATTGTTTATTGACACAATTTAGATGTACATATTTATCATATTCATTATATAGAATCTGTAACTATATATGACATATTTTGATTCTCTCCATGACTTTTTAAAAGAAAAGAGAAGCAGGATGAAGACTGTCAAATAAAGGCATTTGTGGGAAAAGGTTTAGCTTAAATCTACATGATTTTTATTTCGTTTTGGTCTTCTTTAAGTGATTATAATCACGGTCAGCAAAAATAAATACAGTGCCTATTAATTTTCCATTAATATCATGTAATTCTTATGGTAGTGAAACGTACAAAATTGTTTAGAGTTTAAATGGCAAAACATGTAAAAGTGCTTATAAATTGCAAATCTTTTGATCTTTCAATTTACTTTTTTAGGCATACACTCTAATAAAAGTATCTGATGTCTCTACAAATGATATACTTGCATGCATTCATTATATTACTTATTGTAATGTGATTAATTAGAAAAATAAAACTGTGTAACACCAGATGGTTGTATTGTTATTTATAAACAGTAGAATACTATGCAACCTTGAAAAACATGCTGTAAATAACAAAACATTTCTGATAAGCAAAAAAGATAAAAATTTCTTTCCTGATCACTCTAAAGTATTATCAAGTTAAGTATATTTTTATCTCATCCATTTGTCAATATGTACAAAGTGTTTCTGGAAGAATACTGATCAGGATACCAATAATAGTTCCATTTGCTATTAGAGATAATTGGTGAACATACATTGTTTTTAAAAACTAATTGTGTATGTTACACAAATTTAAAAACTTTTTCTTCTGGTAATGTTTTAAAAAACTAACTTTTTTCTGCATTACTCATGAAACACCATTTTTTGGAACAAATGTGTTCAAGTATTAATAAGTAAAAGAAAGTCACCAAAGAAAATCTTAAACTTATGGATTCAGATGAATTTATTAAATCAGATTATGTAAACACTGACATGGATAAAATGGAGACTGAAAAATAGAGAGGCCCTTTGAGTTCTACTTCTGATTAAAAAAGAAAAGAATTAAATTTTCAGGCAAAAACAAAAAGGCATATTGGAGATTGTTAAATGTCTTTTATTTCTCTTGCCTCTGAGCTTAAGGAGGTTGTAGCCACTAACTGGAATAAACAACCCACCAACATTAAGGTAAAATATAGCACAGCGTGGTTAGGACCTATCAGAGGTGCAGCTAGGAATCAGGCGAACCAAGGCTGTGTATGTTTTTATGACGAGTGAACATTCACTGGTGATAGAGGACAGGAATGAGAACGTACACAGGAAATTACTTCAGGAACAGGACTTAGAAGCTGAACTCTCTATAAATATCATGGCCATGACAAGACAAAAGTATATGACACAGGCAGCAAAGGAAATCTGTTTCAAGCTGATATCAACCCCCCAAAAGTGATCGAGTTTTTGCAGCAGGTGAAAGTGAGGTAGTAAAAGAGACTACCTCCAAAATCCAAAGTTCTCTGAGCTATATCGTAGTATTTAAGTTGCCAATTATTTTGGGCTACTTAGACTTTCAAACTGTTAAATGTCGATTCATTGATTTATTTCAAATCAAAGAAACACGTAACAACTACACAAAACTGGGAAACTATAGAAATTATCCAAACATCAAGCATCATTCTCCTGTCATAGTTCCCTCAGATATTTAAGAACAGTGGTAAGTTTTTCATTTTTTTTTAACCACAGGCTGCAAAGTTGATAGTTTTTTATCCTATTGTCCTTTCATCACATCTTCCTGGAAAAATCCTAAAGCTGCATGAATCCAGTTATCTGCCACATCATTAATTCACTATCAATTTATGGTTCAACCTCGATCAGATTCCTAAAACTTTCTAGCAACCTTTGCATTTCTTTTAGTTAAGTCCTTCTACACTTTTTCAAAATAATTATTTCCAAGCTCTTCTACATTCTTCAACCTTCTTTGAGGGCTCAACATAAAGCTTTGGACTCTTAAAAATATTTTCATATGTACAGGACAGAATTTACTGAGTATGTAGCACTTCTGAGTATGTTCTTTATGGCAGCTATATCCCTTTTTTATCTGTGTCTCCTTAAGATTCTATCGACTACTGCTGGTTTACTGATATTTTCCCCAGTGACTTATTTCTTGCTAGTTTACCTTGAATTTTGTTTCAGCTGTTTTTCATGTAACTGAAGTACTTAAGTTTCTAGTCTGCTCTAAATCTTGTTAAAATAAGGTTTAACTTTATACTCTGTGTCCTAGTACACAGGATTCAACATTATGTAATGTTACTTAATATGCCATATGATTCTTTCTAAGTGTCTTTTTTTTCTTTTGAAATGTGAATATTTTTCTTTTCCCTGGAAATATTATATCCAGACAATCCAGACATCCATAGTTTAATATTGTACTTTTGACCCACAGTTTTGAGTCTCTCCTTTCTTTTTTTTTTTTTTTTTAACTCTTACACTGGTACTGGGTAGTGTGTGTGGTGGCCTGGGCTGTGTGCACTAGAGAAAACAAAACAGTAGTTGTGGATTTTTTGCTGTGGTGGCAGAAAAGTCCTAAATGTCAAATTTTGTGGTGATGAGTCCTGTTGAAACCTCCTTTTGAATTGTACATTTATGATCTCATGTTTTCTAGAACATGACATTACAGTGAGAATATCTTTAAAAAATACATATGTGAGAAATCTGTTGCAGCATTAAACATATCTCAGTACATTTTGGATCGATGACACATAACTTTATTCAATATTGTTAAGGAGCAGAGCGTTAATCTTTATAAGATGGAGTCCTTAAAAATCTCTTCCATTATATGGCTATTTCACAGTTGTAAAGACTGAAGACCTCATTGGATTCATGGCTTTTGTGCCTTACACAGTATGAATTGAGCTCAGCTAAATTTTTAAAATCTTCACACAAACTTAACTGATTTATTAATTTTTATTTGGTGCTCTTGCTGAGCTAGTTTACAATCCAAAAGATGTCATATATATATATATATATATATATATATATATATATATATATATGATGTCAAATATATATATTTGATGTTTAACATAAAGCCTTTTCATGTTCTGAGAGGAGGTGGAGGTGGAGAACCAGGACCCTGTATCAGGAATTGCTGAAGAGAAAACTTGGGAGGCAGAGAGCAAAGCTCAGATAGTACAGATTTACTTGAGTGGTGATCTCTCAGGCCACTCTAGAGTTGTGACGAGACAGTTCCATGACGGAATCATCACCCTGCACAGAGAAGGTGAAGTCAGCAAGAAGATCAGGTGGGGGAAACATGGAGCACTCGAAGAACCTAAAGTCAACAGTGAATACCGGCACATACACAGTACATTGTTTTACAGTTGTGCTAGGTGGTCAATATGAATGAGACAGTGTGCCAAAAACTGCAAGAAGACATGGCATGTGGCAGGGTTGTTAGGGTTATTGATGTGACTTTGCTGGATCTAGAACCTGTGTACAACAGCAGAACTTTGCTGTTATAAACAGTATATAAATCTGGTGATGATCATGGAGGAAGACATGGAACAATACTGGAAGGATATTGTCATTGCCAAACATGAAATCACCAAGTTTTGGAATGTGTTCAGCTACTTTTACTTACTACCCCCTATCTAGTAAGAGTTGTTACAGATGCCAAAGATCTATGGAAATCCCCACCATTATCCTGTGCAATTTCTGTCTGAAGTGGATGACTGCCCCATTTCGGATGAGTTCGGTGAGAAAAGTTTAGGTACTTAACACCTGGGTGCACTATCTGAACCCTAATCCCCTGAGCAGAGCAGGCATGACGCTTCTGAACAAAACCAGTAGATTTCTTGGGAATATTCAAATGAACTTAAAACAAAGGAAGAAAATCAAGAGCTGCAGACAGGGAGAATTCATCAACAACAGTCACTGAAGACCCTTCAGAAAAATCTAATCCCCGGCTGATGCATTGACCTTGAAGTAATAACCAGATCTCCCAATGAGGAACCTGAGGGACCTCAGTGTACCTGGTTGTTGTCTTCATGTGTTATCAACCACACCCCAAGCAGCTCCTTCCCTATCAGGTAACTCCAAAAGGCTCCCATTATCTGTATTACGCTACAGGTTCCTGATATAGTGCCCAGGTAAAGGCCAATACCACCAGGCCAGTGAGATCACCCAAGACATCCCCAAAGATTGTGAACACTCTAGTCGAGAATTTATCCTAGACCATTTTTCCAGTATAAGCACTGGCGTCTCTACTGCTTGACTGATTGAGCCTCCTATAGTCCTCCCACTCCCCCAACACACAAAGCCTTCCAGACTCCAGGGCTGACAAACTACCATCTTCTATTAAACTCCCCGTGGCACCCCAGGGCTGGAAGTGGGGTCTAAGAAGGATGAAATAGATGTACCTTCTTTTATCTCTGGCTCCTATGTGCCAAGAAGGAAGCAGCTATTCTGTACTCTGACCCTTCCATCATGTGCCAGCCATGACAGGACTGAAACACCTAAAATGTGAGCCTGCACTCTTGGAGTCTCCTGTGCTGGGTTTACTGTCCCAGGATAGCATCTGGCAGAGAATCCTTGAGGGGCAAGGTGTCTCCTGATCACCCATCTCTGCCTGTGTGCCCACTCCTAGGAAAAATGAAAGAGTGGGTTGAGGCTAGCCCAAAGCTCAGAGTCTCCTTTGGAAGGAGGGAATGGGGAAGTCAAGGGTCCCAAGTAGAATGAGAAAGTCAGAAAAAGAAAGGCATGCAAAGAAATTTATTATGAAATAGATGATGCAGGGAAAAACCTACCTTGCAACAAAGTACGGGGCCTTTGCTGAAGTACCCAAAGGTCAGAGGACCATTTTACTCCTGCTACAGGGGTTAGCTAGTTTCTAAAAGTGACTGTTTTTTAATTGATGTAATCTAGGCAATTGAGATCTTAGCCTTTATTTCTGGGGTGAGATAAGGGTCACAGAGACTTGAGGCACAGTGAGTACATGTCATAATTTCACAAGTGCCGATTTCCTCAAATATGTTGTACACCATTTGTAACTATCAGCCACCCATGTCACGTTCCCACCATTGTCTCTGCCCATCTCTACACAATGACCAGGAGAGTACCGAAGACACATCAACTACATTCTACTTGTACATCTGCTTTAAGATGATGACCTTGACAGTAGCGATAACTGGATGCCCACAATCTGAAAGTAAATTCCTGCTGCTTAACAGTCAATGACAGACTCAAGTTCTATGGAGTTTGAAGATTTTATAACTTTAGAGGTTTCCTTTAAGAAATAAATAGGAAACTTAGGTAAGAATTAATTCAAAAATGGATACATATTTTAATGGAAGAAAGAAAAATGACTGACATCATAGAAATCTGAGTCTTTTTTTCTTTAGTAGTTTCATAATAAATCTTACCTAGAAACGATTTCTGAGGACACATTTGTGTAGCTTGACTCTCCTAGTTTTTCATTATGTCACGATTTCCCTCTACTCATCTCATAGTCACTCAGAATAGTCTCCCTGGTACTTGACATATAGCCCAGGGTATCAGAAGTGTTTAAAATGTTAAACATAGACTTTCTAACTCAGAATAGGCAAAATTATGAGGAGACTCATGTACACATTAAAGTATAAGAACTGCTTCTTAACTCTGCTGGTAATCGCCTCAACAGCCTCCTCTGTGAGTGAGGTACCTTGAATGTAATCTATGGTAGACTTTGGCTGAAATCAGCTTTGCAGTGAAGATAAAGTACTTTTGGTTCATTAAATGATGCAGGACCTTTATTCTGTGGTCGTCATGTATAGTCCAACAAAGCGTAGCACACTTAATCATGCTCTCCCATGAGGGCTGGTCCAACAGTTATTCTAGCAATTGGGTAGTTCTGATTCTAGGTTGCAAAGATAAGGACTCAGAGACTCAAGTTTTTTCGAGGTGGGTTCTCCCTAAGCTGTCAGAAAAGTTCATTACAGGAATGATTTTTGCTAAGTCTGCTCTGAATTATGACTGCAGGGCCTGGGAGTCCTCTCATTGCTCTCCTTAAGAGGAATAAAGCTAGAAGTAGTGTCTTGGAGGGAATACTCTGAAAAGAAACAGGGGCTTACTGGCTACTGGTAAAAGAGGATTGTGGGGACCAAATATAAATCTCAAATGAGGCTTTGTGATAGGTCATTTGCTTTCTAGTATGTGACATAAATCCTTTTTGTGAGTGTGTCCCTGCAGGATCTTCTGTGAAATCTGCTTTCTCCTTAGAGCTTTTTTGGAGTGGATTTTCCTTTTCAAGAGAAAAAGTACTGGCCCCTGTTGTGAAGTTGCCATAAAGCAAAGGCACAGGTTGCCCACCCGAGGGCAACTGCCTGCAGCTATTCTGTGCCCCGTGGCCTCTCCCCTGTACCCTGCCTTTGTGAGCATACTGAGAGGCAGAGTGAGCTCGGATGCACAAAGGGGTTGAAGGATGGAGTTCTCACCAGGTTAGAAGGTACTCTTTACTCAGCAGGAGGAGGTAAAAGGGTAAGGTTTTTATTTAAGTTATAGAAGCCTCCTTCTTTTCATCTCATTTGTCCTTGATTTAGTGTTTCAGGGATTAAAACTTGAAATATGGATTTAATAGTCTGTAGGAAGCTGTAATAGCAGTGCTGTTCCTATCTGTGTTTCTTTCTCTTTGTTTCTCTGACTTCGTAGTTACATCAATGATCAGGGGAGTATGATCAGGCACGATCACCAAAGTATCTTGTTCTAAACTCTTTAAAATATGGCAGGAAAAATTACTTGGTGCTAAACAAATTCTCTTGAGCTTTGATAAAGTTGAATAGTTTAATTCCTAATGTTTTCTGATGCTAATAAAATTTAATACATTAAATTTGGTTCTAGAGAGAAATAGTTAAAAATTGAGAAATACATTTTCTTTCTATCCGGCATGAATTGGGCCACAGATGGCATATCATTGTCCATCTGAAAACCCAGCTCGTTTATCTGTTGCTTTGATGAATTATCTTGTCCCTTGCTCGTCACCCCTTTACCTCTGTTTTTGTTCCAGTGGTGCCAACTTTCCAATGAAAAATGTGAGTAAACAAGTAGATGGTCCCTCTGTCTCTTCCTCTCTCCCCTCTCTTTCTGTCCAGTTTTCCCGTTTACATCAGAGAGAAGATTCACGAGGCTGAAATTTTTTTTTGGCCCTACATCAGTAGGAGATTCATAGCCACTTTTTTTCTGAGTGGTGGAAATGTTAATAGGAATTCACTGATTAGACAGAGAAAATGAATTATGGAAATGCAGAGCTTTGATGTTGTTTCTTAGGAGACAGTTTATTTTAGCAAGTTTGCTGGCACTGCTTTCCCTTCTAGGCATGATCATATAAATTATTTTTAAAGATAAGGGTAAGTCCACTTTAAAATATTGAATATATTTCTATAAATATTAAATTTTACTTCACCCGATCTACACTGTTTCTAGATAGGAATTATATTTTCTAAAACACAGTATAAGGATATTTAGATACTATGTATTACTTTCTTTATTTAAAAAATGAATCTTATTTTAATATTAATGGAATGGCTTATTTTATGTCCTTTCTCTATAGTCAATATATAAATGGGATAAAATTGAATTTATTATCAAGACAAGAGTTCTGAGTGAGGTCTTCTAAATGTTACTGGCATGTCTTGGTAGTGTCTTTTCCAAGTTTAATTTCAGGTGATAGATAGCTAATGAATAACTTAGAACTGGTTGTATTATCAGATTACCCAGCATTGTCCTCTAAAATCAATACCATATTGAATAATTTGAGGAAATGTTTCTTTATTCTTTCATCACAGAGATTTGTCTTTCCTTTAGGTCATTACTTTATCCTTAATTTTAATTTATCCTGAAAATAATTTAAAATACCCAAAATATGAGAAAAATAAAATGAACCTGAAATTAATCCTTAATCTCTATATCATACTTGTGATTTAAAATCTGAAAGCAACTCCAACATAATCATTTTTTAGCATTCGATTATAATTCCAAATGACCCAACGTCATTGCCATCGTTATCAAATTAATTTTTAAATATCATCTAATACCTAGAATTATATTTAAATTTTTAAAATTGGCTCAGAAATATCTCTGCATGGATACATTGGATCCTGCTCAAATAGAACATATTTTTATGCTGTGTATTTTGATTTGCTTTTGCTTTTTGAGATAAGGTCTCATTATGGACCTCAATTTTCATCCTCCTACCCCACCTTCCTGAGTTACGGGCATTACAGGAGTACATCTCCACTTTGGATCTTAAAAGCACATTTTTAAACTTCTTGAATTTGAGGGCATTTAAGTTGAATGCTCCATGCTTTGGATTTGGCTGATTGTTTGCATTTGGTGCCATTCAAATTGTTTCTTTTTTCCTCTGTGTACTGAATCAATAAAAGGAGCAGTGACAAGAAAGTTTTGTTTCTTGTTTTTTTTTTTTTTTTTTTTTTTTTTTTTTTTTTTCCCGTAAAACAGAAGCACTACACAGACTGTTCCCCAGGTCGGAAGAACACTAAGAGCTGACCAGCCCACAGACTGCTTAGTGAATGTAGATACTGCCAATCTCATACCCCTTTCCTTTCCCACACTGATCTGTACAAAATATTATCATAATAAACACCATTAAGTTGTGTTTAGTTTTATATATTTTTTCTTTTTAAAATTTTTTTATTTAAAGAGAAAAAAAACAAAACAGCAAAAGGGTACAAGTAATACAGAATTTCAAAAAATAAACAGTAAGAAATCACTTGTTAATAGATTACAAATTGTCATCTTAGAAATAGTTGTTCAAGTTACAATATTAAAGCATACAAAGTGGGCATTCAAACAGTGAGACTGCAAACAGTTGGGTTCAGTGAGCCAACAAAAACTTAGTAATATGGTTATCTGTCTTACACACTTAAATATACATGGGGTTATATCCTTTAGAGCACTTCCTTTCCTCTCTTTTTTACAATAATAATTACACATTTTGGGTTTTATTACTCCCACAGTCCTTATTCCTTTTTTTTTTTGAAGAGAATAAAACTAAATGTGACATAACAAAACAGTCAGTCAAAACAAAATGATAGACATAGCACATAATGTAAAAACAGAATACAAGGTGATCAACAATGGTTACCATAATGCCTCTTGCTATCTTAAAAAGAATTGCCTATATCATCAGGTATAATAAAATTGAACAAAACAGTAAAGAACGAAACCAACAAGACCAAAACATTGGAGACATTACAGGACTTCAAAAGAAGATAATAGTCAAACCATAATGAACATTATAGTGAATCTTACTGCCTCAAAGTAGTTGCCTATACCCTCAATCTTGATACTATCAAACAAAACAGAATAGAGTAAAATCAGTCAAAACAAGATGATAACAGCAATACAGGTGTTCAAATCAACTTAATAGCAAATCAAAAAAGTTACTATAATATATGCGGTTATTTTTATTTATTTTTTCTCTTAATTAAAAATAATAAATAAATAAGATTGAGATAAACGAGGACATAACAAAATAACAACACAGGTCAGAATGAACAAGTTAAGCAACTTAGTGTTTCACCACAAGATAACATGACATAATAGTAGTTACCATGGTGTCTCTTTCCTTGAAATATTTGAGTATAACTTTGTATACTATAGTATCAAACATATCAAGCCAGTGGGAAACTATTCAAGAGATTCAAAGTATTACAGGGTATTTAGAACCAGCTAACAAAAAGTGAACAATGGTTCCTGTATTATCTCTTTGCCTAGAAAAAATTTTGTTTATACTATCACATATAATAAAATCCAATAAGATACAACATGATAAAACCAATGGAGACAGAAGAACAACAGCCTGAAGAGACTTCAGAACAAGATGATATTAAATCAGCACTAGCTATTATGATGTCTTATTTTCTTCAAAATAGCTGTTTGTACCAACACAGACAATAAAATCAAGCAATCCAGAATAAAACCATTCCAATTAATGAGTGAAAACATTATAAGGCTTCAAAACAATATAATTGGGGATCATGATTACCACATACTTTTATGTATTCATGTCATTGCTCACACTAGGGAAACTACTCAGTATTAATACATGTGAGTTTGATCTATTTCACTTATGAGTATGGTCTCAAGCTGCACCCATTTATTTATAAATTTCTCAATGTGATCCTTCTTTATAGCTGAGTAGTACTCCGTTGTATAAAAATACCACAACTTTTTTTATCCATTCCTCAATTGGTGGACACTTAGGTTGTTTCGAAAATCTGGATATTACAAATTGTGCTGCTATAAACATGGATGCACATATATCACTGTGGTTTGATGCTTTCAGTTCTTCTGGGAATATGCCTAGAAGTGGAATAGCTGGATCAAATGGGACTTCCAATCACAGCTTTTGGAGAAATCTCCAGACTGACCTCCACAATGGTTGCACCAGTCTAAACTCCCACCATCAGTGCAGGAGAGTTACTTTTTCCCCACAGCCTCTGTAGCATTTGTTGTTGGTGGTTTTCTTGATCCTGGCCATTCTTTCAGGAGTGACATGGAATCTCAGTGTGGTTTTAACTTGCATTTCTCTAATGACTAATGATGATGAAAATTTTTTCATGTATTTATTTGTCATTTGTATTTCTTCATCTGAGAATTGATTATTCATCTCTGATCCCATTTTTTGATTGGATCTTTGGATTTTGGGGGTCTGATTTTTTTAATTTTTTATATGTTTTAGAGAGAAGTCCTTTGTCTAAGGGACAGTTCTCTAAGATTTTTTTCCCAATTGGTGGGTTTTCTTTTCACTAGGCTGGAGATTTCTTTTGACATAAAGAAACTTTTTAATAAGAAGTGATCCCAGTTACTGATTCTGGGAAGTATTTCCCATGTGGTTTGATTCCTGTTCAGGGACTCTTTACCTACCCCTTTGTCTTCAAGGTTTTTACCCAATTGTCTTCCAATAGATTTAGTGTTTCTGTTTTAATATTCAGATCTTTGATCCATTTAGATTTTATTTTAGTACATGATGATAGGCATGGGTCTAGTTTTAGTTTTCAGTATATGGAGAGCCAGTTTTTCCAGTACCATTTATTAAAGAGACTGTCATTCATCCAGTGAAACTGTTTGGCTCCTTTATCAAAGATAAGGTGGTTGAGTGTGTTTGTAGTTGTTATTGTATATTCTTATCTATTCCATTGATCTTCAGCTCTGTTTTGATTCCAGTACCATGTTGATTTTACTACAGTTGCTTTGTAGTATAACTTCAAGTCAGGGATTGTGATGCCTCCTGCCTTATCTTTGCTGCTTAGCACTGTCTTTGCTATTTTAGGTCCCTTCTTGCTCCAGATGAATTTTAGGAATGATTTCTTGAGATCTATGAGGCATATTGATGGTATTTTTGTTGGGATTGCATTGAATATGTATAACAGTTTTGGGAGAATGGCCATTTTCACAATATTTATTCTTCCTATCCATGAACAAGGATGTCTTTGCATTTTATGAGATCGTTTTCAGTTTCTTTTTTTTTCATAAACTAACTTTCTTGAGGTAAAGAAAGACTACAGTTTAAACTAACAAGAAACCAATTAAATGTGTGTATTATAATCATGAAAGAATGATTAATTAAACTATAACTTTATCAGCAGAACAGCTTACTAATTAAATGTAACTAATACATCACCTTTCCTTAGATGGACAAATCATTTTGGTAAAATATACATATTCACAGAATTTAAACACACCTTCAAAATAGAATGACTGGCTCATTCTCTAATAAAACTAGAAAATATCATACATAGGCACAAAGCATTGTTCTTTAAGTAGGAAAAGAAAAAACCTAGCCAATTCTCCCAAAAGAGCATAGAAGCCAGTATACCTTTTTCTGATGTTATCCAAATGAAGAGACACAGTTATGTCATGACCCACAAAGGATTTTACAGAGCCAAAAAGGAATAGTACAAAGATATTTGTTAAATTAATTTGGATAATCAAGGATTTGCATTTTGTTATATATGCATTGCTATTACTTGCAAAGGCAAATTCTAAGGAAATATTTTAACATTACTTCTGTAGCACAATCAAGATACAAATACTCTTGTAATATAAATGAATGTATGGATCCTTGACCTGCAGAAAGAAGCCAATTATCCCTATAAAAACAAGCTTACAGCTTTCTCAAATGTTGTTAGTTTTACAGAGTAGTACGCATAAACATGACTTGTTTCTATAGTACGAGAGGAGAAACTAGGGAATGTTCCTCTCTATTCCAAGTCCTTTTTTCTCTTTTGAGTAAGCATCTCCCTCAACTGTGTGGTCTGTGCTTGAAGGTGAGGTCTTTCTGCTTCAGCTCCTGACTACCTACTAGCATGTAGGTTACTAGCATGTGCACCACTTCAGGCGTGAAAGGGTTTTTTTTGTTTTGTTTTGTTTTGTTTTGTTTTTTTTTTGTATATAAATAAGATCATTGAAACAAGATACAACTCTGAAATATAGTATTTATTTCTAACATGGCATAGGATTCATTTTTATTGATGTAGATCTGTTGAAATATGAAGATCAATGTGACAGTGCTTTAAAGGCTCTTTGTAATTTATCTTTCCAGTATGAAGACATTTTATATTATCCTTATGAGAGTGTAAGCAGTTGTTTGAAAATCTGTATTTGACCCAGGAAAAAATGGGAAGTGACTCATTTGGGTCGAAGGAAATTGCTTACTATATATGCAAAAGAACAGAGGGTCTTTTATATCTAAAATAATTCCACTGTTTTGTGAAGTTTCATAAGTGAAATTTTGCTTTACTGTTTGTTATGAACACAGAAGAGACTTTTTGACTTTGGCTAAAACATGTAGCATAGAGCATTGGATGATATAATATGAATTTCCTTAGTTTTTTTCATAATTTATAGAAAATTTCTCATTTCCAAAGTTAAAATGATTCAAATGAACACCAATGTAGAATGAATGCTTTCCTCAGAGTTTACGTCTATGAGGCATTCTAATTACTGAGTCTCCCTTGAATAAAGAGTTATGTTCTCTAAAATTTAAGACAAAATTCATTGAGCTCCTTTTAGTGGTGTTGAGTGGTCCCATTAGCTAAAATATGTTTTGGATGTAATAATGTAAAGTGTATGAGATATCTATCCAGTGTTTTGGTGAAGCTGTGATCATTAAGATTGCAGGACTGAATTTTAGAATGGAAAATTTTTCATTATCCAAGCATATTTAATGTATAACTTTTACAGGGAACATAGATTTTTTCCTTTTAACTATGGAGAGTAGTACAAATTCTATGTCATGGGTATTGGCCATCTGGAGTCAACAACCAACATAATACTGCAAACAGCTATGAGTTTGTGAATGTTTATGGTTTTTAACATATTTATGTCAGTGTTGATCATGTCTTACTATAGAGGACATTTTCTCCGTTGTCTTCCTTTCTTCAATTTGATGATGAGAAATCTGACTTCAGTGTAATGTTTATTCGTTTTCACAAACTTCTATTTTCTTTCAAGACATTTTCGTTTCTCCTTAATTGTCTGAAATTTCACTACAATGGTGTATATTTTAAGGATATATTTATCTTGCTTTGCATTCAGTAAACCCACCAACTGGAAACATTTGCATATATCTTATCTCATCTAACTTAACCCCTTTGCTACTTCTATGGAAATACTTTCTGCCTTTAATTTGTTTTATCTCTCTGGAAACTCTATTCATAACAAATAATAATCAGAAGTTCTGAATTATCTTTTTTGTTCTTTTGATTATCTCTCAAAATTTTTCCTTGTAGATTTGTGGGCTCTTTATATACATTTTTCAGTTATAGTTTTTCCAATCATCAAAACATTCTGCAGTTGTGTTTAATTTTTGCCAGAATTCTGCTGATTTTTTTTTAATTTTAAATTTCATGGATGGGCTCATGAATGGAGCACCTTTGCCTTACCGTACACTTCCACCGTGTTGTTCCCGCCTCAGAATGAGCTGACTATAGAGACTGAATCTTCACAACTATGAATTAATGTAAACTTTTTCCCTTTCACCTTGTGGGCATCAGGCAAGAAAACAAGCATTCTTTAATTAATTACTTTTAGTAATAAAATGTGTCAAACATATGGGAAGAAAAATATAATGAATGCTTGTCTCATGAATAAGTTAAAATTTTATGGAATTTTGACATATTTATATATGTGCTTATTTTTAAATTATAGATATATTTGAGGCTTCTCGATAATCCCACTTAATGCCATCTCTCATCCTCTGAAGTAATTACATAGAATACTAAATCATTTCCATGCAATTCATTGCAGAATATATATGTATATCTGAAATTCACATATCGGTGTTTTGAAATATATATTCCAACTTTACTAAATTTGCCAAATTGCTTTTCAAGGCAGTGATTGTATTTTAAATTTTTATGAAACATACATTGTAGCTTTCTCTTTCTCTGTAACTTTGCACAAAGTATTAAAAATCTTTAGAACGTGTGTCTAAGCAATGGTTAAAACACCATCTCTTCATGATTTCATTAAATATCTTGGCCTATATCCTTTGCCTCTCAGTTTATTCTGTGAAATGTACAGCGATTTGCTGTGTGCACTCTTCCCTTCATTCCTTCCTACTACAAGTTAAATAAATTGTGTCAGTATCCCACATGTCATTTGTATATGTATTGTTTAGTAGTTAGGATCATTCTTCAAATTCAAAAAGGTCTATCTCTCAAATTTCATTTAAATGTGAAAAAGTTTTCTTATCAAGTTTTTTATTGCAATATATTTTTGTCTATTGGATGATACATCAAGGTTTTTTTTCCTGTAAACATAATTCTTTGGCAACCTTTTTCCAATAATTTTTCATTCCCCCTAAGGAAATGAAATGCTGGGTATTTCCTAAATATTTTGGAATGAAATTTAGCTTATACAATAACTCATATCTTGATAGTATAAGATCTTCAAATTATAAATAATTTATAAATAGCATAGTTTTGTTAATATTTATGATTAGCATTTTTCTTTATTTCAAGCCATATGACCATGTCTGTTTTTTTAAATTTAATTTTCCTAAATTATATTTTTAATTTATAATTTAAATTTTTATTTTGATTTATTAGTATTGATCTTATGAATAGAAATGTGCTTAGCTTTCTTATTTTGAATCATCCTAAATTAGTTATGTTTGCATCATATTCTTTACAAATAACTTCATACTTTCAGTTTTCACATATATTTTAACAAGCTTTATTTTTTGCTCACAACAGTGCAACAAGAAAATGATGAATAGAAACAATGTCATCGTGTACTTTTGCCCTATTCTTATATTTAGAAGTGGGTAAATCTTCATTAAATGATAGTGTTGTATGCATTTAATGAATTATTAGAGCTAATGATATTTGCTTTTGTCAAATTTTTGAATGTTTTTTAGAATTTATTGTGGAATGCATATAAATTCAGAAACTAACAATTAAAATGAAAATTTAACTTAACGTCTTGGAAAGCTAATTTTAAGGGATTATTGATTCACATTTTTTAAATTCTATGATGTAATCTTTAAATTTAGTCATCTTATATTATATTCTTATTGTTTTTCCTAGTTTTAGTATCAGGATTAATGACATTGTGAAATGTATAAGCAACTTTCCTTCCTTTTCTATTTCTTTTAGCATTTTATCCAAAGGGTGACTATAGATATTTGCTTACTGAAATATTGGGGTTGTTTTGATTGAAAACTTTTAGAATACTGACTATTTCAATTATAATGAATTTTAATGATAAATTGTAGTTTTGAGAGAAAAGTTTGATAATGAGCACTTTCTATAATTTATATTTTTCTATATTGCTTGTATCAGAACAGCATAATCATAAGATGTTTTAAAACTCTACTGCAAATGAATGTGTGGCCCATTTTATTTTAATTACTGTAGACTTATTCTTTCTGTTTTTAATATAAATATTGTCAAAGGTTTATTTGTTTAGAACTAGTTGTAGTCTCTTACTCTCATTTTTTCAGCATTTCTGTTTCTTATTTTCTTGCTTATTCTTGAGTTTATTGCATTGAAAATTTTCCAATATATTGAAGTAGAAAATTCTTTGTCTAAAATCTAAGAATTACTCAATCACTTGATATAGCAATCACTGACACACTTAAATTGAACTTCAATAGTTTGATACGCGGTATATATACGCCATTCAGTTACTACACTTCTATTTTTTAAAACTTATACAATATAACTCAGCTTGTCTACTCTATAATGGAAATTCTTTGTTCAATGTGTGCTTGAACAAAAAATATCATCTAATACTTTGTGGCACATTATAACATATATATTTGACACTGAGCTTTTCAATTATATTAAGTATATTAATAATATCATCTATAAACATGTTTCTTTGTTGTGTTGCCACAATAAGCAGTTACTGAGAGAAACGTTGTAAAAAGCCATACACTCACTATGAGCTTGTTACTTTCTCCCTCAGAATTGCATCATATATTTCTGTCATTTTAAAACATTTTAAATTTTCATTTTATTTATAATTATTAAGTTTATTGGTACAAATTAAATATAAATGTTCAGCATAGAGAATTCGTACCTGTGTGTGACATGCCTTGATTCCTCATTTTTCCCAATTCCCTTCCCCCACTGCATCCTCTCTTTGCTTCCTTATTTAGGAAGCTTTGTTTCCACTTTATGTTCTGTTATGAATTTTTCTTTTCCCTTCTTTATTTTCCTTCTCCCCACTCTTTAATTCTCCCTTATTTTAGACAATTTCTCCCTGTTTTACAATATCTATTATACACTTTGGTCCTTATTTAAACTTAGTTTCTCACACTAGAGAAACAGTGCCAAGTATACAGGTGTGGGTCCATTATAGGACACCTAAGGGTGTGGTGTGATGGTGTCTCATTTAGCTAGAGATGTCTGGAGTTTATCTTTCTTTATGACTGGGATATATATGTATATATCTCACCTTTGCATGCAATATATATATATATATATATCGCACATTTTATATCCATTCTTAGATTGACAGATATTTAGGTTGCTTCCAAAATTTAGCTATTACAATATGTGGCATATGTGGCTCTATAAACACATGTGTGTATATATATATCACTGTGGTGTGATGTTTTTAATTCTTCTGAGACGATACTCAGAGGGGAATACCTGGGTGAAGTGGGACCTGTAGTCATAGCTTTTTTTAAATTTTATTTTATTTTTTGAGGAATCTGCACACTGATTTCCACTGAGGTGTCATTTTTTTAAAATCAAGATTTAATGACTCTCTTCACCACTAAGTGACCACATGTGGTAAAATCTAGATCTTCAATGTTCTGATTGCTTTCTCATCATATTTTCTAATATATTTTCATATCTTATTTTCTAGTATATTTTGGCTCTTCTGTGTTATATTTTGGTGCATCAACTGTAAACATACTAGAAATGAATTTTTTCTTTCATTGAATGAATCGTCTTTTATCAGTGCACCTTTACCTTTTAAAAGATATTAATACATCCTTAGCTAATGAGATTATGCAATTAATTTCTTTTGCATTTACATCTTACTTCAGTATTTCTTTGGATTTCTATGTTCCACCTTAAAATTTAAATGTATTATATTTCTTCAACTCTGCTTACTTCTCTTAACTACTGCTCTGCAAATTGTTCATTATTAGATTTTTGGCTTGTATCATATAAATTTGAACTTTTACTTTGTAAGTATATACCAAAAGAAAATAAATTATCTGCATATACTTATTTCCCTGTTACTTCAAAATTCCTCACTCCCAATTTCAATTATGTTTTAAAATCATTTTAATTCTTTTATTTTTACATTCAACTTTATTTTCATATATTTTATTTTTGGTACTTGTTTTCATCTACCTCATACATGTGCCACATACTTGGTTTATTTGTATGTTTTATCCTAAAACATTTCTCTCTGGACTTAACATTCTTTGCAGAAAAGTATATATTAGGTAGTTCTTTTACTTATGCTCCATAAACAATAAACTCATTTTATTTATTTGCTCTTTGACTCAACTAATACGCCTTTCAATTCCCCCAAATGTCTTAGAACTCAATATTCCTAAATTTATTTGTCTTCTACTTCTGGTAAGTTTTTGTCTCTTGTAATGGAAGTTACCCCATCCTTTTGTATGTCTTTTGTATTTCTGGTAGTAAAGCAAATCCTTGAGTTATAAATGAGAATAGAAACAGAGGTTATGCTGCACCACTCTCTCCTTTTACATAGCAGACATTGTATCTGGTAACTTCTATATAAAAACTTAAGCATACTGCCATTTTATGTAATAAAGAATAAAGTTAACCTAATACATGTTTCTCACCTGTCTAAGTTTTGCTATTGGTTTTATTTTTTAATCTCAGTACTTTTGCAAATAAATGTGTATCAATTCTTTTTTATCTTATAATGGAGTTAAGTGACTTTAATAGCTCAAATATGGAATAAAATAATATGGTTAATCCACACGCTAGATAATCTTTTACCAACTTTTCACTCCTTCAGTGACAGAGCATTGTTACCTTTAAATCAGTCATTTATTCTTCCCCGATATCAGACAAAAAAAAAATCATCAAACGTTACATAACAGATATGTTGCCCCTCAAATGCCTCTTCAGCAATTCCTTCTTGTATCCGTTGGACTCAGTCTTAGTATTCCAGGGGCTGCCTGGAGAGCTTAATCAATGAGAAGCAAAAATACTTCAATATTACCACAGGCATATTTCAACAACAAAAACAGGAACAAATTACCCCAGAAATATTTACAAGTATGATACAAGCTACAATGCTGATTACTGATTATTACAACTGCTAAATGGGAGCAAAACTATGCTGTGTATAAATTTTCATTGGTCAAGTAGATCTTTTGATCTACTTTTAGAATCAGTTTTATGTTGGTGTCTATCAGGAGCATTTTTACAACCTTCTCTGCCTGCCTTCCTTCTAGGATACTGACATGATTGGATGAATGGCACAGTCAGGTTGTAAGAATAAAGAATTGTGAATAAAATGACTATACGTGAATAGAAAATATTGTATAGAATGGTTACCAGTAAATTTGTAAAAATGTCTTTTTCATAATATAGGGACTAGGTATATTTAAATGAGAGATGTTTCCTGACTTAGCAGGTACCTAATTACTTTGATTGATAAAGATGATGGAAACCAAAGACCTACATTGAGCAGGTTCAGCCAATTACTTTGTGTTTATATGTTACATATGAGTAGCATTTTTATAGCTCTATCTCATTTTATACAGATATATCTATTTCTGGGGCTTTCACTTCTGATCTTGATAGTAAAATATATACAAGGGGAAAGCCTCATTTTCTATTACACAGTCCCTTTGTGTGTGTGTGTGTGTGTGTGTGTGTGTGTGTGTGTGTCTTTTTCCTTTTTATCGGTACCGGGGATTGAACTCACGACTGCCTGCTTGCAAGGCAGGCGCTTATGCCGCTGAGCTACATTCCCAGCCCCTTATTACACAGTCCTTAAATGCAATTATTTATATATCTTGCAATGGATATGTTTCAATCAAATAACTCTCTGTGGCAGAAAGATAAAATTTTTTTCAAATCTATTTTGTTATACCAATGGGTGTGTGGTTGGGACCAATACCTCTGAGCTTTAGTTACCACACATGAAAAGTAGTAAGAATTAAAACTTTCTTTCTAATGTATGTGGATAAAATAGATAAGCCACACATCTCAAAGCCCAGAAAATAATAAAACCTGAATTTAGCAATCATTCCTGTGTATTTCCCCTTTTTCTACTCCACTAGTTTGCTTTGAGCAGCTGATTGAATGTATTGTAAGTACATGAGAATCCTTTGCTAACTGCCAGTTCACCACAAACTTCAGAAGTGTGGACTTTGTTCATAGTGAAAAGCTTGAAAATGAGATCGTATTCAATAAATAAAAATTCACTTCCTTAATCGCTTTTTATCTTCCTAACTCAGTTTGAGTAAAGTATAATTAATTAGTGATGTCCTGATTACAAACAAAGCAACAAACAGTATTTAACATTATCATTTTCTATTAAAAGATAAATTAATAAAAAATATTCATTTACTTACCTCCAGTTTTCAATATTTTTTTCTACAACTATCTAACTTTAAATATTTTTGTTTATTGGATACCCTTTCTTTCTGTCATTTGTCTACACTATGTTTCCTAATACATAAAGAGTGCCAATGAAAAGGAAAAAGTAAGTTTAATGTAGTAAATAGCTCGTTACTAGATTGCAAATTAACCTCTTGGATTTCTTTAATAAGTCACTATTCTATCTTACTTGAGTTCATCAACTAATCAGATACAAACATGTGACACCATTTGTTTCCCATTTTTCACAGCTAAAGGTTTAGAAAGAAAACATTTGTTTCCCACTTTCTCTTTTTTTACTTGCTTACTCCTAAATGAGTTTCAGGAGGGTGAATACAGGAAGGATTTGGACGAATTTGGACTAAAATTCTATTTCTGACACTTTCCCAGTTAAAAACTGGGTGAGATGCATGGCTGAAAATGAATAAAACAGCTTTGGTTCGGATTGCTTAGAAATCCTCCCCTCTGCTGCAATTATCGGATGAAATAGACATTAAGCTCAGAGGAGTTCTTCCCTCCGTTCCCTTCGCTTCTTGCCTCTGCGAGGGACTGTTTTCCTGATGCCATTCTTGGCAGATCGCCACAGCGCACCTGCTGATCCACCTGCCTCTCACTGGCGCGCGGTATTTAAAATGTTACGCAATTAAAGGTAATGAGTTTAAAGGGCTGGATCTGCACTCCCCTCCTGGGGAGCTGTTGTTCATCCTTAAAAGTGCCTGATGATGGTTTGGGAGGCATTGCTGCTGGACCGGCCCTGGGGTGCTGAATTGGTCCCCTTTGAAGAGCTCTGTGGTGAATCTCCTCATAAGGATGCTAAATGGTGAGAAAGTCTAAAGAGAAACATTTTGTACCCCAGGAATCCAGTCTTTATAGATGGAGACTAGGCAGCAAAAGAAAGACTGAAAAATAACTAGAACCATCTGACTGCTATTTGACAAAAATGTAATTCTTTATCTATGGTATTTTTAATTTGTGTTTATGAGTTTATTTTTAATTATTCCTTGCCAATCTGTAAAAAATGATGGGTGGAAATATTTCAAAATGGAAAAGTTGTCAGCTTATCAGAATATCATTCTTTACTGCCTATCTAGGTGTGAAGTGAAGTAAAGTGAAAGGAAATGGTTTATTTCAGTGTGTTGTTTCCTTCCCTCGGAAATCTGACGCGTCTATGGACATTCATCAATACTACAAAGCAGGCTTTTAAAGGAAGTCAAATTACTTATTCTCTGAAAATTTCTTTATGTTCTGGAGACAGCCTACTGAGGCTACAAAATATATTCTCTGCATCTCAAGGAATTTATTTTGACATTAGTAATTATCTATCAAAGCGAATTTATCATTGTATTCTACATATATGATATGACTTTACAGTTTTTCAAAGTTACCAGCTTTATGCATTTCAAGCATATCTGCAGAAGAAACACACAAAAAGACCACTCTTGTTTATAGGAAAGGTAGAGTAATCATTCCTATCTTTACAGAAAAAAAAAATCTAATTGAAAATCAACTGTTTGTTTTAGATCAACCAGTAAATTAAGGACCCAGGAAAACTTCTGCCCCTCAAATTGTAGAGAAGGTTAGATAACACAAGAGACTCACAACTCATAGAAACAGAAACTCAGGAGCAGAAATATTATGAAGAACCAGCAGTAAAGTAGAAAAAACTGCTGACTGAAAGTTCCATTTACATAAATTTAGAGTTTAAAATTCCAATATTGCCAAGGAGGCTCTCAAACATCCTGGAGACAGCCAAGAAAAAAAAAATCGATGCACCTGAAAAAATATCAAAAGAAAGTCCTACAATATGAATTCAAAGAGAAAATAAAATGAAAATGGCAAAGAAAAAACAATATTTTAAAACTGAGCTAATTAATAGAAGTACAATATATGCAGAAAAACAAATATAAGAATAGAAAGAAAAATAATCATTTGAAGTAATTGCTAGGATTTTTTTCGAATTAGTGATTTCTAAACTCAAATCTAGACATATTATAAAATACCAGCATAAACACCAAAATATTTAACCAAATTATATCTTATTAAATTATAGAATATGAAAGACCAACAAAAAGTCTTGAAAAGCTGAAGTAGGGTGGGAGAATCATTTCCTATGTAGGACTAAGTGTAAGAATTACCATTACATTTTCTATACTATATAAACAAGAATTGTGCGCTAAAGTACATAAAGCTGAATTTTAAAAAGTCAAACTAAAATTCTACATCTGATCAAAGTATCTTTCCAAAGTAAAAGAGAAATAAATCTTTTGTTGGAAAAACAGAAACTTAGCTGATCTGCCATCAATAGATTGTCTAGCATGAAATGTTTAAAGACATTCCTCAGAAAGATAGAAAATGATATAGTTCAGATACTTAGATCTACTTAAGGGAATGAAGACCATGAAGGAAAGAATAAAGTTAATATTTTGTTTTTCTTAATCTCAATCTAAGATATACCCATTGGTTTGGAGTAATAACAAAAATTTTCGGTGATTATAACTTATGAATATATGAAAAGAATGTCACTAATGATGTGAGTGATGAGAAACATCTTGGGAGTGTTGTTTTTTTGGAAGGTACTTTGACTACATGTGTAATACTGACAGTATAATTTAAATTGTTTTCTTTTTGCAAACTCAATGGCACCTACTTAGCAGTGTAAAATACATATAATATATGCTAAGAGGGGGGAAGGTATCAAAATAGTTACATGCTACATTAAAACCAAGTAAAGCATAAAAAGTGGCACAAAGAAAGAAAAAAGGACAATTAAAATACTAACAATATGGAAGGTATCAATTCAATTAATCATTAATCATAAATATCAATATTCTAAATACACTAAATTAAATCCAGAAAGACAATGGATAAAAAATGTAAAACCCAACTATACATTGTATATAAGAAACTTACTTTAAATGTAAGGTTGGGGACATAATGAATAAAAAAAAAATAAGACTGAACTATTCATTGTACATAAGAAACTTACCTAAAATGTAAAGACATAAATAAATTAGACAGGACATAGAAAGACATAACATTCTAATTCTCATCAAAACAAACCTGCATTAGTTATGTTAATTTGCACCAAAGCAGAATGCAAAGCAAAAAAAAGTATCAGGAGTAGAGAGCAATAAAGTGACCAGTGCTCCAAGAATTTGGAATAATCATCAGTCCATGTGCATCTAACAACAGAGCATTGACATACATAAGGGAACAAACTAATAGAACTGCAAGAAGAAATAGGTTTGTATACTCATGTATTAGAGATTTTAACAACCCTCTATCACCTTAAGATCACACAGCAGAAAATCACCAAGGACATAGTGCAAGTGAACAATACATCAAATGACAGAATCGGACGTCCATTCAAAATGTGCTCATACTCTACAGTGGAATGTTAGAAATTAATAGTAGTAAGATAGCAAGTAAACTCCAAATTATTATGAGACTAATCAATGCACTTGTAATAACACATTTTCTGAAAAGAAATTTTAAAATATTTCAATGTAAATGAAAATAAAAACCAAACTTGTAGACTGTAGCAAATAGTGCTTACAGAAAACGCCATATCCATAAATGCATGTGTTTGGAAAACCAAAAGATTAAAAAATCTAAAATGAATCCTTTAAACTTCCACCTTGGGAAACTAGAGAAAACAAGTCAATACAGCTAAATATAACATAAAAAATAAAAATCAGAATGATATAAATGCCAAGGAACACAGGAAAATAAATCAATGAAACCAGGAGCAAGTACTTAGGAAAGGCCAATGAAATTGATAGGTTAAAAAATGAGAAAAGGAAGACTCAAATTCCTAACATTAGAAATAAATGAGGAGCCATTATATGTGATACAGTGAGCACCAGAATGATGATAAAAGAATAGAAAAAACAATTCTATGCTCACAATTTTGTTAGCCTACTTAAATGGATCAAGCTCCTGTAAAACATAATTTACTAAACATACAGAAGGAAAAAACAGAAAAATATGAGTAAGCCTAAAGCAAAGTAGTAGCAAAAACCTTTCTAGAAAGATTATTTTAAAATATTATTAAGGAAGATTCTGCTAAGGACATGAAAGATCAGCCGTAAAGTGAGGAAAATCTTGGAAAAGAATAAATCTGAAAAAGAACCAATATTGGAAATATACAAATAATACTTAAAGTTCAAGAATAAGGAAACAAAGAAGCCAATATAATATAGGCAAAATATTTGAGCATACATTCCTCCAAAGAAGTTATAAAGATGGAAAATAAGCATAATACAGCCATCATATATGTAATTAGGTAATTGCAAATTGAAGCAACAGTGAAACACCATCTACATACATATTAGAATGGTTAAAATTCAAACCACTGACCACATCAAATGCCAGTGGGGATGCGGAACAGCAGGAACTGTGGTGTATTACTGATGAGAATGAAAGTTCATACTATTTCCTACAAAATCAAACACATTATCCACATGACAGAGTAATCATGATATTTGGTATTTGTCCAAATGTGTTGAAAAGTTATCAACACACAAAAATTTGCACACAGATATCTAATGTAGCATTATTTATAATTACTAAAATTCGAAAGCTATTACATGTCTTCCAATGGACAAATAGATAAACAAATTGTAATACATTTATACAACAGAGTATCATTCAGCATTAAAAAGAAATGAGTCATCAAGAAACGAAAATAAATAGTTGTCAGGCATATATGTCAGTGGCACGGACTGCCTGGCAAGCACAAGGTTGTGGGCTCAGTTCCCAGGGCAAACAAGTAAATAAATAAATAGTGACAGTTTAAGTGAATATTTATAAACAAAAGAAACTAATCTGAAAAATCTTACTCTACCATTCAAAATACATATTAGGGAAAAGACAAAACTATGGTCACAAGGAGAAATCCTTGACTGATGGGTTCATGGAGGAGGAGGAAGAATGAATACAGCACAGGGAAATTTTAGAGCAGAGGAATTATTCTGCATGATATTAAATTTTTATATTTGGCAACCTCATAGAATATACAGCACAAAGAGTAAATTTTGCTGTAAATGGTCTCAAATCAGTAATGATATATAATCACCTATTAATTATAAAAAATAGTGTGCTGATGGAACACATTAGAAAAGAGGAATTTGATGGGAGTTAAGATGTAAATGAGAACTATTTCTTCCACTCAAAGTTTTGTAACCCACAAACTGTTCAAATAAAAAAAAAACATGTACATTGTATTATTTGTGGTAGAGCACTACTAACATTAAGGATGCTAGGAGAACACAGGAGAGCCAAGTGAGGTAAGTTGTGAGACAAGGACATTAGTTAGTTAATATACCCACAAGGTTCAGTACATGAATTTATTCAAAGCCATGAAATCAGTTTCACATGGAGAGAACCACGCAGACTGAGGAACATGGTGAGTCAAACCTGAGCCATGAGATTGTCCTGGTGACCATTCTTTGTAGTGTGGCATGAAGCAGAGTGGTGAGAACTGCACTGACTTGGTGGGATCATTTTTTGAAGTGCCTTCCCAGCCTTGGGAAGAAGCCTGGAGTTCCTACAAGTAAGTGCATGATACTCGAATTTGTTCCATAGTGACGTAGTATATTGAAGGCGGTCAAAGTGAATGAGATTCTCTACCAGCATTCCCAGGATTTTATGGGTTAATATTTCTTTGGATGCAAGTGTAAAGAGGAGATGGATGAGGTAATGAATTTCTAGAGATTAGCTTTATGACATACAAAGACAAGAAGGTTTTGAGAACCATCATATTGGATATTGTTTCATGCATTTCTCCATTGCATTTGCTTTTTAGCACCATAAAATAGTGAAGATAACACCCCGAAAGGGCCTACTATTTCATAAATACAAATTTATAACAGAAACAATACATTCAGAGAAAGACTCTTTAAAGGTCTTTTTGGAATAATGTCATGAATATCAAGATATATTGACAAACACATGGCTATAAATACTGTGTTTTTTTCTCTACAGAGGAAAAAAACCTATATCTGAATATAACTATTAGAGTCGCCTATTCTGGATTTTGTTACTGTATGTTGGTTGAGTAGAAACATAAGGCACAATTTATTTCACAGCTTGTAGACAAAAGAACAAATATTAATTAGCATTTTTTCTTTACTCTCCCTGGGAAAATAATATAAATCATTTAAAATTTCTTTTGGGTTTGTATGTGTACATTCTAACCAATAGACACACAAAAACCGTAACATTTATATAAGAAAAGTATACACTTTAAAATAAATTATTACCCTTGGGTGTGAAAATAAGGATATTTTTAGCTTATTAAAAAGTATTAAAGTAATATGTCAAATAAAAGGCCTACAGTTTCTAATTTTAATATTGTGCTATTTAATGCCAAAAATGTTATCAAATGATCTTTTCCATTATAGTTAGTAAATATAAATTGCAGCAATTTAAAACTGGTTTTAATTCACAGAAAGATATGAAAATAATACTTACATATTCTTTATAATAAAAAGAGTGTTAACTTGTATTCACTTGTATTTTTATTTAGGAATAAATATCACTTACATGAAGTCCGTTTTATCAGAATTTTAGAAATAATTTAAATGCATTAATAAGTGTTTGCTCATAATGCTATTTAATTACAATTATCTCACCCAATTTATTGAACATATTTTAGGGGTATAGTGCACAGCAATAATTTTATTAGTAGTTTGAGTAATTATTTGAACACTAGTATAACTTCACCTCAAAAGGATTATTTTCTGCAGACATTTATTATGTCAGGTTAGCCTTCTCAAATAAAATTAAATATAGTCTATAAAATTAAAATTTTAATCACATACACTACCATGTTGCAAAAGCATTCATTTTTTATTCTAGCAACACTTTTAGTATTTTGAAAAAAAGTTCCCACTGAAGCTCACTGAAGTGTTATTTGCCAAGTGTTAATTGCTTTCAGAATTCATCTCTACAAATCCCCAACTTACTATCACAGAGTAAATCTCAGCTGTTAATCCTGAATCTTTCACAGACTTGCTGAAGTTATGTGATTTCTTTCCACTAACACAACCAGGCAAGACTAAATTTATCATTTGGTTCAGAAACTAAATCTGTCTAGTGCTTGATGAGGTGTATCTCCTTATTTATCCTCTTTTAAGATTAAGGAAGCAGACAGTTAACGTGAGGGGAATGACTTTCTAAAGGTTAAATTTTCAGAAAGGCTAGGTAAATCATGAATCCTCTGAGTAAATGATGGGGAAGCAAGAATTGCTCGCGATTTCTGGAACTTGACGGAGGCAGACCTCAGTCAGCGTGTTTTTCTTAGTTATTTTCACAACCTGCTGCCCTGGTCGTTGATCCAGGCCTGTAAAGTTGTAAACGTTATTTTTGCTGCAACCATTTTACATTTTTCTAGATCTGTACTCCTCTCTTTCAATATTTTGCATAGCTCCTCCAATAACCCAGTCACATATTTTTCTGTATTGGCTTACTTTTACTTTCTTTTACAAGTTTAAGGGTTGTTCAAAATATTTTTCCTGTGCCAAATTTATTACCACCACTAAGCTGCAGGCCCTGCAAATTATTCATAAAATCTGCCCAACCTATCGTATTTTTTCTTTTCTTTTCTTTCTTTCTTTCTTGTTTTTTTTTTTTTTTTTTTGGTCAGAACTTTTCTCTTGAATCTTTCCTCCAGACTGGTAGTATTGTTCCTCTAGTACAATTTAGTCTGTCCTTCTTTGACAGATTCTTATTAAGCCTCTAGTCTAGAGTAACTTGCTAGATTTCAAATAATAACCTGCTAATTCCTTGGTTAAGTCCAAAACCTTTGTGTCCATTTAAAATAAGACCTCAGTTCTTATCATGCCTATAACATGAAATGATTTTATCACTTAATTTCTATTGAAATGCTTTTTATGTTTCTAATTTCTTCTCTGCTTATAAATCATCTCAAATCCTTTCTCTTGGCTTGAGGTCAGGTCTGATTCATTTTTCATAGTCATCTATTTAAGATTTTTCTGTGGTATTTAGGGAAGTGAAATCTCGTAGACCGTTAATTAAGTTACATTTTCAAGGTGAATGCATGAACAGAGATATTTTATTCCAATCAAAGCAAAAAGTGGTTATTGTTTATTTCCTGGAGCCTGGTACAGTTCATACAGAGTCGACCCCAGTGAGATCTCATTGAGTGTTTTCCTCATGCCATCCTTCTTCCAGCTGCTTTCTTCATCAGACTCACAGGACGCTTTCCTCTCCTGTTTTCGATTACCTTTGCATCTCACCTTTGTTTGTCTAAATATTTCTCTTAAACCTGGATATCTCCTATTCCCTTCTTTTCGGATTTTTCTGCATATCATTATTCTCCACTTCTGTAAAGTTTCATTTCATCGTCTAGTCAGTTCTATACAATGTGGCATTAATTGTTTTAAGTGGATTCATGCACATTAATTTTCTTTTCCCAAATAAGTGCTCTGATGGCAGTGATTTATTTTCATGTCTACAGAATCCAACAAACCTACACATCTCATCATTTTCCAAATCTAAATATTCATTATCTTTTAATATACATAGATATTTTGAGGCTGCTTAACCAATATTTTCTCTTCTTTCATTTCTCTAAAAACATCAATCATACTGTTGTATTTTCCTGTTATCTTTGCTTCAATTCCTCCACCTTTTTTATTATTAATTTGCCATTATAAAGCTAAATTTTGTTCTTGCATGTAAACAGAGTGCTAATGCTTTTGAAATTTATACTATATAGTAAATTTGCTTGTTATCTAATTTTAAAAATGGAAAAAAAAACAAAATCATGTATGTTTAACACTATGATATGTATTTAATTATATAAAACTCAGAATACTCATCCTATGTACCAGTCTGTAAATATCATACCTATTTTTAAAATCTTTTCTAACCTCATATATAATATAAAGAATAAAATAGAATCTCTGTGGCTTAAATTTTTGGATGAGAATTATTCTCTTTATGCTGATGCTTACGCTGTATTTTTCTTGCAATATTCACAACAATTGAATGTTTTCCAAAGTATAACCCTTGAGATACTCTCTGAATAATACAATGCTGTGGGGAAATTAGTCTTGGATATTCACAAAATTTTAATCATCCTGAAATATATTTTAATAAAAACTATTTACTAGAGTAGAATAGAACTTCAAATTTCTCAACTTATTTCTATTTGAGCTTTTTTATGTTAAATCTAAGAAGCAAACTTTGCAGAACCATATATATTGTTCATTCTTTCCATATCTCTGTTTAAAAATTGTAAAATAGAAATAATCTCTAAAATTATAATCAAATATCAGTCATGACAACGTTGGAAATTAGGATTTGTAAAATTATGTTCAAATAAGACTCATAGGATGGTAGATAGGCAGGAAACCATTATATGGTGAATCTAGTACGTCCCAAGGTTGGTCCTTAAAAATTGAGCAGAAAAATGAAGTTGTCATAGATCAATAGGGAGATATTTCTCAGGCGTATATATCCATAACTCTTGGCAATAGGAGATTTCTATAAAGGAAATTACAATTTATTAATTGGAATTAATTTTCCACGACAGCATTCCCATGTTCCAGAATATGCATTTGTTTGAGATTAGAAGGTGCTATCTCAATCAATATAGCCCCTTCATTCTAAGAACCTATTCAGAAAATCAACACAGAGGTAGAACATTCATTTTATATTTACAAAGATAATGCAACACTGAAAATATTTATTAAAAGAATAAATGACTAATTTTAAAAGGCATCTACAGAGATACCCATATTTCAATAAGTACAGAAAGAACAAGATGAATTAAAGTAGATATCTGATACATATTAGCTTGATGAACCAAACCTAAAATGGAAATAATTTATTATCTAAAACCTTTCAGGTACGAATTAAAAGTTTCATCCAAGCCTAGCTGCTTTTGTTGTAGTTTTAAAAGAATCTATTGACTCATGTAAATTAGAAATCTAAGGAGTGGAACTAGCTTCAAGAATAGCTTGATCCGGAAATTCAAAAACTTTTATCATGCTGAGAAAGATCACACAACTCAGTCAATTTAACACAACCAGTCAGCATGAAAGATGAAAGACATCTCCAGGTCATTAGATTTCTTGCTTTGTCCTCTGTTTTAAATATTTCCTTTATTTATTTTTGAAAGACTTTACATTAATGAAGGCATAATTAGATACACTTTTTCTTTGACAATATAATAGGAAGAACCCTGGACTATTAATTGTTGTATTTAAGAAAATAAATTAACCTGATACTCATAGGATAATAGACACCAGTAAGCCATTTTACCCATTTTCTCTGTGGCAGAAATATCACTAAATTTGCAGAGGCATTGTTTTCAGATTATGAAGTTGGTATTTCTGGCACTACGAAAATGTTAACTTTGAACTGTCAAAAATAAAATGTTGTCTCCAATCCTATTTCAGGGGACATGAATTATTGAACAAAGAGTATAAGAAGCATTGCCAATATAAAGGTGTGAGATTCTCAGAAAACTTCAAAGCCAGTTAATATGTGCAAATTGTGGGTTTTTTTCTTTGCCCACGTACAACACACTAAATACAGACTGTTCTAATGGTATACACACAAAGCCCTTCATGAACCTTCTTTTCTTTCAAAGGATAAATGCATAATGATTGGGGGGATCACAGTCAATATTCTTAAAACTGGGTTTCACCTGTCCAATCTATTTTAACCTGCATGATGTTTTGTGTCCAGCGGGGTAAAACAAAATGTAGCAAGATAAGTATGTGTTAAAATAGTTCTGCCATTCAAAAAAAATTATGAAAAGTAATTGTCTTTTATCACTTGCTTTATTTTCTTAGTAAATAATACATAAATTACAATCTGAGCTACATAGAGAACAATTTCAATGCTGATTTGAAATTCAGCAAACACAACAGATTATGCTTTCAGGTGGCAAATCTCCAGGGTTCCCTGGCTTCTTTTGTGTTCCCAGGCTTGTAGAGAGGGAGAGCTGACAGATGCTTATCAAACATTCATGTAAACGCTGCTATCAAAGCTCTGCTCTCCAGCTCTGCCTTCACACAAGAGGGTCAGCATGGAACATCATTAGTGCTGGGCCAAAGATAGAAATGTCATGCCATAAGGTTTGTCACTCAAGTGAACACCTACGCTGCCCTTCTGAGATACAGCACCCAAACTATTAACTGTGCTGACATGAAAGACAAATCCAGAGGCAATGTTTAAAACATTGCTGAGTGTTTATTTAAGCATGAATTCTGCTATCCATTTTTTCCTAAGTTAAAGTCTTTAAAAAATGCTTGAATTTGAGGCTTTCTTACTTGCTTTGTTTTGTTTTGTTTTGTTTATCTGAAAGGATGAGTTCTCAAACCTGAGAACCAATCAGTAATACTTCGGTTCCAGGGATGCTTGTATTTACAAACAATTCGGGTAATGAACAGAAGTGTTTGGCAAATTTTATTTCCTTTTGGAAACTAAATATGGGGTGATGAATACAGATTCGGCCATCTTCCCAAGAATCAGGGACTGGATTAAATTGATGAACTATGGTACTATTGTATAATAAAGTCTCAGGAACTTAGGAAATCATCTCTGTTGCTTACTCTGGTTATCATATTTCAAGAGTCCTAAAATGGAATTCTGGTGGGCTAGGGTTACTCACTTCAAGTTAAAACACTCCTTTTTGTGTTTACTTTCTTCAGGTTTACAGGCTTCTATCCTTCATGGATGGTTGGTAGACTGATTTCCGGGATGACTCCTTTTTATGTGATAGACTGAGTATAAATTCATACTCTGCAAAGGGAGACCACCACTGCCACAAATACCAAGGAGATGGTTTTGAATTTAGGACTGTTGTGAATTTAGGACTTAGTTTTCACATGAGAGGATTGTTACTTAGCCTACTTACTTACAGAGGTTACTTAACACCTTCCTTCTTGTCTATTAACCTGTATCAGATTTTATTCTGGTTGGCTAACATTGCAGTAGAACACAGTTATCAGCGTGTGGCTGCCAGAACAGTACTATGAGCGTCACCTGCTACTTGTTAAGAATGCAAGAAAACATTCTTTGAAACACAAAAAGGTGAGGGATATTCAGGAAAACCATTTCTTAGCCACCACCACTTCCTCATACTCTACAAGCTCAACTAAAGATCAATGCTTTTCAGTCCTGGTCTGAATCTGTAGAATTAGAAACTCTAGGGATATGACAGCATATGTGATTAACAAGCCATTTAGTATATTCTCATTCAAACCAAGTTTGAGAAGCTTCTTATTGGGCTGCATGTAAAGCACATTGGTACAAGTACAGGGCCTGCATAGTATGTTTGAGGCCCTGGGTCTGATCCTTAACACTGGGAAAGAATTAGGAAACACGGAATTGGGTTTTGCCTTTCATATCTTCTCATTTATGTAGTTAGCAAGCTTATATCTATATCACTCAGATGGTCTTATCTACCTGTATTTTTAAATCACATACTTGTAGTTCTCCCTAAAATATGAGTGGCTCCTAATTATTCATTCACCGTACAGACTCTAAGACTTTATTGCAATTGTTTGAGAAGCTTTTTACTGACACTGTTAATACACTTATGTTCTCTCTGACCTCTTCCTCGGTCTGTGTCACCATTAGACATTAGATAATGGCATTTTCCCAAAGCCTCTGCACAATAGTGTGGTGGATTGAAGACCAATGGTCAATATAAACACCAGCTGAACTGGATCAGTGGGTGCTGAGTATAGATGGCACCTACCTCAGGACTCTTGCCAGAAAAATAAGGAGACCTAGAGAGAAAGAGTAGTGTTGCTGTTGTTTGGAGCTGTTGGTTGTTTGAAGCTGTTGGTTCTCCTGGAGGAGCTTGTCATGCTGGCTCCCCTGATATAAACTCGACTGTCATCATTAGAAGAGTTTGGGATCTTGTTGCTCAGACTGGCTGTGGTCAACATAGGAGGAGCTCTGATTCCTAGTTCTGGAAGGGAAGATGTGTGCTGTTCAGTCTCCAAGAGTAGGTTGGCACACTGGCTGCCTGGTATGAAGGTGGCTCATATCAAGAACTCATCATCGGGGGAGCTCGGGACCTCACTGTCACTGAGGATATTGTGATACTTTTCAGGGGACCTCTGGTTCTTACTCTGAGCATCACTTCCTAATTCCACTGCAGAATCCTCAGTCTGCTGGCACAGATTCTTCACCACACTGGCATAGACTTTCTAGCTTCCACTGTTGATCTTTGAGCCTTTCCAGTGCAGATCCATGAAATAGACTTGCATGAGTCCTTGTCATGGACTTTAGGCTTCCAGTTGGACTGGTGGGAGGCACTGTCATGGGCTTTAGGTTTTGAACTGTACTCATGTAGAACATTGTTTTGAAATCCAGGTTCTCAGCTAGATTCCTTTGGTCATAGTATGTGGATAGATTTCCTATTTGTCTTCATTTGACTCTTGAGTGACTCTAAAATAATAATACCGTATAAGTCATGTGATATGTATGTAATCATTTTCCTTGCAACACATGACAACAACCAAATTGCTACCGAGAAAGTAGAGTCATTGTTGTGATGTTGCGTGGCCATTTGGCTTAAGAGCCTTGGAAAATAATTTTGAAAGATTTTGAGAGACTGGCTAAAGAAAGCTCTTGTTCGCTGTAAACTATATTGGAGACTCTGGCTGGAGTCTGGAAAATCAGAGTATTGGTGGAAATTCTTCCCATTTAGATGAAACTCAAGAGACTTATACTGATAAGGACTGCATTGGCTATTGGATCCCAGGTGGTATGTTGTGTTTTAGTAGGAAGTTGTTCTGTATTTTCTTGTGTTTAGAGATATTACCTGGGTGGCAGAAAAATTTTGCAGTCTGTTGTTAAGTAGCATCGTTACTGTTGAGAGCTCTTGGCCAGATCTATGTTGGAAATTTAGAGCAAAGAGCCAGTAGAGTACTTTAAAGCATTTGGTCAGATGGAGGCCTCCAATGGGATTTTGAGTTGCAAGAATGAAACAGAGGAGACTGTGGTCATTGAGAAGAACTGAAAATGGAAAAATGAACTGAATCCTTTTACCTGATCCGGGAAGTGTTTGAATTGCTGGAGATCCTTGTTTTCAGTCTTGCCATGCCAGGTTTAAAAGTTATTAGGAAGCAAGGACTATGATTATAACAATTTTTTAAATTTGATTTTAATATTGATTTTAGATATATGCTTGTAACCAAGTGAGTCAGTAACACATTGTCTTTGATCTTGAATTTTGGTCAATAATGGAATATTCTGCTTTTGGTATGGGAATGAGTGCAACAAGAATTGTATATATGTAATTGTCATAGTAATGTAAATCTGAATAGATGAAGATATATTAACTTTTTCCCAATCTGCCACTAGATGCTATGGTTTAAGAAAATGTGCATGGTTATCAAGTTGACCAAGGCTAGATTATGGTCAATTTAAACATCAGCTGAACTGAATCAGTGTGGTGCTAAGTGTAGATGACTCACCTGAGAACTGTTGACAGCATAAAAAGGAGAACTAGAGAGGAAGATTAGTGCTATTGTTGTTTAGAGCTCTTGGTTCTTTTGGAGCTATTGATTTTCCTGGAGGTGCTTGTCATGCTGACCCCCTTTATGAACTTGGCTGTTATCACTGGAAGAATCTGGGACTTTGTTGCTGAGACTGGCTGTGGTCAACATAGGGGAGCACTGTTCCTTACTTTGAGCATTGCTTCCTGGCTCTGGAAGGGAAGATGTGTGCTGTTCAGTCCGGGAGAAGCTTGTCATGCTGGGTCCTGATATGTATTAGGGTATTCTCATCATTGGGGGAGACTGGGACCTCTTTGTCACTGAGAGTGGCTGTGGTACTTTTCTGGGGAGCCCTGATCCTTGAGAGTCGCTTCTTGGCTCCAGTGCAAAACTCTCAACCTGCTGGCAAGGACTTTCAAGCTTCCACTGAAGACCTTTGGCTTTTCCACCACAGATCCGTGAAACAGGCTTACCTGAGTCATTGTTGTGGGCTCTAGTTCTCCAGTTGCACTCATAGTGGGAATCGTCATGGGCTCCAGGTCTTTAGCTGGACTCATACACTATGCTGCTGTGGAACCCGGGCCATGGCTATATTCTCTAGGTCTTTAGTGTATGGACAGATTTCCTGCACTTTCTTTGTATTTGACTTCTTGGGTGAACATTATAAATAATGCTATAAATTATGTGCCTTATGTTATCTTGTTTTTCTTACAAACCCAGACTACAACAACTAGTCATGCTCGTAAGAAAATATTTTTTCACCTAGAAAATTAGGTGAAATATTGCCTATGGCTTTAGATTTGATACATAGATTAGCTGACACTGAATTGTTTAAATGTATTTTAAGGGCCTGCACATCTGTAATTCTATACTCTGGAAGGCTGACACAAGAGAAGCATGGATTAGAGTTCAATTTGAGCAATTTAGGAAGAAGTAATCTCAAAATGAGAATGGGGTAGAGATATAGCCCAGTGTGAAGTCCTGGGTTAATCTCTAGTACCAAACACATACAAAAAAGATTTCTCAGAAAATCGAAACTAGAAATTCTATTTGACCTAGCTATCCCTCTGCTAAATATGTTGACCTAAGAGTTATATTATCACATTATACGGATATATACATATTTGTGTTTAGAGCAGCACAATTTGTAATAGGAAGATCTTGGAAACAGCATATTTTACGCCTCCAGATGATTTTAAACTGTGCGTACTACAAACATGCATTCATAAAATTTTAAGAAAGTTAAAAGAAGTATTGATGGTAAGAACCCAACACTAGGCATTCCCCAAGCATTAAAGTGCACACTCCAAAGAATAATATGCCAATATCTTTGTGTCTGGGGCTCTCAGGGATTCTTTCTTAGAATTCATTTTTCTGGAAGGAAAATAAAGAACCTTTAGTACGTAATTCTGTGAGTGTCCCACAAAAGATGAATGATATACACATGTGTAAAAGTTGTTATCTGGAAAAATTAAATTAATGATTACACTGAAAATAACAGATAAATGGGTAAGGAAAATATGATTTGTATACACAATGAAAGAAAGATAAACAAAGAGTCAATAGCTAAATGGAATTAACTTGAGAACATAGTGTTAGGTATAATAAATTAGACATACAAGCTTAGCTATCACGTGGATTTCTCTTTTATGAGAAACTTAAGTACAGGTAAATAAGGAGCAAATGGAAAATAGAAAAAGTAGGAAGTAGGGGGAGGTTCAGATGGTTCCCCAAATATCCTATTGTTTAAAAATATTTTAATATGTATGCTAATTTGTTTCATTAAGGTTACTAGTTTCTCTTAGTTCACTAGAAAGAAAGTTTTTTGCTAATACAGTAAGTGGTTGACTTAGGAACATTCAAATTGGGAACTTTCATAGGTGTGCTTTATATAGGCTCATTTTGTTGGATTACCAAGAACAATTCTGAAACAGAGCTCCTTCATAAGTTGGGGACTGACCTTTTTGTTTCTTCTTTGTAAGGCAGAATCTTTTTTTGTTGTTGATGCTTTGTACTTTTAATAACTACTTTGAAGGTAACAATACACAGGGTATTAAGGTGTTATTCTTTTATTATTTTGTTACCTCGTTTATATTATTTTTTTGTGAAAACTGTTAGATATTTCGTGTTTATCCAAAGAAACTGAAATGTATATCTAAAGAAATAGCATGTATCCAAAAATATGTGTGTCCATAGAAACTAATATACAGTAATAGATATACTATATTCCATGTATATTCTAATTACCTTTCATTTTAGGAGCACACTAGAAAATAGACATCTCAGCTTTCTAGATCTATTTCACATTGCTGAATTAAAAAACATGAATAATATACCAAAAATAGTTATAGTCCACTTTTTTTAGTCTTTTTATATTTCCTCTTTCCTTGTCTGTATTGCAAAGAGCAGTGTGTTATTTCCAATTATGAAGTGATATTATTGAATTTGAATGTTTTAAATGTACTCATTGCCTTTGGATTTCTGAGCCCGTGAACAAAATACAAATTAAATGTTTTAAACACTAATACTTAATCTGTTTGACTAGCAAAAAGAGCCTTGGTGTCTCATCTAGGAATGGTGTGACCATAGGAAGACCATTTCCAAATTATACAAGCTTCATTTGCAATACTATGGTGCGTTGTGATTCTTTTGTCTACATATATATATATAATTTTACACCATTGGTAAAATCTACTAAAGGAAGGCAGTATTTAAGATTTTTAAGTTTTTTAAACATCAAATAAATACATATTTTTTAGAAGGATAAATGTATTCAGTACTGATATTAATTCATGATTACATATTATGATACTTGTTAAAGATGACATTATTGGTTTCTATCATGGGTGCCTTTTGGGTAGACATTACTACAGGGTCTGTAGCAAAAACAAAGTGAAGTAAAATTAAATACACAATCGGATAAATCTCTTATTGTTTAGAAGGATCACGAGTCATAATACCAGAACGCTACATAACATTAAATTGTAATTTATCTGTATTAATTGCTAAAGCTGTCATTTTAATGAAAGCAGAAATGCTTTGGTGTTTTGAATATGTACATATACTGTTGGAGACAAATAATCTTGATTCTTTTAGCAGTTTTTAAGTATTTGCCTCACTTTTTCTACACAATAATGTTGGGATACTCTTTGGCGAGTTTTGTGCTGAATTTTTTAAACTCTGAGACATCTGATCTTGTACCCACATGTTTCATTCTTTTGTTTAGTTCCCCATATCTCTTGGCTATTGATTAATTTATATTATTTTTATGTAAATATCATTGCAACTGTATCAGTCATACTATGACTTTTTTATTTTTGCCATAAAATTTCATTTTCCTTTACAGCTAATAAGTTCCTAATTTCTGTCATTTGTTTTACATTTTCTTTCATCTTACTGATTCTTTCCACTCCATCAGACCTGTAAATATACTATTGCATTTTTTAAATACCTTGGTGCATGGTCTCCCTATCACCATACATTAATCACTTCGCTCTATGGCTCTTGATCTCCCATCTTACTTATTGTCTAATTATACAGAGATTAGACCTCACTTTTCTAAGGTCTTACGAATTCTAGCTTTGCTTTTGTCTTTATTGTGTGACACGTATTTTCCTATTTCCTAAGGAAGTACTTACATAGGTAAAGCTGGGAAGTTTACATAGATTTTAAAAGAAATAAAGACTATTTTGATGATGAGATGCTAGGCAAGAACATATGTATAAAGGAAAGGTAAAGGTCTTTTTTACAGCCCTAAAAGAAAGCAAGCAACCACACAGGTTCACAAGCAGGATATTGTACCTAAGGAGAGACAGGGTTGCAGCACACTGGAACTTTAAGAGGCAGAGGGCTGGGTTTGAAGCCAGCCACATTTCCTGGATTACATGGACTGTCTAACTCCTCAGGTTGCAGGGCCTTAGACCTCTTTCTACTGGTGTTGTACTTAGATCTTGGTGATGGTGATGAGGGTTCATAGTGGAATGAGTATAGAGAATGAGAGCCCCACAGTGTGATAAAGTTAGTTGGCTGCCCAACAAGTAATGCTGACCACTTTCAAGCCACAAAAACAGAAAACAAATATATATCACTGAATCAATTTATGGTGAACATGATTCATAGGCTTATCCTCAATCATAACTTCTTTCTTTCCTATCAAGGTAAGCACTATCTTAATTATTCTAACAATTATTAAATCAATGGAGTTATTTGTCTTAATTACACAATTGGGTATATTTTGACAGTAGTCTTATTTAATCTAAAAAAAGTAAGTATTTTTAGTTTTTTACCATATTTCTTTTCTTAATCTTAGAATTATAAAATTGGACCATTTGATCTGAACACTTTGCCATAGTCTGATTTTGCTGATTCTATATTCCTAGTACACTTAACTTGCTTTTATGATCTGTTTATCATCTGTAAATAATCAGCTGTATCCATGGCTTTGATCATACTCAGGTTTAATTACATTGGCAAGACTACAGATGAGGTTGCATCCACTCATCAAGAGGCATAGGATATTTTTGTTTTCCTTTCTCTTCTTTTTTTTTCCCTTTTTGCTTTCCTGTATTGAGCCATCAGAGTTCTTTTACAGATCAGTTTCTTCACCCAAACAGCATCCCATACCTTTTCACTCTGACTTTCATTTTCTTTTTGATTCTGCCCAGTGATTGAATCCTTTCTTTAGTGTTTGTGTACAGTTGTAAGACTGACTCAAAACAAAAATTGATCAAGCTTCTTTTATCCCATCGTGCTGTATCAAAAACAAAGAGGCTATATTTGTAAATATCTTTGTTTAAAACACTGATATTCATTGATTGCCTTGTTTACTATTTTCTGTTTCCCAGTAATTTTCTCTGCTTAAGGAGATTTCACAATTCTGATTTACATTATATTGTATTAAAAATGTCATTGTTTTATAGATTCCTATGATATTATTATATTGCTCTAAACTCATCGTGTATATATTAATAAAAATAGATTATAAAGGGGAAAAAGAGGGGCTTTTATTTATTTTATTGTTATTATTTTGTTTTGTTTTATTTATTTATTTTGATATTGGGGATCAAACTCACAACCTCACGCTTGCCAAGGAGCTGCTGTGCTGCTGAGCTATAACACTGGCCCAAGAAGGGCTTTTATATAGTTTTCTTTTTATTTATTAATGCTCAGTCTTGCAAATAAATAGGAAAAAACTGAAGGAAATAAATACTGATGATTGTGCCCAGAAACAGTCTACCCCTGAGTTATATCTCCAGCTCTTTTTATTTTTGCTTTCCAGATAATGTCATTAGTTTTCTCAGGCTGGCTTTCAACTGTCAATTTTTCTGCCTTTACCTCTAGAACAGATGGGATTACACACCTGCACCATCACCTCCAGCAAGAAAAAAAATATATCAGAAGCGATGAACATTTAAAGTGTTGTACTTTAAGGAAAAAAGAGAAGATTATAATTCCAACCATCATAGTAATTGGAGGCAAACTCATGCTCATAACTTACATAGAAAATTAATCTATAGATAAAACCTGGCTTTTAGACATTAAAATTATAAACCACACGGAGGTGGGTTCACCTAACAGGAACAGGCAAAAAAGAAAATCATGAGCCCCATTTCTTCTTTGCCTGGTGTCATCTACAAGACCATGGGGAAGAAAACAGAAGCCCAACCTGACCGCAGCATACTCAGAATTGAGAAGACAATACAGAATTCAGAGGTATGAGACAAAATGTGTGAAGAAAACTATACAGAACTATAAAAGTAATATGTCTGCTTGTTCCTGTTGATAAATACTAATGAGAAAGTATCACATGCCTGCCCCATTCTGTACATCCAGTAGATCACCAAGGTGCTCCTTTTGTACTCTGCCAGATGTAGTCTTCATTATTAAAGTCAAGCAACAGTAAGTAGTGAACCTACGTGGTTTGCACTGGAAGAGAAAAGTTGAACCACACTTCCCTAGCAAAGTTTCAAAGAAGTCAACAGGGAGGAAACAGATCACTAATTAATCACATGCTCAGAATAAATAAAACCATCTTCAAAGAAGAAAAAATACATTAATGTCAGTAGTCAAAAATGTAAAATATACAGTAGCTACCATCCAGTGAAATTATATAACATGTTGATAATCGGGAAGACATAAGCCATAAAGGAAGGAAGGACATTCAGCAGGTAAAAACAGATCAAAAAAAAAAAAAAAAAAAAAAAAAAAACCAAATAGTAGTGATGAATTTGGTGAGTAAGTTTGAAGGCTCAAATAGCTTGATAAACCTCACTCAAAAGAATCACAATGAAAAATCTCTTTGACCCATCTTAAACAACAAGCAATAAAGAGAAAATATAAAACTCATCCAGAGGAGAAAGATACCAAGGAGAGGTTACCCTAGGGAAACAATAAAAGATTCAAAGTTCTCATTAAATAAAATGCAAAAAATAATAAGCTATCTCATGTGGTGTGGGCAATGTACAAAAAAGGCCTACGTGTAGACCTCAGTGAACTGATCTCTGAAGAGCAAAAACTTGGAACATGCAGATTCAAACACGAGATAAAGGAGGGAAAGGCAGGATCTAGGCAACCTGCAGGTAGAGTCTGGCTGAAAAATCCTGCCCTGTAACTTGAATGATTGTAGTAAGTCATAATAAACAACAACTAATTAGACTTTCCATATAATTAAAGACTGGGTTTCTAAAAAGGTCACCAATTATGACACTGATCTGGCCTGCAACCTCCCAAACAAGAGGACAGCAAAGCGTAAGTAATAGAGATAAGTGATATGAGTTTTATCTTTAGCAGGATCAAACCCTTTAGCAGAATTCGAGATACTCTGTCTGGGGGCTGAGGCAATCAGTTTCTCTTAGTGACCCATATTTATTTAGATTTCAAACAAAGGAAGAGGATATTGTGGAAAATGGGAACTGAGCAGGACTTTGTGAGTCATTTTAAAGACTTCTCCAAGTAGTAAATTGTGCTGATTTAGGAGAACTGTCTTATCTCCAGATTGACATTTATTGCAGGCCTTGAGCCTGCAGCCAGCCTTTATTTAACTAATAGGCTGGATGCATGTGTCCTCAGCTGTGGCCTTGCAGTGTCCTTTGAAGCATCACAGTATCAAAGGCTTCTACAGGCCTCCTTTAGGACCAGCAACTCATGGAATTTCACTTACCATGAATGTGCTGCCCGTCACCAGACAACAGACTCACAGATAAACACAGAGAGTCACTTGGGTAATTTTAAATATTGCTCAGAGCAGCTTTGTAGTGGTCTCCATGAATCAGTCCTGAATTCTATATTTGGGTAAGGAGGTGACAACAACAAAAATAGTCTGAAATTTAAAAATATATATATATATATATATATATATATACGTATAAGAAAGATTTCACTGATATAATTATGGTTTATTTCCATTAAATTTAAATGGCACAAAAAACAAAAAGACTCTGATACTCCAATCACTGTATACTTATGTGTGTTTCTTAGTTTTAAGTGTCTTCTAGGCAACTTTAAAGATTATAGTACCCCAGTGTGACAAACATACTGATAGAGGAGAAGCAATGAATCTCACAAAGGAGGCAAATCAGGTAATAACTACACATGAAAAAAGACAAAATCATCAAACCGTGGGAAGACCTAACAGGAGCTGTAAGAAGCTCCATTGCAACAGTGATCAACACACTCATGGTTCATAATGGAGCTAGCAAGACCTTAGGATGGTTCGTGATGGAAGAATGGAAACACAAGATCTGGAAGTTGACATTCAGTGGTCAGCTAAGTTATGTACAGAATCAGAGACATTCATAGTGTGAACTTATTTTTAGAAATAGCCAAAATAATTCACAAGTTTATAACTTCATCTTGGTGTTCAAACTTTAATAAAAGATCTCAGGAAGAGAATAAGTGTACTCCTGATCTACACTGGCTACAATACTTGCCTTGAAAAATGAGTTATTAACCAGCATTATTCTTACATTAAACCTGAGATCTTCAGAGCTAAATTGTGGTGTTATTTTCTTCCTTATCCCATTGAGGCCAAATTTCTATGTTAAAAAATTTATTGCAGGCATTATACATAAGAAACAAATCACTCAGCATCAAGTAATATTTTTAAATCGGGCTAAACGTTTGCCTTTCCATTTTTGCGTAAGAATATTTAATATAATGCACACATAACACAGTTAAATTTGAATATAACAATACCGAATAAATGGATTTCAAAAAGGGACATGGAGTAAAAAATTGTTATTTATTAAATTGCAAATATTATATCTTCAAGTCCAGTGTAATTGCTAAGATACTGACAAAAATGAAGTGTATACTTCTGCTGACATTTGTAAATTACTAAGGATAAATCTAAATCTGATAAATTACTAAGGATAAATACAGGATACAATGAGATACAGACAATATTTCTAGCACCTCAGTCTCTTCCTCATTTAAAGAAGGTGTTCATTCTTTACCTGTCCACGGGGCTTGCAGCATCACAAAACCAGAAAAATATAGTAATAGCAAAGAATAAGTGTGCTATGTTAAGTGCTGAAATGCTGAAAGAAATATTCTTCTCACAGGTAGAACTCCATTAGGTAATATTTAAAGAATACCATCAATGTAATAGGCAGCCAGTTTCATGCAATGTGAGACCTATTCATCATTCAGGAATACCAAGTTTTACATTTTCCACATGCAAAAGAGTGCTTGTAGCTTTTCTTCTTAGAAAATGAAAATTTTTTGTAATTTCATACATTAGAAAATATTTCTCATTTAATATCAAGATTCTACGGCATATCAACTATGCCTGATGTTATGTGATGTTAAATATCTTGACCTTGTGAAGATCTGGGCTTTTCTTACCAGGGCCATATAAAAATAATATATGTATTCCTAGTTAGCAAAGTCAATTAAATATTCTGTGTTTCTCTGTATAGAAAGTTATCTAGACTTGTGTTGTGTCTTTAAAAAATGCTACTATGTTGATTTTTTATAGTAGATAATTTTATCTTTTTTTCTAAAAAATATCCAACTTTCATAGAAATGATAATCAAGTATTTGGCCCCAATATAAAAGGCTTGAACATTTGTTTACAATTACAAATTGTGAGTAGGAGCTTGGATTATATAGTGGAGCCAATAGTTTGAGCTCTGTCCTGCAGGGCTGATATTAACTAACAAATATCTAAAGTCCCTGTTCCTCACTAATTCCCTCCTTCCATTTCATTTTAGATCTTTTGAAAGGAAGAGGAATATTAGGGATGAACTTAATGATTTTCTTTCCTCATTTTTCTTTCTTCTTTCTCCTCCTTGTTTTTTTTTTTTTCAGCTCTATCCTGAAATCTCAGATTTAAAGGTAGATTTGTCTCTGCAACTGTATTCACCAACAATTTTAAAAGAGGAAAAGTAAACATTTCATCAGGTAAAAAGTTCAGTGACAATCTTAAATTTGACTTTTCATAGATTTCAGAAAAATATTATCGTATGATATTTATTTGAAAGAAACTAAATAACACCAGACTAAAATATAAATATTGAAAGAAAAAATAGAAAATAAAACCAAACTCCTGCTTTTCATTTATTCAACTATTCAATAAATATCAGTTGGATGTTACTGCGAATTAAGCAGAGTGTAAAGTGCTAGATATCACAAAAGAGAAGATGTGACCCCTACCTATATGGAGATCATGATGTTGTATTAAAGGTGGCAACAGAGAGATAAATAAAAGCAACAAAATTTCAAACATAGGAGAAAACATTTTTAAACTTGGTATGAATTATTTTTTCTTATTTTTGTATTCATAAGGCTCTGCCATTGGTGGCTTTGCTTAAGTAGGAGTTTGGTGATGTAAAAAGATTTACCTACTGGTCTATTTGTAAGTGTACAGCAACCAATCCAAAGCCCCATCCCTAACCATGACACTTTATTCTGGGACAAGGGGCTCCTTTGCCTTATGACTCCAGCGCCAGGCACTGGACAAGGAAGGACCACCCATAAGACTCATTCCTACCTGCCCACCACAGCTTGTCTTCCCTTGAGAATCACAATAAGCCCCAGGTAGCAGTCACTCCTTCCCTCAGCTCCATTTAGTCTTTCACGGCATGGCGTGCTCTGCTTTTTGCTTCTAGACGGTTGTGAGTACAGCAGGTCTGAGTGCAGAGCTCACTTTTGCATTCCAAAGTCTCACCATATCTGTTTAGAACAATCTAGGGCACAAACAATTCAGAACATGCTGGAGCATGCCTATGATTGTAATACTCTGCAAGGCTGAGGCAGAGGTATCACAAGTTGGGGCCTAATATGGGCAATTTAATGATGTAGAGAGTCCCTTTTAGAAGCCCTTTAAAAATACATGAAAAGGCTGGGAACATAGTTCAGGCAGAAGGTCCTTGTTCAATAAACCTCATGACAACAGAAAAAAATAATGCAGAAAAAATTAAATATTTTAACAGTATTATTATCCATTTTATTTAAAGTGACAGCTTCTGAAAAAATTTTGAAACATACTGAAAAAAATATAAAACTGGCTAGCTATGGTGGCACATGACTGCAATCGCAGCACTCAGGAGACTAAGGTAAAATGCACCAGTGAGACTGAAGTAAGAGGCTTGCAGTGAGTTAGAGGACAGCCTGGATGACATAGAGCATTCAGGGCCAGTCTAAACTACAAAGAGAGACTATGTATTCATATATATACATATATATCCAGAAAATATGTGTGACCATTCAGTAAAACATTAATCAAAATCACTCTTGGCTCTATTCCCAGATGCTTTATATTACTTCTACCAAATCTTCAAGAAAAAAGAGTCCTTGTGCTAAGTAAAAAAGAAAAGTAGCCTTGATTTATTGCATAAGAATTACATAATGATTCATATACGAACTATATGAAGCTCAAAGCTGTATGTGGAGAGGGTGGGGGCTCATGTGTGCATTCTCAGCAAAATGAGAAGCCAGGAAGAAAGGCTCCCTGTGAGGGTTCTAGGTGCAAATACTCAACGCAAATATGTGTGGAAAAAAGTAGGAATCAAATCATATAATATCATAGTTTTTAAAATTACAAAAACTAAATAACAATAAATATGTTTTAGACAGATCAATGTAGAAGTTTTCTAAATATGCAACAGCTCCAAAAATCAGAGACTACAAATTTTAAAATGTGCTAATTACAATACAAGCAAATGCTTTAGTTACATAGGATAAATACTTAAATATCTGTAAGAATTGTATTTGGAAGTTATAAACTTCTTCACATATTATAGAATGAATAATGAGAATGCAAACCAAGTATAACGTATACCCCTTAATAATATAAAAGTGAATGTCTCCCTTAATTATCTATAAATACCTCACAAACTCAGAACTTGACCTGCCTGATCCAAAGCATTACATTTAAGAGGAATGAGAAAGAGTGATAAAGATAATTTTTGATAGCCACGTCAAGTAAAGAATCTCTTTACCAGATATAAATATTTAGGAAAAGGTTATAATGGAGAATTAAAAATAAAACATTTATTAGAATACCATATGTTCATTTCAAGATTAAAAATCAGGATATTTTTCTTCCTGTTATGGCTTGTTTCTAAATGTTTCTAAAGCCTCATTTGGCCATAGGTGGGAATTTTTGGAGGAGACTAGACCTAAGAAGTGTAATGCTGGGATCAAGAATCTGATGCTTGTTTTTATTCATGGTGTGATGTTAGGGTTAAGGAAGCCCCACTGTGGGTGACAGTGCTGCCTCCCCCAAAGCTTCCTATCTTGGATAAAATGTAAGGGACAGAAAGAAGGCTGCTGCTTGCAGCTTACTTCTTCTTTAGGGCTTTGCTGCTCTGCTGCCTGCCATGAAATGTTTCTCCTTGCAATGCATGGCTACCATGCCACTCCAGCTTGGAGCCAATCAACTAAGGACTGAAACCTCTACAAACCGTCATCCAAAATAAATGTTTCCTCTTTTAAACCTAGATGATGGGTTTAACTTTAAATGTTGTCATAGTAACAAGAAAAGTAATGGGGATATTAGTACGTGTGCCTAGTACGTAATATTTACAATTCTTGTGTAGTGTTGGTACATGTACATAACACATTTTACTGCCTTTGTTCAACCCCTTTCCCTTCCCTTCTCTCCCCTCCACCCATCCCTTGATCCCTTACATTTTGCATGTGTTTTCAGTGCACAGGTCATACATTCCTTATGTATATTTGGTACATGTACTTAACACATTCTAGTTCCTTATATTTCATCCCTTATTCTTCCCTCTCCTTGCCTTCTCCTGACATATTCTCAAAGTGCAGTGATTTCCCTACAGATGACACAGTTTCCTCTTTTTTATGGAAGAGGTGTACTCCTGGTGTGTAAATACCACATTTTTTTATCTCCACATCTGTTGATGGACAAATGGATTACCTTCAAGATTTAGACGTTATGAATTATACTGCTATATAGGTATGTGTGTATGTATCTGTGATATGATCTTTATTTTTTAGAAAGATACCTAGGAGGAAAATAGAATGGGATTTCTAGGTCAAATGGAATTTCTAGTTTTAGTTTTTTGAGAACTCTTCATGCTGATTTCCATAATAGGTGTAAGAGTTTACATTCCCACCAGCAGTGTAAAGGGTTCCTTTTTCTCCGGCACCCTCTCTAGCATTTGTTATCATGTAATTGTGTTACGATGACCACTCTTTCTGTGGTCAAACTAAATTTCAGTAATGTTTTAATATGTATTTCTTTAGTGTGATGGTAATAATACCTCAGTCTATTTGTTGGCCATTTGCAGTTCTTCGGTAAAGTGTCTATTCAATTTGTTTGCCAATATTTTATTGTCTTTTTAAAGACTAATTGTTTTTAATCCTTTATATGTTCTAGATATGAGTGCTCTATCTAAAGAATCATTGGTCATTTCTCCCCATGCAGAAAATTGTGTTTTCTATAACAAAATTCAGTAATATGACAACACAATAAGATCAATAATGTTTCTATACACTAATAATAAACCCACTGAGAAAGAAATTGGAAAAAAATACCATTCTCAGTAAGACCAAGAAACATTGTCCTAACTAAGAGACTAAGAGAACTAGGAAGAGAACTCTACAAAGAAAACTACAGTATTTGAAAAAAAAAAAAAAAAAAAAAAAAAGAAAAAAAGAAAAAAAGAAAAAAAATAAATTGAACCAGATATCAGAAAATGGAACGATATCTACTGTTCCAGAATAGGTAGAACTAGTCAAAATGGCCATAATTCCAAAGTTGATATACAGATTTAACGCATTTACAATCAAAATTCCAAAAACATTCTTCATAGAACTGGAAAAAACAATCCAATAATTCATATGGAACAAGAAGAAACCCAGAATGTCAAAAACAATTCTGGGTAAAAAGAGCAAAGTGGAAGGTGTCACAATTCCAGACGTGAAGTTATCTACAAAGCCACTATGGTAAAAACAGCACAAAAAACAGCAAGAGGAATTAATAGAACAAAATAGAGGATTCAGAATAAAGGATGCAAATACAGTATCCAAGTACACTGAACTCTGCAATCCTTGACAATGGGCCCAAAAACACACACCAGTAGATATATAGCTTCATTTAAAGTGGTGTTAGTAAAACTGGCTATGCATGTGCAGAGCGTTGAATCTAGATTCGTATCTCTCAACATGCACTAAACTAACACCAAAATTAGTCAAAGAAATAAGTGTTAAACTAGAAATTTAAACTTGCTAGAAGACAGGATGGGTAAAACTTTCAAGTCATATACATAGTCGAGTGTTTTCTGAGTAGAATCTTCGTTGCACAGGGACTAGTTCAAAGAACTAGCAAATGAGATCACATTAAATTAAAAAGCTTCTGCACAGCAAAAAAAAATCCAAAAAAGTAAAAAAAAAACATTTTAATTAAGTTAACAAATATTCAGAAAAAAATTATCAATAAAATATTTGAAGAGGCATTGTATTGCTAGTCAAACTTAGTAGTAACTGGGAAATGCATATAAAAAGTATGAAATTCCATTTTACAACCAGCAGAATGTTAAACAGCTAAATGTCTGATAAATCTATGTATTAGGGCTTAGAAAACTGACATTTCCTTATGTTATAAGGAGGAATCAAAATTGGTGCAATCATCTTGTTGGATAATTTATAAAATTTTTAAATTTTCAGAAAAGCACAATCTGAAATTTGGTCTATTCGTACATTTAGCATTTTGTCTAAAGAAATTTTTTATGGTGCAAAAATTATTTCCAAATGTATTCATTTTTACTTGGTGAGTCTGGAAGACTAACCTCTGCAAGTAAATACATAAGAGAATGTTGTTCCTTCCACAGAGAAATATGCAATTTTAAAAACTAATCAACAGATATGAATGTTGTTGTGACAGTCTTAAACTTAGTCCTCTGAAGCAGAACACTGGCACAAGTAGTCAAAAAACACACACTTATTACTAACACATAGGGACCAAGGAAGACAGAAAACCCATGGTGACTTTCCCTCTAGGCTCAGAGGAAGTGCATAAGATACGTGGAATCTTTTCTGTAAGAATCTCATGTTCCACCATAGCTGAGAGACCCCAAGAGTCTGAATGCCCCTAAGTTTACTGTGTGCAAACTTTTCTGTACACCATGTTGCTAAAGATTAAAAACTGGTGATCAATTTAATGACAGCAGAATTAAATAACCATGGTACTGAACATAGATGTTCCACCTGAAGAAAGTTGCGGGCATAAATAGAGACAAGGAGGAAAAGAGAGGTGTTAAGGTATTGTGGCTTCACCTACATGTTGCTGTTCGAACAGTTGGTTCTCCCAGAGGAGCTCTGGTCCTTATACTGAGCATTGCTTCCTGGCTCTGGAGGGGATGACATGTGCTGCTTAATCTCCAGATTGAATTTGTCACACTGGCTTCCTGGCATGTACTCGACTGTGCTTATCATCAGAGGAGTTTGGAACCTCCATGTCACTGAGAATAGCTCTGATACTTTTCAAGACATCCCTGGTCTTTGTTTTGGGTGTGACTTCTGGGCTCCAGCATAGAACCCTCAATCTACCAACACAGCTACTTCAGCCCACTGGGATAGACTTTCTAGCTTCCACTGCTGACCTTTGCCAGCATGGATCCATAAAACAGACTGGCATGAGTCCTTCTCTCGGGCTCTAAACCTCCAGTCGGACTTGTGGAAGGCATTGTCACCAGCTCTGGGCCTTCATCTGGACTGTTGGAGGACATTGCAGTGGGATTAAGGCCCTTGGCTAAATATTCTATGTCTTTAGTGTTGTGGAAAGATTTCCTACACTTTTTGTGTTAACCCTGGGTGGCCATCATTAATAATATTGTAAATTCTGTGTCCTGATTCTAACTGTTCTCCTCACAACCCCTGATTTCAACACATGTTCTAGGAAGAAGAACTCATTGCTGGTTGTTCTGGAACTTCTCTCCTTATGTCAGGAGGCACACTCTCAGCTTTTTCTTTTTTTTTTTTTTTTTTTTTAATTTTTATTTAAGGAGAAAAGAAAAGAAAGAAAAAAAAACAGTGAAGGGGTACAAGTTATACAGATTTACAGAATAAAAAAATGCGCAGTAGGAAATCACTAGTTAATGGATTACATATTGCCATCTTAGAAATAATTGTTCAAGTCACAAAATTAAAGCTTGTAGAGTGGACATTCCAACAATGATACTGCAAACAGTTCTGTTCAATGATCCAATAAAACTCTGTGATATCATTTTCTATCTTATACATTTAAATATACATGCAGTTATATAGTTTAGAGCACTTTCTTTTCCTCTCTTTTGTACAGTGACTATTACACATTTTGGGTTTCATTGCTCCCACGGTTCTTGTTGCTTTTTTGGAAGAGAGTAAAACCAAATGTGACATAACAGAACAGAATCGGTCAAGTCAAAAGGGTGGACATAATAGATAATATAAAAACATAATATAAGGTGATCAACAATGGTTATCATAATGCCTCCCGCTATTTCTAATAGAATTGCCTATATCATTAGTTGTAATACAATTGAACAAAACCGTAAAGAATAAAACCGACAAAACCAAAACATTGGAGATATTGTAGGTCTTCAAAAGTAGATAAAAGTCCACGAGAATGGGCATTATAATGAATCTCATTATCTTCTCAGCTGATGCCTAAACTTTCGAACCTGATACTATCCAGCAAAACAGAATATAGGAACCTCAGTCAAAAACAAGATGGTGAGAGTAATACAGGGCTTCAAATCGAGATAATAGAAAGTCAAAGTGGGTTACTATATTATATCCTGCTATATTTTTCCCTTTAATTAAATGGATAAAAATAAAAAAGTAAATAATGGAGTGGAGATTGAGAAAAAAGAGGGCATAACAGCGAAACAGGGCAGATCAAAACATAACCATTTAAGCAGAATAGTGTTTCACCACCAGCTAATCCTGACCCAAAAATAGTTACCATATTGACTCCCTCCCTGAAGTCCTTGAGTACAACTTCATATACTGTAGCACTAAGTATATCAAAACAATGTAAATCCATCTAAGAGAATGACAGCATTATAGAGTATTTAGAATCGACTAACAGAAAATGAACAATGGTCTCTGTATAATCTCCTTGTCTTTAAAAGTTTTTTTCTTATACTATCGTACATAGCAAAATCCAATAAGATACAACCTGTTTAGACCATTTGAGACAGAAGAACAAAAGCTAGATGAGACTTCAAAACAAGATGGTACTAAATCAGCATTACCTATTAAGATGTCATTTTCTCCAAAAAAAGCTGTTCCTATCATCCAATCTTCTCTGTCTCATTTCTGTTGAGCTCTTTTTCTGTCAGTAGCTGTCAGTTTGTCTTCTTCATTTTGTTCTCTGCTCCCTTCGTTGTGGCCTCCCCGCCCCTATTTCTGGGTTCTTTGTATTTTTCTTTTTTTAGAATATCCTGCAATACTTTCTGTAGGGTTGAATTGGTGGTTGCAAATTCCCCCAGTTCCTCTTTATCTTGGGAGCACCTCGTTTTTCCATCAATTTCCAGGGACAGTTGTGCAGGATATCTCAATCTTGGCTGTAGATTATTATCTTTCAAAGCTTGAATTATTTCTCCCCATGCTCTTCATGATTTGATGGTTTGTGAAGAGAAATCTGCTGTAATTCTGATGGGTCTTCCCTTGTAAGTGATCTGTTTCTTGTCTCTTACAGCTTTTAATATTCTGTTCTTGTATTGAATTTCTGGAATTTTTATTATTATATGCCTGGGTGTTTCTCTGTTAGGGTTGTAGGTAGCTGGGGTCCTGTATGCCTCATACATTTGAGTATCTTTACCTTTTGCTAAATTAGGAAAATTCTCCTGGATTATTTCTGTGAGTAGCTTTTGTAGTTCACTTGTTTGTGTCCCTACTTCTTCTTTTATGTTCTTAATCCTTAAGTTATGGCTCCTCTTATCATCTTCTTGTCTTTGTATTATTGCTGTGTGTTTCTTTGTTATTTTTAAGAAGTTTTTCATTTCATTCTCCCATGTTTCAAGTCTGCCCTCCAATTCAGATAGTCTGTCCTTAGTTTCTTTCAAGCTGTTATGCCAGTCTTGGGTAGACTTCTTGATTTCTTGATAGTCCCTTTGCACCTGCTTCACATACTCAATGCTTTCTCTGTTTTCTCCATCAAGCAATTCTCCCCTCTTTTTCTGTTCTTCCATTCCACCATCTGCTTTTTCCTGGGTGGTGCTTAGCATTTCTCTAACTATTCTGCATACTTCTAGCTTCAGGTCATTGATAACTTCATTCCTGAATTGGTCTATGAGGCTCTCTAAATGGCGCTTAATGTATATTGGTGCAGTGTCCACTATTGCCTGATTCTCAGGATTGGGGGTCAAGGAGCCTTTTTTGTTGCTTCCCTTCCCCATATTTTCTGTTCCTTATAAAATGTAATCTTACATAGGAGGCCCGGCTTCCCTGCCTGTCAGCCACAGCTTGATCAAATTGCGCTGGCTAGTTGTTCCCGCTCACCGCTGCGCCCCAGGGAGTTGCGGAGGAGGCAGCCTACGCGGAAGTCGGTCGCTCCTCCGGGCCACCGTCAGGCTCTGGGATCTGGGTTAGGCCAGCCTAGGGAGTCCGCCAGCAGCGTCCCTCCGGCCAGGCACCTTTCACCAATCCCGTCCGAGAGGGAAACGTGCGGCTGCAGTTGCCACCGCGCCCTGCTCTTACAGGACTGCCCGCGCCCAGAAAAACCTCCGCTGGAGTCAACCTGCGGTAGGGAGTCAGTTCCTCGCTCACCTCGCCACCAGTCAGCCTTCCTCCCTGTCCGTCGCGTTTCCGACTCCGTTCGCAGACTCCCGTTTCCAAGCCTCTGCGCGTCTCTCCTTGCCGAGCCGCTGTGGAGGCGCCGGCCGCCGGGCAGCGGGAAATCCAAACCGCGGTTTCCAATGGCGCGGAGTCGAGCCTCCACACCGAGATTTTTCTGTTCCTATTTTAGCGCCAGGACTGTATTCCAAGATGGATTCTCTCAGCCCAGTTCGTTCCTGAGTCAGCAGAGCATATCTCTACTGGTTCGTATCTCCTTAGTCCGCATCATTCCTGGCCTCTGAGCCGAGCCTTTAGAGAGCGTTCAGTAGTTGCTGTTGTCTGTCCGCCATGTTCTCTCTAAACCCACTCTCAGCTTTTTCAACTGGAGAATTACAAGCAGGGGAAGAAGGAAAGTTGGTCCCCGATTGGTGAGACCTTTTCTTCTGCATTTACTTGTTTCAAAATGGTGCAAAGTAGAAAAACAAAAAACAAACAAACAAACAAAAAAAAACAGGAACATAGGCATTATGTGAATAAAGTAATGGCATATTTCTACACAGATTTAGAGATAGGATAAAAGGGATGTAAATTTACCAGTTAGGATAAGCTTGTTTTTCTGTGAAGTAAAACAACATCCAAATTTAGTGTCTTAACAGCAGGGAGTTCCTTTTAGTAGATATTACCCACTGACATTACACAGTATTTTAAGTATTATTTTCTATAGCTCTTTGAATAATTACAGAAAATAACTGCTTTGCAGTCTTTGCCAAATCTAACATGTGTGTCCATAACAAACAGCTTTTTTTTCCCCCCTTATGTGTGTGCTATGCTTTCCTGATTTGGTATTGAAGACTGGTAATAAATTTAGCAACTTGGATTCTATTTCCACCCACAATATTTGCCATTGTTTTTTTCTGTTTGTTAATTATTCAGTAATTTTGTGCTAAAGCTTTAAAATCTTTCTCCACAGCTGTGTGTAACCATTTGTGTCTCAGATCAGTTTTATTTATTTATTTTTTCATTGTAGATTTCAATCTTTAAATCATAGAGATCGTATTTTCGTCTGCCTCACTTTGCTGGAGGCTGTGCTGAAGCAGGCTGGCAAGTTCAGTCAAACATCTGGCTGTTTGCAGATCTGTCAGTCTGTTCTCTAGGACCTTTGCATCTTCTCTGCATAAGTAACCTATTTCTTGGTTATTTAGGCTTGTGTGTTTCTCTTGGGTCTTCTTTCATCTCTGGCATATGCACATAATATGTGGTCAGGGACATGGAGAGCACTTATAGAAAATCGTCTCATTTCCAGGATTTCCCCCTTAGAATTTTGACGGGTTAGCTGTTTCCTTAGTTGCTCTAAATAGAGCTGTAACCTCCGGGTACCAAAGTCATTGATTGTCTCCATTTCTTTCCTATTGTTGCTATTAACTACTCTGATGAATATCAAATATCAGGCCATGGGTTTTCCTGCTTACCACCAATTGGCACTGAAGCTGGTGGTTCTTCCATGGATCGATCCTATTTTGGTAAAACTAGGATCCTATATAACTGACCCTACAAAACTGGATGGATGGGAGTAGCTTCAGGCACATGCTCTAGAAACTTCCATGGGTTTTCCTCAAAGTTCTCTAATAGTTCAAGAATGAATTTTTACTTGGTCAATTTCTAGAGCTTCAAAATATATATTTTTTACAATATTGTTGGATATATGGAACTGGTTGTTGGAAAAATGATTTGGCAATCTCTTTACATGATTATATTGGAATTTTTATCTAACATATATTTCGTTTTTATTGGTACATTTGCCATATTATATATGGATTTGTACCTGTGCATACTATGTCTAAATTTTTCTTTCTATTTTCCATTCCACGCCCCTCCTTTCCACTTTTCTATCACACTTTTTTTTGTCTTTATCCTTTTTTTACGCCGCTGAGCTAAATCCCCAGCGCCTTCTATCACATTTTTAAGAAAGCTCACATATCTGAAGGGATATCTAAATATATGGGATTTTAATTATTTTTAAAAATTGTGTAGTTTTTATGTGGCTAGTTTTTCAGGTAAACTAAAATTGCACAAGGAGGTACTGACTGTGATTTATATTAAAATAAATTATTACAAAATATCATAAAGAGTTGAATAGGAGTTGGACAGAATTAAATATATGAATCTATTACTCTCTTCAAATCCTGCCTTTACTCCACAGAACAGCAAATGGGAGAAGTGGACATGGTGTTCTCAGTTCACTTATCTCACATTAAGCATCGAGCTGTTGTACTCAGTCTTGGCCTGTCATAGCAGGCCTCGGCACTCAACCTTTCCTTAGTGTCCAGGGAAAATTTTCCCAGCAAAAGCAGAAGAAAACTTTGAAGTGCAGCACTTGAGCTTCATGCTTAGTTTTGAGATGCTATTGACAATAATTTCTGCTTGCCCTATTGACTAACAACTCTACTCAATAGTCAAGAGATATAAATTTTCTCAGGTCAGAGTACGTGTTATCTGATCCTATTTCTATTGATCTGAATACAATTTAGAATGTAATTTCTGTTGTATGTAATGTAAAATTCAACAGACTTCTTTCAAATTTGATGGTAGACTTCCAGCATTTTCTCATATGCATATATTGATAGATTTATTTGTTCATTGTAGGCTACTATTAGTATTTTTATGTTTTTGAGGTACAAAAGAGATATAAAGACAGTGATCTGCATAAATCAAAATTAAGTTTTTATTTTAATATAACTGTGCCACTGAGTTTAAAGAAATTATAACACGATATTTACCAGCACTAAATTAAAACATTTGTCTGGATGGTCAGAGACTTAAAAAACAGTAGAAATGTTTTTGCAGGGTATTTATGGAAACATGGCTTTTAAACTTTCCAAGATTAAGGCAAAAATTTTTGCTGAAATCACTAAACATTTTGTTTCATCAGCAACTGACCAAATTTATGCAAAAGACAAAAGTCACATTTAATAGCATTCCATTCGCAGTATCAGATAATTTGAAATAAAAAGCAAATGTATGCAATAATATAAAATGCCATATTTTCCCACCCACTAACAATTATATATGAAAATGTTATGCTGATAAGGCTTTTGAAAAATGTCTTAACATTTTAGGGGTACATAAATATTTGCTCACATAGTTAAATGACAGATTTGTTAAATTTTATATTATTATAAAGCCAAATTTTATTTTCTGTCTACTATATGCATTCTTTTTTATGTAAAACATAATTGATAAATAAATACATTGATGAACTTTATACTAAATGCAGCCAAGTTAAAAGAAGTTTCAAAATACCAGAAAACAAATAAAATTATTTTTCACCATATGAGAAATCTTATAACAAGCAGAAATGTACATACATTTTTATTTTTATGACATAAAAATTAAATAATGGAGCAAGTGAAATAACTGCACATAAAAAAATTTAAATCTCTCTAGGGTAGCCTTTCTTTCTTTGATTTTTAAGTGGGGTAATACATGAAAATGTCTTTCAAAATCCTGTTGTTAATACAAATCCATTTGTGATATACAAAAAATGACCTATAACAGGCAATGCATTACATGATAAATAACATACTATAAAAGAGTACTTTTCCATAGGTCAGGAATATTAGCACCTTACCTTTATTAGGTCATTTAAACTTTATTGATACTGCAGTAAGACAATGGTAACCATTTTCACTCATCCTTTAAAGGTGATCAATGGGTGGTACAAAAGGATCACTTAACAACAAACTGATAGGAAGAGGATTCAAATCCAGACAGTTTGTCTTTAACTCCATTCTCCCCTGCAGTGTGCAGTATTTATAAATAATTATGTACATTTTACTAATCCTTCAAGTAGCAAGATGAATTATATTATAAAGGGAAACATTATATTAATAGAATACAATTATTTCCTATTTCTCTTGGGATTGATATCAGTACTGCCATTTCACAGTTGAAGCTTTTGGGAAAATACATAGAGAGAGGGAAGATGGGGGAGTTACTAATTAATTTTTGATTCCATGGAGCTAAATGATAAATGCACACAGCAAACTCTAGTCTAAGAGGTGGATGGGCAAGACAAGGACGGAAGTAATTAAAGCAGGTAAATTGGCTCTTCTCTCCTACCTTATGTTAAATAATTGTCTTGCATATGTAAAAATGCAGAACTAAGATTCATAGAGAAAGAACAGGAGGGAAGGAAATTCTATAATAAAAATCGTTATAGGAAACTCAGTCTTTTATTCAAATATGCATTGGATGTTTGTCCTCTTCAACAAAGAAATGCATTTTGATGTTTGGCACACAAGGCAATTCCCTGGTTTCAAAATCAAACATCTTTTTTTCTTAGTACTTGATGAAGACTAAAGTATATAATTATAAATCCTCAACAGATTCTGCAATGAATTAATCATGATCGACTTCAGAATATAGAAATAAATGAGTTTATCATAAATAGCCAGAAATATTCCAAATCTTATTTGTGACCATTTTCAAAATAAAACAGGCATAAATCTTCCATTTTAATACATTCATTTCAGAATGTCAATACTTAATTATACACTCCCCTCTAAAAAGCTGTAAAATTGATGTGTATAAACATCTTTTAAGAAAAATCAATGGATTTAATGTCAAAGGGAATAAAATATCAATGCATGAGACCTTTCATATTTCCAATAGAATTAGTCCTAAAATGTCTACTTAATAACACAAAAGGTTTTGATTCGTGAGAAATGTTTTCCATATAATCATGAATTGGATAAAATAAAAATATTAAAATCTGTGAGAATTAGTTGTAGACTGACAAAAGAAACGAGATTGGATATACAGACCCCTGATGTATGAATAGTTTAAACTTTTGGTACTGTTTTTAAGGAAAGAACCCTGTTAATCTCACCACAGTAGTTTCTGTTTGCTGCATATTGATTTCTCTGCATGTTAAAGCCAACTTTGAATTTTTATGCCTTACTTCTTCTCCCCCTCCCTTCCTCCCTCCCTGTCTTTCATCTTTCCATCAATATCTTAGTTAATTCTGTGTCTTAACTTATTACACCATGCAGTGCTCAGATATTTAATTAGACATTATTCTGCATATTTCAGTGAGGGTGCATTGGGATGAATTTAACATTGAAAGCAGCAGGTTATATGGTCCTGATTTAATTATTTGAATGCCTTAGTAGAACAAACAGCTGAGTTCCACAAAACAAAAGGAAATTCCTCCTATGTGACTCCCTTAACCGGGGCCATATTTTTTCTCTTTTGAGATTCATACAGAATCATCAGGTCTTTCTGAATCCTGAACATACTTTCAGACTGACCTCTGCACCATCATCAGTTCTAGCTTCCAGATATTCTGACTCAGAGTATATGTATGTTATAAGCTCTTCTGGGTCTCCAGTTGGTCAACAGATTTTAAGATTTAGCCTGTTTTAGTTGGGGCTGTGATACCAAAATTACTATCAGGGACCTGGCAAAGAGTGCTGATGTCTGTGTTAAAGCTATGGAAAAAAAAAATTACAAAGAACAGAGACAAGTTTAGTAACATATGAGTAGCTGGGGAGTCAGGGTCTCCAGATGGGCCTTCTACTGACATCCCCAAACAGCCACTATTTAGTAGGTGTGCACAGTGGTAGGCGGGAGTAGTGAAAGAATCCACCATGAGCCACAGAGGTTTAGGACTCAGTGGGCAAGTATAAACCTGAGATGCCTCAAGAGGGCAGAGATGATCTTATGCTAAGAGAGATCTTGTCCTGGAGTATAATCCTGGTCTGACTCAAGAGGGCGTAGATGGTTTTATGCTTAGAAGACTGAATGGGAAATCTCAATTGGGCAATGCCAATAACCCCAAGCCTCCATTTTATCCCCTAGGGAAGTATGCAAAATTAGCCATTGTGAATTTGTGGTTCCCAACAAAGTACCAGAAGCATAAATATAAACAATAAGTGTTTGTTTCTCATATTTCAGGAGCATGAAGACCATCATCAAAGTTTTGGCATATTCAGCAATTTACATGGACCTGCTTCGCATGGACAGTGTGGCCTGTGTTTCCTCACAGAAGGCAAAGGCTAGGCAGCTCCATGCCTCCTATTTTATAAAAACATTAATCTCAATCATGAGACTTCTACCCTCATGATCTAATCTATTCACCTATCTTACCAATAGTATCTATTATATTGGGGATTGAAATTTCAACATATGAATTTCTGAGGGTAGTAAACATTCATTGCACATCAGCCTGCATAATTATAGGATCCAATTGCCTATAATAAGTCTTTTTTTATGTACATGTGTAACTGTTGTTTCTGTTTCTACAGTGCATCCTGAAAAATATAGATTTTAGTACTAAGAGTTGTTCTAAAGGAAGTATATTTTATGCATAAGTTTTTTGAATTGGTTCTGGAGTTCCTGAAATTGCTTACCTGCTGGATCAGATTTAAAGATGCTATTGCATATAATAAAGAGAGCACTGGTGGTTCACAGCAAATCTAGCAATAGAGATATGCAAACTATCATTGAGAGATAGTCTTAGATAGCTACACATGAAGATCAAGAATCTGAGTGACAATGTATATGATACGTTTGAACATTTTTGTCAGATAATTAATGAGACTTTCCAGTGTTCTCTAATGCCATTGGACAAATTGAAGGGTGAAAGGATGAACTCAGGTGCTCAAATATTCAGCACAGGACTGCATAATGAAAATCAACACTTCCCTGTGTATATTTGGCAAGACCCTCTTTTGCAGTAGAACTGAGAATGAAAATGAAATACAGAACTTCTTCCTGTGACTGGCTAAATTACAGTGCTCGTGTCTATGGGTTTAATTGACAACACTGGCTGAGAAGAAATGGGATTCTGAAAGTTGAACGCAAATGTGTGGGAAGCCTGATGGAACTGACAGCACCAGGCAGGTGAGTGCGGAGGTGATGTCTTTGCCACTGGAAGCAGCTTGTCCACTTTTATCTGAAAGAACTAACAGTACAAAGTCTGTGGTCTCCTCTGAGTTAGTTTCCATGCAAGATGATGCTGATTCTCCATAGCACAGACCCGTAGGGATTTTTGCAAGAGTTTTCTACACATATAGCCAGAAATTTGGAGAATGTGTGTGGGAGTGGATATGAAATTACATGCACACAAAATTACATGCACAATGTGGCCTGACTGATGCAATTCACTGATCTATTTCTCATCGCCCTGTGCAGCTGGCCTGATAGAACAGTTGCAATGATGTTTTGAAAGCTCACTTGTAAGGTGGCAATATTTTGCAGGGTTACATCATTTCTCTAAGAGATGGTGTAAGATCTATACCAGTCTCTGATGTATAGCACTATTTCTCCCAAAGATAGGAATTATGGGTCCAGGAATCAAAGGTGAAAATGAAAGAGGCACTGTCCATCATTACTGCCACTGACCCATAAGCCAAGTATTTGTTTCCCATTCCTGTGACTATGATCTGCTGACTAAGAGGTCTTAATTCCAGAAAGCATATTGCTTCGACCAGGACAATCAATAAGAATAACATTATTCTGGATATAAGACTGCTGCTCTGATTGTCACCTTGATCAGATTAAGAAGCTCCTAGAAGATTACTAAAGTACATTTATGAGTGTGAAGTTGGGGTATTTTTAGAGTTTATTGAAATGGATGAAGGATGAAGACATCCTGACTGTGTGTGGTACCATCCAAAGCTTGCAACCTGTATAGAATGGAAAAAGAAGAAGAATGAAGTCAGCCTGCATTTGAACAGCTCCATTTTCCTTAATCCAGTGCATCCTTTGCTATTTACTTTGCCCCTGGATATCACAATTCAGTTTTTCAACTGTTCATTATGCACTCATAACAGCGACTCTCCAAAAAAGTTCCAAGCTTTCTGTCTCAGGCAGGCACTATGTACTTTATCCCTTCTCTTCTACAGTTTCTTGCTTCTTTGACTGAGCAGCTAGTGGGTCATTTGGCTCTTCAGGGTACAGGTGCCCACTGTGGACTCTTCTAACTCTGATTTTCTAAATCTGTCTAATAAATCTCTTTGCACACTCATTTATATTTAGACTCAAGTCTCTGAATTAAAGGCAAAAGTGGGAAGTATTTTGTTGGTTTGGGCAATTAGCCCTGTTTATTAAGGGGAAACTGAGTTATTACTCAACAGCACACATAAAGATGAGCATTCTGAAGTACTGAGATCTTTAAATTGTCTCTTAGTATTTCTGTGTACAGTGATTGAGACCAGTGGAAGGCTGTAAGAATCCATTTCTGGAAGGACTAATAATGGTGTAATTCACTAGGAATGAAAGTTCACGTCACTCCATTGGATAAATAACCATGTCTAACTTAGGTGGTAGCTAAAGAAAATTAATATAGAACATACTTAGAAATATCAGTAACAAAATATAATCAGTTATAAAAATGAGAATCGAGGACTACACTTTTCAGAAGGATTCCCTTATTTTTTTAAAAATGTATGCACACACATATGTGTGTTATCTACATATGCAAGCATGTAAGAGTGCCTTTTGTGTGTAAGTTTGAATATCAAATATCTTTGCTTTCTTCCTGCTCTTGGTCTCATCAAGTAATATAAGATATAATAATTTTGTAGCCATAGGGTTTAATTGTGATTAACTTCATAGCACCTAAGTAGTGGAATATTGAGGAAAATAATGAATATTTCTCAAGAACTTTACCACTTTTTCTGAGTGTGAAGTTAAAGCATTTTCAGTTGTACATGGACAGTGGTATCATATTATGTAGAATCCTATCGTTTTTATTTGGAAATGAAGCATAGGTCGGAAATGATTCTGGATATCATGTTAAGGAATAGACTTGTATTACATAATTTTATACTTCAATTTGTGGAGGGCCTAGAGTCTCTAGGTCAAAAATTTTCAGTATTTTTTCTGGGAACATGTGTGTTGAAAATTAATCAATAGACGGTCAAGGAGATTGTTCTTCCTGCAAGGGGTAAGTATTGTTCATGCATTGAAGGCCTATGAATAGAACAAAACACTGACTCTCCCTGCAGATAAGATGTAACTTCTTCTGCCTGACAATGTTCACACTGGGTCATAGATTTCTTTTCCTATCTTCAAACTCAACCTAAAAAATTAGCTCTTCCGGAATCTCCAGCCCATTGGCATTCAGACTAGAAATACATAATTGTCAACCTTTGTCTTCAATTTGTCAATTTCTAAAGATCTTTCAACTTGGCAGCTCCTCTCTCTCTCTCTTCTCTATTCCCTCCCCTTCCTTCTTCTCCTCTGACTCTCTCTTTCTTCCTGTCACATTTTAATCCCTATCCGTCTCTATTTCTATCTCTATTTCTCTTTATTTTTTATGTATGTTGTTCTACTGGCTTCTTTGGAAAAATCCAGATAAGTGCGTGTATGTATGTATGTATGTATCCCATGCACATGTGATTGCATATGTGTGAGCTGTACTTGATCAAGTAAAAATCTCTGTATGTTCATAGCATTATTTATTTATTTATTTTTCATACTGGGAATCTGACTTAGGACCTTGTGTTTGTCAACTTGAATAAGAAACACCCTACTAAATTGAATCATCATCGTTCTGGATGTATCTGAAGGGATTTACTGAACATAGAAGGCTCGCTCTGGGTATTCTTGTCACCTAGATGAAGTCAAAAGGATCAGAAAAGATGGGTTCACTCCTGGTTTCCAATGCAGACACTTCCGCCCTTCACCACAGACACACTGGCTTCCTAATATGGACTTGCTGGGAATACGGCTCAGAACAAAGGCCTTGGGATCAATACAAATAACAACTATGGAGTGGCAGTGTTTGTTGATACCGTGTCTTTGCATGAATTTTATCTAACAATTTCAGTCTAAAAGAGCAATGATGCAGTGCTACAAAGGTAGAGAACTGGAAAAAGTATTGTGAACTGAAGAATTGTCAACTAGTATCACTATTAAAATCTTTCATGTGTTCATCGAATATGACACACATTTTTGTTAATTAATGATTAATATATATAAAAGGTCAACAACCACCAACCATGAGATGAAAGTTTTTGAGGCTAAGTTAACACACAGATTCAGTTTTCAGGTTATCAAATAATTATTCAAATTAGCACCAGACAGTCTAAATTTCACATTTATGTGAACTTTGTATTCTTAAAGTTGTAAAACTTGAATATAGTACAGTGCTATATCGATATTCTCATAAGTATTGGCTTCTTAATAATGATATTTATTTAAAGATGTTGCTTTGGATTCATGAGTAAATGCAAACATTTTTCCCATTCTACTTCACAATTAGTATTTATCTCAAAATTAGAAAGAGTATCAACTCAATCATGCTCATATTATTTACTAGAAACAGATTAAATTCTCATTTTCTTTCTTATAGAAAGTACACATGTATTTTGGAAGCAAATGTATCAGAGATTTAAAATTTTAATTTTTTAAACCAATTTGCTCCATTCTTTTACAATCAGCATATTGTTTAAGTCTGGTAGACAATCTAAGAAACTGATTTGCTTTGAGCACTGTAATTCTCACACTGCTTAACAGAAATGACTTTATTTTTTACATTACATGAATTTTACAGTTCATTTACCACCTGGATATTTCAAATTGTTGAGAATGATTACACAAAACTTTTATGATTCTGAGAAAGAATACACTGAAATCTTTCATATAAATAAGGTATATTCCTTTTCAAGAGATTCTCTACCGATATAAATGCAGAAATCATCATGAATCTTTATGCAGAAAATAAGTATAATGGTAAGTATATTCTGTTCTGTAAGAAGATATCAAAACCTGTGTGAATATAATCAGAGTTTTTTTTTTTCCTTTTAGGAAAGATATGTCCCTTTTGTCTTGTAAGATAATGAAACATGTGCAATATTTGATTAGTCTTTATTGTTTAAAGTGTTTTTTTGTACAAAATGCATACATGCTTTCCAGATAGCCTGTGTTTTAAAACATTAAACATGCTGGTTTTAAAATATATTTGAAAACAGATAATATAGCATGTCAATTTAAAATAAATATGCAAGTTTCAAAAACTTGATTTCTAATTTTCCCAAATATTTGCATACCAAAATGAAAGCAAACCATTATAAATACTTTCATTTCCTTGCATAAATTATAAACATATATTATTTTGACATATACTGATTTTTCTTACTTGACAACATGAATCATGGTTCTTTGCCTAAGTGACAAATAGATGTATACTGTATTTAGGATGACATTCAAGAGAATTAATTTAGTGTGATATTCAGGAAAATAAAAACTATCTGAAATTCAAAGTTAATTCCATTTGTCTTATAATTTATTCATTTTTCAGTATGGCATGAAAACCAATTTTAATTATCATAAAATTTCTTAAATATAAATACCATAATCACATCAATAGCACAGTTCTTGATTCACTCTTTGTAATTTAGAAGTTTGATTTTCTATCATGGTTTTCTTGGTTCATTGCCTGTGTTGGTCTTACTGCTTCTATTTTCCTTAATTATTGTTCACTGCTCTGAAGAATGTTTTAAAATATTTCTTACATTAGAATAAAATTTCTTGCACTAATTATGTCTTTTATCTTTTTAAAAGAAGAGCAGGTACAATAGTCTTTCCAGTAGAGTTAAGTAGCTATTATTAAATTATGAATTACTTATTTTAAAGAGTGAACTTTTGCAGTTTTTTCCCAACAAGTTATAACTGTTCTCTACAATGAAATATATTAGGATAGCTGTGATTGAATCTAAGATATTTTAGTGTCCTTCCCAGTGTGTTGCTCAGAAATGGTAAGCAAGACCTTAAAATGTGTAAGATTAAAGAATAACATCCATTCATTCAAAAATAATTAATCATTTTTAAAGTACATCCTATATGTAAGTTTTAAGTTTTTAAAAACTAAAACTGTTAAATTTTGTGTTTCATCTATTGATTAGTTGCACATTTTGTTGGAAACTTAAAATAGTTGATTCTTTTTTTTTTTTTTTTTTTTTTTTGCCTTTTTCGTTTATTATTGGTACCAGGGATCGAGCTCACAACTGCCTGCTTGCAAGGCAGGCGCTTTATGCCGCTGAGCTAAATCCTCAGCCCCTAAAATAGTTGATTCTTGAGAATATGAGTGCAGACTGAATTTGTAGCCCTCTTGAATCTTATCTCCTGCAATTTATGTTATCACTCTAGATGCAGAAAATCTCTTCAAAAACACTGTGTTGCATGACAATTTGAAAATTATTAGAATTATTAGTAAATGTTTTAGTCTATCTTCTTCCAAGCAAATTCTTTGAGATTACTTCCCCACATCCTTGAAATTAAGTGCATTTCTTTGTGATTTGTTTTGCCCAATAAAATTTGACCAATACTTCATACTTCATTTCTGGAATGAATCTACTGTTTGCTTCTGATCACTATGATTGGTAGCATTAAATAGGACTCTTTCATCTGTCTGGATGCTCAAGTCAGGGTAACCAATGTAAAGTCCTTCAGAAATCTAAGATTCAGGTTTAAGAAATAATCTTGTGTGTGTGTGTGTGTGTGTGTGTGTGTGTGGTGAGAGAGAGAAGGAGATGGAAATTTTGTCACTATTACGTGTTAAGACAGTCAGGTTTTAGTAACAAAATGCCATTACTTAATACACAATAACTTTTCTTGCTCATATGCCTGTGCGATTTGGCTTTGAAGGCCATGTTTGTTCCTTAGAATCAGAGACCAGCTTTAAAAAGACCAGATTTGTTTTTGTCATCTATGCGACAGGGAAAATGGGTATGAAAGAAACCTGTGTCTACCTTTAGAATCTTAGAGTAATAGATTGCCAGAAAGTGTACATTATTTTTCATATTTTATTGGCCACAAAAATCATATTGTGATATCTAACCTCGAATTAGGAGGACGGCTGAACTATCTGTGAGCAATTCAGTAAAATAACTACACTGTTTAAATTGTTCTCCGCGTGACGGTGGAGAAAAGTGGGACTATGCTGCCTGTGATCTCTTTTTAGAAAGGCAAAGGAAGCAGAGGACGTTATTTCCTGCAAGTGGTTACCAACAGACAAGTGAGCAGATGCGAGATTCACAGCTGCTTCTTGGTGAGCACTGAGAACAACCATGATGCTGCTGCCAGCTGAGATAAGTGGCGGGAACTTTTTTAGAAATTCCTAAAAAGTCAACAATTGCCAATAGGCATTTGACAAACATCATCTTCAGTATGTCATCCTGAGACATTAAGTTCTCACTGTTAGACTCAAGGTGCAAAGTTTGTCTTTTTCAAAAGTGTTCCCTGTACTTTCCTTTTGCATTTCTTTCACATCGTATAAAATTTAATTCTTCTGAAAATTTATATTTAGATATGTAGAATCACAATTTTGTGAACAACCACATACTGATGCAGTACAAAAATGCAAACTTCTACCTTTTTTGAAGTAACCATATTTAGACGTTTTAGGATGACCCTGAAGGACTGTCACATACACTGTATTCCTATATTCCTATTTTTGATTTCAAAAACAAACACATGGCCCACAGTACTGCTCAGTGGCACAGTGCCTGCCTAGCAAGCACAAGGTCCAGAGTTTGATTGCCAGTGCAAAAAAAAAAAAAAAAAAAAAAAAAAAAAAAAAGCAAATAAAGAAACAAAAACAGAGAGTCAGAGAGTCCCTATTAAACTTCTACATCTTTTTTATTGTTGTTGTTGTTGATGCACAATGTAAATTGAACACAGAATGAGCACTGTGAGTGTTTTTAATACTGGATATAGATGTATTACTTTCCATTCATACATTCATGAACTAAAAATTAATAATAATATAAAAGAAAAACCTCCTGCCCACAAAAAGAAACCTATGTACAGTAGTGTGATCTCTACAGGGAAATTATGATTGCTCTTCTAACATTTCAGCTTTTGATCATTGTTCTCCATGATATATGTACGGTTTTCCTCACAATATTTCAATCCATTAAGCACATGATTTCCATAGACAATGAAATGTCAGAACTTCCAGGTGGAAATTTTAAGGGCCAGAAGAATAAATCATAACACTTTTTCTCTGTCTTGTCAACCAATAGTGTTATAAAATGTTGGGCACTCTAAATAATTTTCAGCCTAAAGAAACAAAAAAATTCACACTGTAGATGGTGATGTGTGATGGGCATATATTTTTATTTTAACCAAGGATATAGGAGTGGGAGTGATATATATATATATATATATATATATATATATATCATATGTAATAAATATAAATCATAATACACATATATCATCATTTATGATCCTTTTCTATTTCAGAATTTCAGGACAAGTATATATATTCAAATTCACATAGTATTATGTTCAAAATATTCAAATTCACATAGTATTATATTTTTCTGAGCTTTAAATACTGAAAATACACTTATTACTCTTAAAAAGTAAGTGCTTTTCTTTTTAATTGTGTTTAACAGCTATTGTTTTTCACTGGTTATCTTAAAGTACATCATAGGTCGAATTTATTTTGTATTTTATAAATAGCTAGAAAGAAAGTATTAGGACTTAGTTAACCTCTGAATGTTAGTAGGTGTCATTTGATATTGTAGAATATCTGACTTATTGTTTTTAACATTTTAAGTAAACCTAGCTACTATTTTTTCCATCTGTATTCCATGCCTTCTGGTTTTTCTTCTGCACTATCTTGAGACTGGGTAGGATCACATTAAATATGTATTAGAACTTTTGACTATGATTAATCAAGAACTCAATAGATATTTATAGTTCAAAAATATTGCTTCTGAGATTTAATGCACATAAATAGAAACTTTCATGATAGAAATAGTATAAAAAGAGTAGGGGAAATTTTTTAAATGGTTTTTATGTTGGTCTTACTGTTCTGCTGAATTTTTCTGTTTCCTTCCCCTGCACCAGTGTCTCGCCAATCACATTTACAGGAAATCTTGACATTTGATACTGTTTGTCCTCCCAATGTTGCTCAAATAAATTTTAAAGAAGACTTACATATAAATCAAATATTAGATCTCTGATGTGTTTCTGTCCATTTCAGGATAAATTCTAGAATCAGCTTTCATGTGCTTTAAAAATCTTACATAACAATCTTCAAGAAATTTTTATCTTTGAAATATTCAAACCTCCAACTTATGAAAACAGTGAATTTACCCAAAATTTGTGTCTTAGATTAACATAATCTTTTTAAACATTGATGCACATCTCTATAATACACAATTTGCAGTTTTAATTTTTCAAGTTCTAATTTGAATTAATGTTGTTATTACTTCCAGACAAAGAAAAAACATAATAGAAGAAGAAAAACAGAATGAAAAGAGATCAAAAGATGTGGTGAGCAGGGAGAAATGGGCAAGTAAAGGAACTGGCAGCAACTCTACCCAGTGAATTTAAGCACGTGCTATACACATGGATTAACATCATATAAACTTTCAAAATAAAAAAAAATCTTTCTGGTGAATATCTAGATATGATTTATGTCTGGCAGCATATGCCTCTAATCCCACTTCATGAACGGTTAAGCTAAGATGATTCTAAATTCTAGGCTTGTCTTGGAATTTTAGTGAGAACTTCTATTAAATAAGGACTGTTTTCAGGCACTAGGCCTTGGGTTCAGTCCCTAGCATTGCAAGCAATCAAGCAAACAAACAAACAAAATGAAACTAAGAATTCAAATGTGACTACCACTTTGCATAATCTTTCCACATGTAAAGAGTAACTGAAACTCTAGAAAGTTCAGAAGAAATGGAAAGGAACACAGATTAATACATCTCATTTTTATTGCTACTTTATAATTATATATTTTAAAATTTTGTCTCAAATTTTTAATGTATAAATCAGGTATTTCTCTAAAGTTATGACCTAAACATTAAGGTTAATTAGATCTGTACAAGTTAAGAACTAATTATCCATAACATTTAGAATAAAAATCTTTCTTTGGGAAGAATTTGGCAAAAACATTTTTGATTTCTGGTATTTTCTGAAAGTGTTTTGAATAATAACTCCCATTTCTAGAGTTCAAACTGAATGAACAGGAAAAACCTTGAATTCCCACTTTACAAATATAGATATATTAAAATGAAAGAGAAACTTCATTGCACATATAAATATATCACACATTATACTTTTACCTGTGGCTATCAAATTATCCATACGCACAAAAGTTTGATTTAGTTTTTAACAACTAACCAATGTAGATCAAAGAAAAGAAATTCCCAAAGATATTTCCTAAAACAGATGGGCGTTTACTTAAAATTTTTAAAGCAATATTAAAACCAATTAAAGGCTGTCAACTGGTCAATTTTTAAAAGTTTGTTGATAAAGTACTATTCTTTGCCTCACAGGAAACTTCCTCCATTTCCTTTCCCTTGAAACAATCCTGATGAGTATCCTTCATTTTGTGGGAAAAATGAATAAATATATGATAAATCTATAATTTACCCATATCAATCAAATGACAAATTTAAACCAAATTATTTTTTGCATAAAGCAAAAAAACATAATTACTTTGCAAAAGCTTACTCTGATGTGATTTGACTGTTTTTCCTTAACAAGAATTATATGAACATAAATAGACCTCCAACTGAAAATATCCAAATACAGGTACGCAACAGCTCAGAAAGTAAAAATTCCATTTGAAATTATTTAACAGTGTTTTGTTATCCTGTATGTTTACTCTTCACTGGAGACATTTTAAACTGTAAGATAAAACATCAAGAGGAGGTTTGTATTAAATGCTTGGTGTTTTAGGATGGATTTAATTTATTTATGTTCAAATATTGTTGAGCTGAAAGTCTATCTACCCCATTAGATGAAACAGTTAAACTTGAAGGCTTTGTTATGAAAATACAATGCATCAATCATAATGCATTCACATTAATCTGATAAATTCATAATGTGTTTCAGGTTTCTGAAAGTTTAATAATGAATGGTTCTAAAACTTTGAATGTATGAATTTTATATGTGTTTTCTATTCTGAAAGTAAATTTGAAGGTTTGAAAGCTAAGAATTTTAAAATTCTATTAGAAATTTACTTAGTGGTAAGACTCAATTGTTAATACATATACTAAAATGTTATGCAAATTCTATTAATACAGTCTTAATACATAGTTCTATGTTATTTATAATCCCTATTAATATTTTGCCGAATGAAAAAAACTATTTTGTATCAGGCCAAATACAATTCCAAAAAATATTCATATATTTAATTTTGAAACTACAAACTGAGGCATCACCTTTTAAAAATACTGACTAGCTACCCAGGAATATATTAAATTATATTATTATTGAAGTGTAAGGATAATCAACTCATTACACACTTAATAGAAAGTCATTTTTCTTCCTTAGAAACTTTGTTTTATTAGTATGAATTCTAGGTTTTAATTTAATTGCAGAATGCATTATGAGGGCTATAATACGGCAAATGAATAATTTATTTGTAAATACTGTGATAGGACACATTCAAATTATTTTAAATAGGCCAACTCCGTACCTCTATTGATGCCTTTTTATTGTTTGTTTTGCTCACTAAAGTCAACAATGTATTACCTAAACTAATTAATACTGAAACAATTATATTTTCTACCAGTGGAAATGTCAAGACTATCATAACCTATAATTTATTTTCAGATACTAAAAGATACAGTTTTAATGCAGATAGATTATCTTTATCATACATAAAGTTCTGTAGTTTAAGTAATGGTAATGTTGACACTGACACTTAGACTATATCAGGAAAAAATTTAGACAAATCTGAATTTAAAAATTTCAGGTAGAAGACATGAAAAGATTTACAACCATATAGATGCGACAAATCAACTAAAGAAACTGTTTTGCATAGTCTGATACAAGCTAAAAAGCAATAAAAGTCCAAGTGAAAACAAAAGCAAATTAAGATTTTCAAATTTAAAACTTGAACTGAAAAATCCTTGGATTCATTATATTTCAGTAGACTGGAGAACTAACTTGTAGAAGGAGGGTACCGTTGGAACTAAGAGTCGTGAGGGATTCATTACTGTGATGTACTTCAAGGGGTCATATTTAAGAATGAAAATATGAAGTTGGCAGAAAGAAGATACACATGAGATATGGAGTTTCAAAGCAAAGAATTTATAACAAAAGTGCAAAAGGAAAACCTTGACATCAAACTGCATACTTTTGTCCAATTATGTTACTATATATATTTCGATTTGGAAATTCCTACATTGATGCATTTTAATTTAAATGCTTGATTAACCTTTATTATACATACTGAGTTCAGTGTGTCATTTCAACACAAGCATAGAGCATGTGTTGACTGAATCCTGCCTTTATCCTCCCCTTCCCTCATCTCTTACCACGTGAGTTATAGCTACCCTGCTTTCAGTTCGACTTACTGTGTAGCTTGCCCATGTATGGGAGAATTCAAAGTACTTAACTTAAACTGTGTTTGACTTACCTAACATGAGATTCTCTAGTTCCATTCATTTTGTCTTAAACCACGGGGTTTTTTATGCAGATTCGACAGTTTCATTATCTATTCATCCACTGATGAGATATACATGTAACTTTCTCCTCTTACGCTGATCTCATTTTTTTTTTTTTTTTGGATTATATTTCCACAGGTGGGATAGCAGAATCTAATTGTTTTAGTTTTTAAGGGAACCATCATGCTTTATCAAAAATAGATTTACGAATTTGTATTTCCATCAATGATGTATTCTTTTTTCAAGTGCTCACCAGCATTTTTAAAATTTCCTTATTCTCACTGAAATGAGATGATAGTTCAATGTGGTTTTGAGTAGCATCTCCTGGGTAGCTAAGAATTTGGAGTACTTTTTCATAAATTTGTTGATTATGTGTCTTTTATTTCTTTCTCCTTAGTGGGAATTTATTTAAGATTCTTTAATTCTTTATGTATTCAGGATACAACACCTTTGACAATCTTGATATATTTTTTCTTCTATTTTGTAGATTGTATCCTTCCTATGTTGATACCTTCCTTTGCTGTGTGAAAGCTGTTAGCTTCATGTAATTTCAAACATCTATTTTTGCTTTAGTTTCTGTAATTTTGAGTCATATAAAAATCATTCCCTATACTAATATCTTGAAGTGGGTCTCCTCTGTTTTCTCTGAATAATTTCTTACTTTTAGATCTTACTTTTATGACTGAGAGCAATTTTGAGTTCATTCTGCACACTAAATGAGTGAAAAAGGCCAACTTTTAGTCTTCTACGTATAAAAAGTTTCCCAGAACTACTGATTAAGGACAATCTCTTTTTCTCCAATGTATAATATAGTGCTTGGTTTAGAATAAATTGGCTATACATACATGCATTTATTTCTTATCTCTCTACTCTGTTCCAATTTTGATCTCTAGGTCTTTTTATGCCAATGCCACATAGTTTGGTCACAATGACCCAGAGGTTGTCTTGAAATCATAATCTGAGATTTACAGCTTTTTTTTTTTTTTCTGTTGAATATTGTTTGGGTTATTTGTAGTCTTTTGTATTTCCATAGAAAGTTTAGGATTTTATTCTTATTCATTTAAATCCATACCTTTAAAATTTAGTTATTCAATTTTGCTTCCTTTAATTCAATCTCTTTTAGGTTATTTTTATTTTTTTCAACTCTGATCAATAGTTCTGTTTGCAGAAGTATTCCAACCACTATTAGGGAATAATTTGGCTTCTCAGATACCCCAATGCTCTAACACTCTTTGAAATATAAATTATGTTTATGATTTGGATTGTGGATACACACACACACACACAATTTCTATTTCAATACAAAACATGTTTTTTATGAGTGATATAGTAGAGGTATGCAATTCCTCTGTGTTCATCTATATTTTGTCACTTTGACATTAATGTAGTTCTATCTATAAATAATTTATGGATTATTTTAATAATGATAATTGTAATGTGTTGATGGAAAACAAAATGACATAAAAAAAGCCAACTAATAGGCATGAAGGAATATAAAGGACAAAGGAAAATAAATCAAGCTAAAGTTAATTTATTTTTTAAAAAAGCAGTTTTGAGAAAACTAGACAAAACAAATCATAAAATAAAAGAAAGTCAAATTCGGGAGAACCAGAAATACGATAATGGATTTAAAGATAATAAGGATACTCCAAAGGGCTGTTAAAGTAACCTAAAAACATATTATAAAACTGTGTTTTTGTAAAGTATAAGACAATCACATGAGGATTAACAATCAAAATGCAAATGCATGGGCCTTCTGCTAAGAGTGTGTACTGTGAATCTCTGGGAGTGAACTCAAGAATCAATGCATTCAGTAGCTGTCACAATGATCTTTATGCACACAAAGTTTAAAAACAACTCCTTAACATTCTAACCTAAAATTCTTTAATCAATTATTTGAAGATTTTCACTTACTGAATACTTTGACTATGAGATAGCTCACAAATATCTCTTAGGACACCCCAGATTTTTAATGTTGAAAGAGAAAAAATATCTTGAAATGAATTCTGATGAAATTTTGCAGAATACAATGAGAAGCGAGTCATACCAAATGTATGTACTGTACAAATTTTATAATAAACAGAAAAACACGGCATTGGTACATTCGAATGTTGTAGCATAAGAATGAATGTGGTGAAAATTAATTTCAGCAACTGTCAATCTCACCGTCCTCTTACAGTACACACCTTGGTGTTTGCTTAGTGGAAGGCAAGAACTGTGAAAGCATTGAGAGCTACTTGGTATTTCATAAGAGAACTGAGCATCATCTAGTTAAAAGTTCCAGTTGATTATTTGTAGGCAAAGCACTACAATTAGCATTTAAATAAGTCAATGTTAGAAATCATTTTCTCTGAGATTAACAATGATTCATTCTCACATGCTGTGTTTTTAATCAAAGAGGTGAAAGCTACAGAGCATGGGAACAAAGATCTCTAGTTACCAACTCACTCTTGCAATTTGCTAGTAGTGTACTTGCCTGCATGTTTAACAGCAGCACAGAAAAAAAAGTAGTGTGCTTCTTATTCAGTCCTTAATGAGAATGTAAATGAAGGATTATTGGTTCTACTAGCAGATGATATTTCTTTAGAAATATTGCCTGCTCTTACTCTATTATTTTCCTACTTCCAAAACACTGGTACAATAATGCACCTCATTAATGATACTGTCATTGTCATTTAGGAAATGTAGAAAACTGCAAAGCCATTATTATTTATAGCCACATGCATCAAAGCAGAGACATTCTAATTCATCATTATATTTGTTAATTAGCTGAAAAATCAGTTCTATGTTATCAGTATTTTTCTGAAGAAAATTTACCTTTTTGTTAAGGATATGATATATATTTTAATGTACACTGATCAGAAGAATCATAATACAGTTTTCAGCACAAACTATTCAATTTACTCTGGCCCAAACTGTTTCATCAAAAAGAGCATAGTAAATATAACAATGAAAGAAATCTTTTTTTCCTTCCACTCTGGCTTTATTAAAATGGCCTGATTGCCCCTTGTACATTTCTAAATGATAGATAATATCCTCTTCTCTTCTGCCTTTCTTTTCTATTATATCCTTTATAAAAAAAAAAAAAAAAAAAAAAAAAAAAAAAAAAAAAAAAAAAAAAAAAAAAAACTAAAATGAGGCATTTCCTGCAAGCCTGCAGAGAGAGAAGGCTGAATAGAAGACTGAAAGGGAGAATAGAGACCAGGATAAAAGGCAGTTATTAAATTTGCGAACTCTATCAGAAGACAAGAAAATAAACTGTACCACTGGCTGAAAGGGTAGTGAAGTATGACATTTCATTTTTATGCAGGTCTCAGCGTGATGGAAGTAACACATTGAATAACACTGCAAAAAAGCAGTTAGTGCATTCATTGAATGCCAGCATGGCTCCTCTGCTGTTCTTTGGTTGAAGCCTTTCTGTGTCTTTGTGGTATAGTAGTTTGGAGTTTCACATAGATGAGATCAGACCCACCATCAGCCCTTTGTGAATTTTCAGGAAGAGAGGCTGAAAACTCATTCTATCTAACTCCATGAGACCAGGTCCAGGTGTGCTTTGTACTCTTTCACATCGCTACTACTTCAATGTGTGAATGCAGTTTCCTGCAGTTTCAGTGTCTCTGTCTCTGTCTCTATCTCTATATCTCTTTGTCTACACACACACACACACACACACACACACACACACACACACACACACAAAGAGAGAACTTCATACTTCTAGGTAAGTATATTATTTTTTGTTTTGAATGTAGATATTTTACTGCACATTTTTATGTGGTTATTGAGAACACTTCATGTTCTCAAAATGTAGTATCATGGTCTCTTCACTTCTTGTAGATATTGTGTAAGGTTTTACACGAATGATTTTTTACTTACATGTTTATACTTTATTGCAAAATTCTAAGTAAGCTGTTAAATGGAGAACAAATAATATAATTCCATTTCTCTCTCTCTTTTTTTTCTTTCACAAATCTGTTTCTAGTATACATACCAACTAAATGTGGATGAAATCTTGTACAGAGCTCTGTTAGCTACTTTTCTGTGGATGATACATACTTTACTTGACAGTAAAGTAAAAGAGGAGAGATTTATTTCGCTTCATGGTTTCAGTCCATCGTTGGCAAGTAGAAATGTCATGGTAGAAGGGTCTGGAAGACATACGTCTTCAACTAAAAGGAAGTCAGGAAGCAAAGAAAGACAAACAGTGCCAAGCACAAAAGTATACCCTCCCAGGTCACATCTAAAGTAACCCCACTCCAACAAACCCCCATCTTCCACAAGAATATTTAGCTGATGAAATAACACTGTATTCAGCCACTGGAAAACACAGGATCCCATGATCCAAATGCAGTCATTTCCAAACATGCCAGATTTTGGGGTGGAATTTTAGATTTAAACCATCTAGTTGTTTTTTCATACACTATTTAGCTAAAAAAAAGTCTCATAAGAATAAATAAAAAAGAAAAATAGTCTTATATGAATACATTACACAAACCCACATCTCATGTTTCTTTTAATTTGGTTTAAAAACTAAGCGACACACATAGCTTTCTTTCTCTCTTATTAGGAGAAGCAGATGCATATTAATAACTCTTCTGAATGCTGTTTCTCTATTTTCCTTGTGATAAAATTTTTCAATTCTCTTAAAAAGTACTTAAGAAAATAAGGATTGTGAAAGTGATTTGGGCTCAACTACATTATTGATGCCAAAGAACATTAGTTGGTAGTCATTCTTTTATTATTAGTTTTGGGTGCCTTTAGAAAGTTTCACATACAAAAAATTTTATTGAATATCTGTAACTCAAAGAAAACTACCATGCATCAAATTTATTCACATTGATAGATAGTTTAGCATTGTGTGTGTCATAGTTCCTTTGGTAACTTTGTTTAAGAAGCATGAAGTCAAAATCAAAATAAACATTACGTTTATAAAAAATAATTCTTTCTTATTATTCAATAGGCAAGTACCACCATACTTACATTCAGAGAATTTCTTTTTGTTGTTGTTCTTACTGTTGTTGGTAGAGAGTGTAGTTCCCGGAGTCCTGGCACTAACCAATAACTCCATTCCTTTTTTTTATTTTATATTTCAAGACAGGGTTTCATTAAGTGGTTAGTTGCCCATGCTAAGCTCAAACTTAACAATTCCTATGCCTTAAATTCCCATAGTGCTGGAATTATAGATCTATGCTATGCATGGATAAAGGGAGAATTTTTTGAATCAAGAAATATGTCAGGCATAAAGTAAAACATTCAGGTTAAGACCTGTGTTTCCTAGGAAACACTGTAAAATAAAGAGAGAAATAAAAAGAGAAAAACCACTAACAAATATTGGTAATGCAAGTAATTGAAAATGATTATTAATCAGATTATATATGAAACATTTGTATGTATCAGTGGAAAACTGACAATTCAATAGAAATTGGTAAAAAACTATGAGTAGATATGCACTTGACAAATAAAATACTCATTAATATTAGATAAATGCAAATTAATATTAAAATTACTTAGTAATTTACAGCCAAATTTAAAAACAATGGATTTACCAAGTTTTTTCAGGCATATGGATTAAGTCTCTTTGATTAAAAATTTCTGTGATAAGACAAAGGTTCCATTTTTTTATAAAATAGCAATATACTTGTTCAGTTCCTTCGATGACTACTGAGTCCTTTCAATATGACTAGTAAGATTATGGAGATTAAAGTTTAATGTTATTCATATTAATTGAATTAAGTTTAATTTAGCATTATAGTAATATGCTTCCTGTGGTCATTATATTGAATAGTACAGATGTGAAAGTATTTCTTACTGCATGCTTATGGAATTTCAATTGGTATAACTAACTTGAGAAATAATTTGTCATTTCCTAGTAAATTTGTGTATGCTGCTGACTCATGCCCAAGTACTTCATCTACTAGATATATTTTTAAAAAGATATGAACCTATTACGTGAAACAAAACCATAACAATTTTCATAGCAATACTGCCTTAACACTAACATGCTCAACTTTAAGGCTCTACCTCCAAAAACTATATAAGGTTGATTTCTTGATGAAAGCTATTCTTTCGGAGTGAGAAGAAATCTCAGTGGTTTTTAATTTGCATCTCTCAAAAGACCAATGATGTTCAATACTTTTTCATATATTCATTTACCATTTGTATTTCTTCATCTTATAAGAGTGTATTCATCTCATTTGCTCATTTTTGTATTTGGTCTTTGAATTTAAGAGGTTTGATTTTTTTTCAGTTCTTTATATGCTCTAGATAGAAGTCCTTTGTCTGAGTAACAGTTGGCTAAAAAAGTATTTTCCCACTCTGTAGGTTGATTTTTATTCTATTGGTGATTTCACTTGACATACAAAAGATTTTTAATTAGATGAGATCACAGTGTTGATTCTTTAAAGTACATCCTGTGCAGTTTGGTTTTGTTCATATACCCATGTCTTCAAGATTTTTATCTACTTTCATCAGGTTAAGTGTTTCTGTTTTAATAGTTAGACCTTTGTTTCATTTTGACTTCAGGTTAGTGCATGATGACAGACACAGGTCTAGTTTTAGTCTGTGACCAGTTCTAGTCTGATGTTTAGTTTAGTTTTAGTGTGATGAGCCAATTTTTCCAACTCTATTTATTAAAGAGGCTACCTTTCTTGCAATGGACATGTTTGATCCCTTTGTCAAAAGTATGATGACTGTATTTGTAGTTGTATCTGCATCATCTTCATCTTCTGTTGCAAGATCCTCAAGTCTGTTTTGTTTTTTTTTTAATAACAAATGTTGGTGGATCTGTGGGGATAAAGGAATGTATTTTCACTATTAATGGGAGTATAGACTGGTGCAAATACTATAAAAATTCCTCAAAATCAAGGACTAGAGGTCCCAATCCATCCAGCTATTCCCCGTCTAGATATTTTCCCAGAAGAATTAAAATTATCATACAACAGCAATATATGTGAGCCCATGTTTATAGCAGCACAATTTTTAATTTTAAACTTTGGAAACAACTCAACTGTCCATCAACCACAGAATGGATAAAAATGATGTGATGTTTTTATACAACAGAGTACTACTCAGCCATAAAGAAGAGTAAACTTGAGAGTTTTATAGGGAAATGTTTGCAACTTGAGACCATACTCATAACTGAAATGAATCAGACTCACATGTGTAAACATTGTATCCACTCCCTAGTTAAAAACCTAAAAACATAAAATGTACAAAAATATTTTGATATAGCAAGAAACTGTTCAAAAGGAAAAAGAAGAGAGGACTGGGATGAGCGAAGGGAGAAAAGAAAGAAGAGAAAAGAAAAAAATGCTTATATATAAAATACTTAAGATAATAATTCTAGTGATTTGTATTAGTTAATTGGAAAGAAGGAAAGGAGAAAGAAAAAATATGGAAGATAGTTAAGATAGTTATACTGCTGATTTCTACCAGTTCATTGAAAAATAGATCAAGCAATATAAGCACAAACTTATGTTGCTTATACTGTTTGATCCATTTTTCACACTGACAACTTGTAACCTAAGCAACTACTTTGAAGATAACAATATGAAATGCATTATCAATGTTATACTTTTATTATCTTGTTTAAAAATCTGGTATGACACTTTTCTTGTTTTTGCCTCTTTAAAATAAAGGAAAAATTATTTAAGGAATCAATATACCACAACAGAATCTTAAAACAGAATTCTACACAGTAACGAAAATCAAAGAGCAAATACCATATGCATTCCTACAGACAATTACATGTAATTTTAAACTAAAGATGCAAATCACAAAACACAGTAAATGTAATTTTAAGTTTAAAAAAGTAAAATTACCTGAGATTAATTATAGAAGAGATTCCATTGGTTCTATCCTGTTTTGTCTTAGTAGATTTTAATGTGTGATAGTATAAATGAAATGTTTAAGGAAAACGAGATATTATAGTAGCCATTGTTCATTTTCTGTTATTTGGTTTTGAAGTTCTGTAACGCTTTCATTCTCTTGAATGGTCTTATACTACTTTGTTATGTTTGATATTATTATTGTGTGAAGATATGCTCAAGTATTTCAAAGAATAGAAACATTATGATAGCTCCTGTTGATATCTGGTTGTCTTGTTGTGAAGTGCTTGCACAGTGTTGCTTACAGTGTTCTGTTCTTATATTTTCTTTGTTCTGTTATCTTTTGTTTTATTCTCTTTTTTTAAAAAAAAACATGGAAGAGATAAGGAGAGCTGGGGAAAATGTGGTCAATGAGCCGTGAGTTATAATTCCATAGGAACAAGAAGTTCTGCTGTGTTAACTGTTAACGCACAGTAGGGTCACAATAGAAAAAAAAATTTTTTTTGAAAGGTTTCTTCAAAAAGAGGTGATAAATATTTCAGTAACAGTTACAGTGGACTTGCAAACTTAGTTTGTTTAGGAGGGCTAGTTGTAATTCAAGTTCGTTTTAAGTTAAAGACTTTTTCCCATAAGAAATACCCATAATGAATCCAAAACCTCCCAAAGTATCCTTTAAGTAGATTTTTCACAATAAAATAGGGCTGTATAACATGCAGAATTTACCAGAAACATCAATAATTTTCCTAGTGTATTCATTATAAAATTTTAGTATGTGCCAGTTTACCAGAAACAATAATTTCATACTGTACACATCATTCAAGTTGACATCTTTGGCTCGCAGGAAAGAAGACTGGAATGGAAGGTAGGTATTGTTTGGAAAGAGAGACCCCTTCCATAAGAATATCAGGAATCTGCCTCTGATGTTCATTCTCTCCTTGGGAGACTCAGTACACTAGCACCTGCATCTGACTCACTAGGTCTCAAACTTTTCAGAACTAAAAACCAGTCTAAGATTGTCTGTTTCTGTGTTTTCTTTGATACTGTTCTGCAGCTGGCATGACATTGTTACTAAGCAAGTGTGTGCAACTGGCTTTTTCTCTGTCTTGGAAGGTCTTCTCTACAAATGTCTGTAGCTCTGTATATTTTGTCAGGATTCCTTGTATTTTAGAAGACTTTTGCTGCACTGATTGTTGATACTCTCCCTCCTCTTTGAAAAGCTCCTCAGCCAACATTCCCCTAGCTCAGCCGGAAGTTGCTGAAGTTCCTCTGTAGACAGTTTTCCTGAGTGTGCCTCCACCAGTTCCTCAACTCACCACTGTGTATTTGCAAGCCTGACCCACTATAGTGACAATGTCGTCAACCACAGGCTCAGCGAAATGCTCAGGCTCCTCTAAACAACCTTCAAAGTCTCTCTCCTGTATAATTTTAGACCATCTTTCCTTCCAGACAGATCTCAGTGTCCTAAGAGAGACACTGGCTCAGGATTTCTCAATTAACCCCACACAGGAATGAGTGCTGTAATGTTTCTCCAGAACTCTTTAAAGCTGAATCTGAATCTGAGACCATCTGGAAGCACTCAGGAACAGTTCCTTGGTGTACAGCTCTTTAAAGTTAGCTATCACCTTCTGGTCCATAGGCTGCAGTAGAGGAGTTGTGACTTTAGGTACGTTTGGTATGATAATAAAAGAAAGTGCATTTTACAAATCAAAGTGACAGACTGAATCTCATCTAGCATTTAATTCTGGGGTAAAGGATTGGAAGGAAGGAAAAAAGGGCGTATGTGCTGTTAGTATTGGTGATATTTTGGGGATCATTCCATGAACATTGATTTCATCAGTATTGATTTAACTTAAGCATTTTGATATGAATGGTATGTCTCTAACATTAAAAATAGAATTATACATTGTTCATAATGACTTTGTACCAATTTTCTACCTATCTGTAACCACTAGGAAGGCAATTTTGGTTCTAATTGAAGGATACAGTAAATGATGCCAATAAGGATAAGATATATGAACATTATTCCATTATATAGCAATTAAAATGTTGTTCCTATACACATATGAATTATTGAGACAAGAACAACTCCTTGAGATAATTGAAGAGGTGGAGCCAAGTTTTTTGAGTGTTATAAGAACAGTTTCAAATTCCTGAGTCTATAATCTTTATGGTGATTAGAAAAGACCAACTATAAACTCCAAGCATCATAAAAATGATATGATAAAATATTTCTCATTTACCAGAGCTGGTTTCTTATGTCTTGTGAAACTGAAAAGGGAAATAATTAGCTTGTCCTTTCAAAATTTCCATATAAAATATATGATGTTATTTCTGTCCATATCTCCTTTGTCACTGCTGTATTGTTGCAATTAGGCTGAATTCTATTTTAAGGACACAAAACTGAGCTTAATAAACTTTTAATTTTTTTCCAGTAAGAATATTAATATTCACATATGATACACCAAGATGCAATGAATTCACACAAAAAAATTTCCAGTTATGCTATGTCTAGGTTTCAAAGTTGCATAAATAAAAGTCCCCTAAGAAGATCACAGTGTAGTGTCAAGGCAAATATTTTCCAGCAGATTTATTTTTAATAATATGAAAGATTACTATCCCCTAAACCTGATATATTCACTAGAAGGAAAACTGTCTTCGTTAAAGTTATCAGTGTTTACATAATCTCTCATTAATGTTTTGCAAATAATGGAGAAAATTAATGGTGTATCTTCCTGCATACTTCAGTTGTGTATGATAATGACACAAAACAAAGCAAATCAAAATAAACAAACAAAAGCTGCCAGTATGAAAAGCAGCATTGAAATCAATCCACAGCTTGATAGCCCTAGTTCCTCTGCAGTCTTTCTGCATGTATCGTAATATATTTATGGTAAGCACTTGTGATAACGCCAGCAAAAATTTTCCATCTTGCGGCATGCTTAATTTCATCTAACATTTTTATGGCAGTGTACTGAAACACAGAGTTGAGTTTTGTTTAAGCCATTTGTCTCTGTTTCTCTTTGCAGAATTCCAGCAGATTTATTTAAACCCAAACAAAATGCGTAAACAATCATGTCTCCTTCAAACTAACTGTGAAACCTAAATTCCAAAATTTATTTTCGCAACATGCTACACTGAATTTTGATTTTGGCGCTACAGATCTTTTTTACTGTTCCTTTTTTTCACAGTGTGAACAATCCTTATTCCTTGGTTATTCTTTCTTCATTTTTTTATTTTAGTGCATTACAAGAAATTATTAATATAGACGTTATAAAAACACTCTTCTATGAAAAAATAAAATTTCATAGCAAACTTATTAGAGGGTAACAATGGTTAAAATACTGTGTCTTGGGGCTGGTGATTTAGCTCAGCGGCATAAGCACCTGCCTTGCAAGCAGGCGGTCGTGAGTTCGATCCCCGGTACCAATAAAAATGAAAAAGACAAAAAAAAAAAAAAAAAAATACTGTGTCTCATGATCTAACAACATCCATAATGTAAGTTAGAGCACAGGTCATTAAAAAACAGTCCTTACTTACAAAGAAGAAATGAAGAAAAAAAAAATCCCTTTCCCTGAAATGAACAAGAGACATTAGTAGTATAAGTGAAACAGATTAGCAGTTAGCTTGAAATATTTTTGCAGCAACAAAATGTATCTTTTGAAGAGTTGTTAAAATACTACATTTAACCATGTTTTGGCAATCACACTGCAGAATTTTTTAATCAGTATTATCTTTTAGATATTTATATTTTTTTTTTTAAAAAAATCACTTAGAGGACTATTTTTACTAATAATAAGTGATTGCGCTTTTCTTTCACAGCAATAAGTAATAATTTTTGGTGCATGCCTGTAAAACCAGCACTTGAACTGACAGGAAGATTTCACACCCAATCTCAGGCAATCTAACAACTTACTGAACTTCTGTCTTAAATTTAAAAAAAAAAAAATTAAATTAAATTAAAAAAGAGCTGTGATGTAGCTCAGCTAAAGGCTTCGAATTAAAGTCTGTAGTAACACACACACACACACACACACACACACACACACACACACATGTCTCTGGCTTGATTATCAGGTCAATTGCCATAATACTGCAGGACTTGTGCTTAGATAACCCATACTTTTATTAATAAAGGCTTCAAAGCCCAAGAGTAGTAATGTGTGTGATTTTGATATGCCAAATACAAGCATTTAAAGTGCATCCTTGGAGCCAAGAGACTGAAATTTTCACCTTAATGAAACATACACTGATTTTGCTAAAATTTATATTAAGCTAATTTCTTACTGAACTTAATTTACAAATTAAACTTTGTCACATCTATGTATAAGAAAAATACATAGTATGTACAGATTCAGTACAATGCATGATTTATTTCAGGCCTGCACTGGGGGACTTAGAATACATACACCATGAATGAGTAGGAACTATTATACATATATATGTATGGCATTCAGTAAAATTTTAATTTCTGATGAAAATGGGATAATTTTTATATTAAGTATTTCCTAATTACATCTTTGGGTGTCTACACTAGAACATATTTCATTTTAAAAATTCATTTATAACATGTTCTAGCTAACAGGTATGTTATCTAGCTGTTTTATGGTCTGTTTCTGAAACATGCTACAACACAGATTTTATTAGTTAGATAGTGAATTTAACAAATCTTAATTTTGTTTTATTCTTTGAGTAACTACTTTGAAGATAGTCTTACGGAATACACTATTATTATCCTCTTATTTTGTTATGGGGTTTTATTTTGTCTTCATGTAGAAAACAAAAAGCAGAATTTAAGACTTTTAAAAATGAAATACACTGAAATCCACATTTTAATTTCAAATCCCTTGTGAAGGGTCTGTGAGGCAGCCTAGGAACTTGTGTGCCTGACTCTAGTAAAGCTATTCTATGAGAAAACCTGCAAAATCGGTTTTAATACATATTACATTATTATTATTACTATTATTATTATTGTATAACAGCAAATGATATCATGCCTTTTAAAGGAAGCATTTAGCTTGCCCTGTCTTAGTGAATGTTATTCAGTTTTTACAATTTTACTTTACTTGAGACATATGTAAATTTTTTCCTACTGAATACAGATGAGGAGAGTAAAACACACTTAAGCACTTACAGTTAGCAATACTACAAATAATTGTGAATTTATCTTTTCTAAAATCCTAAATTACCCAGCATACTTTTGTCTTGAAATGTTTGCCAAAGGCTTCAAAAATTAGTGGACATGATCTATTTACTTCACTTTAAGCATGCACATTTCTAGTTTAAAATGTTACAAACAACTACAATATATGGTTATCTTAATATTAGACAATTTTTTTACTGCTAATTGCAAAAAAACATATAGAATCACACAATTTACAGGTAATGATTCAATCAATTCTAAGTGGTAACAGTGAAAAATAATTTGTCTTGTTATGTTATCATTTCTAAAGACATTTTAAAAAGAGAAATTTCAATATTCTCACTATATAGTTTCTTGATAGAAAATATGTTAGGAAATATCCATTTTTTTTGTTGTTTTTGTACTTTGAAAAACAGATGGTTCTCAGTACTTCTTCAGTGTAAAAGAGAACTTGTATTAGGAAAGTTTGTGGCTTCCTAACTCTTTGAAACATGGTCAAGTTAAATATAAGCATTCATTGTCATTTATTGGGTGCAGGTTATGTTTCACTGATGACATAGACTGCTTTCCTAATATAATTCTTCTGAGGTATTTTATATTGATAAATATCAATAAAAAATAAGTGAAATTTTACCCTCGGCTAAATGTAGTTTAATCATATTTTTCTGGAAAAATTCTTTCTCATTAAAATTTGGGGTTATAGGGGCTGGGGATTTAGCTCAGCGGCATAAGCACCTGCATTGAAAGCAGGCAGTCGTGAGTTCGATCCCTGGTACTGATAAAAACGAAAAAGACAAAAAAAATGGGGTTATATAATATTCATATGCTATTGAAAAGTATCATTTACTAAACTTTTGAGTGCATGAACCAGTTTGAAAGTGCCAAATTGGGAAATGAAGGCTTTCACTACATTTAGAAATTGGCAGGTTATCAGTATATAATGGCTGACACATTATAATGGCTGCAATCTAAAACAACATAGGTCTCCAATAATTCATATCAAGATATTTCAACTTTTACTATATTCTATTATAAACCTGATAGGCTCAGCCCTTTGTTTAGCCAAGCCAAAGATGTGGAGTGAATTGAGTAGTTCTAGGAACCAAAGATTTTTTTAAAAGTAGATAATTTATTAGCTAGATAAAAATGAAGAAAAAAAAAAAACTAGTTTACTTTGCATGAACCTTAGCAGGTGCCCTGTTGAAGAACCTTATATCATCAATGGAAAATCCTCAAAAAAGATTGTGGAGGCCTGGCTCATCTTTCTCTCTCTCTCTCTCTCTCTCTCTCTCTCTCTCTCTCTCTCTCTCTCTCTTTCTCTCTCTCCCTCTCTCTCCCTCTCTTTCTCTCTCTCCCCCCCTCCCCCCTCTCTGTCTCTCAAGAAATGAGCACTTTCTCTGACATTTACTCTTGCTCTGATGTGCTGTCAGCTACACCAATTTGTACAGTTATTCGATAAAGTAAAACTCCAGACCCATTATACAACATAAAATTCTTTTTACTTGTGTTCATTATTGTTTTAGTAATGCAAAGCTGACTAACACCGAATTATCTGAGAAGAGAGCAAATTTAAAAAGACCAAAACCTGCAGACTAAACATAGAGATGAATGTATACATATAGGTAATCCTGAAATTAATAAAGATTCTAATTGAAAGAGGCAATGTAGGTATATGTTAGGGGTTGTATCTAGATGTTCCCGCAAACTCTTGCTCACAGGTGGCTGGGACTTTTCAGAGCTGGCAGGTACTAGAGTGAATGATGCTGGGAAAAAATTGTGTGATACTGGAATCAAATATGTGATGGTGGGATTGAGGGTACTCCCCTCTTACCTCAGAGTGGCTAAACTGGATGGTATATGCTGGTCAGAAAGGCCAGGCATGGAGGCTCCGGCCTATAATCCCAGCACTTGAGAGGCAGAGGCAGGAGGATTACCATCGGTTTAAGGCCAGCCTGGACTACATTGTGAAAACTTGCAAAAAAAGAAAGAAAGAAAAAAAAAAAAAAAAAAAGACAGAGAACTGCTGTTGTTAGCTGTTACTGCTACTTCCTCACTAGCTCCTTGCTTCGCTGCCTTCTGAGCCCCGGTAAGCTTCTTCCCCTCTGCCATGCTGTCCGGCCTTAGAGCCAGCCAACTACAGTCTAAAACCTCTGCAAACCGTGAGCCAAACAAATCTCTTATCTTCAACTTTGGCTGTCAAGTATCTTGTGTCAGCAATAAGAAACATAAAGAAGACAATATATAACACGTTTAACTCTAAAAAAACATGAAACTAATAAGAAATTGCCAAATGGAGATTTAAATGAAAAGATGTTAAAAGTCAGTAATGGTGAAAATTTACCAAAGCCCTCATTCATTATCATTTTGCAGAGTAGCAAAAAGGAATGATGCCACATCTGGCATTACCGAGGGTGCACAGATAGGTGTGTAGCAGCAGGGACACTTTGTTCTAGGAAGATCTGGGTTACAAATCTCTGGTCTGTCTGTCTCACTCAATTCTGTGGTGATTCTTGTCCTGTAATCTCAATTTTCTAATAGATCAAAACGGTAATTGGTTTGCAAACTACGAACTGTAGGAGTAAAAGGAACTGTAGGAATAAGTTTCTAAGTGTTCTACCTGTTAGGAATAAATTCCAAAGTCATTCTGAAATATTTTCTTCTCTCTGTAAACAAAATATGTGACGCAATGTTTTAAGGGTGTCATTTTCTTTATAATGTGAAATATATTAGATGTACTCCAGTCATTACCCTCAGAACAAGTCATTCTGGGTAGTCAGCAGGGGCATAAACATTAGGCCTTAAAGTAAGATAGATAGAGAGATCTTTTAGTTGAAATTCACATCACAATAATAAATGGATTATTCTTCAAAGCTGACAAAATTTTAATTTACAATGTGGGCTCAAGAGTGAAAAAGCATTAAGCAATTCATTGATCCATCAAGACAAATTCAAATCTTATAATAAATAAATAGGAGATTTATCCTTATTTGAATGTATAATTCATTGGTATTTTAAAATTGCTTGTATCAGTTAAGAAATCAACCTAGCAGCTTATTTAAATTGTACAAAGTCATCCATTCTTTTCCTGACAGTAACGGCTCACCATTGACTGGTTGCTTGACATAGTGGCTCCAAAACGGCGTGATCTTTCTAGGTTTTTGATGCACCAAGTTTAACTGCGTTTATTCTTCGTGGTCAGAGCACTGGGACTTCCGCAGCTGTTACATCCGGGTATAGTTTGACCTTTTTTTGTTATTTTTCTATCAAAGCATATAAAATTACTTGATAAAGAAGCAGCAGTGAGAAAATTCATTATAAAACAATAAATATAGAATTCATAAAATCATAACATCTTGTACAATTATGGTTCTTTATGACAATTTTGCACGTTTTGATCTTAATTTTCTTTACTCTCCAGTTTAACAAGCAAAACCTTGGCCCAAAAGCACATAATCGTTAAAATACGTAAATATTTTTAAAAGAGTACAATTAATATGCAAATTAACCATGAAAAAGTTAAATCTCCAAAATGAAGAATTCCCCACTTGTTATAAAACATAAATGAAATTGCCTCTAGAACTATTTATAGAAAAACATAGAAGAAGCTGAAGACAAAGTTTTTAACAATGAGGCTTTAAACCCTCTCTTTTCACTCTTTTACAAATGGCTAAGGGGGTTAATAGGTTTTGTGTTGGCAGTGTCACACATACACTTACCATCGTTATGGTGTTTCTCCCTTATCACCTCTGGGCCTTACGCCCCGCCCCCCCCCCCCCCCAGTTTCTCCTTCCATTGGGAATTCCCATATGTAAAATGTATTTTGGTCGTTTGTATAACCTGTTTCCTCCTTTTCCAATTCCCTTTGCTTCCCTCTCATCCTCTTCTTGTCTAATAATCAATAGTATCTTTTCTCCTGTTTTGTCATCTTTTCTTGATTAGGGAAAACAAGCAATATTTGGTTTCCTGAACCTCTCTAATTTTGTTCACAATGATGGTGCCCAAAGGCTTCTGTTTGTTGTTGTTGTTGTTTCATTTTGCAAATGATAGAATTTTGTTCATCCTTGTGGCTGAACACTATATATGTATATATATATATATATATATTTATTTACTATAAGATTTGAATTTGAATTTGTCTTGATGGATCAATGAATTGCTTAATGCTTTTTCACTCTTGAGCCCACATTGTAAATTAAAATTTTGTCAGCTTTGAAGAATAATCCATTTATTATTGTGATGTGAATTTCAACTAAAAGATCTCTCTACCTATCTTACTTTAAGGCCTAATGTTTATGCCCCTGCTGACTACCCAGAATGACTTGTTCTGAGGGTAATGACTGGAGTACATCTAATATATTTCACATTATAAACACTATATATATACATATACATATATATACATATATAGTGTATAGTATATATATATATATATATATATACATATATAGTGTATTTTTAATCTATTCATCTGTTTATGGGAATAAAAGCTAGTTACATATCTTGACTGTTGAGAAACAATAAACGTGGATATGCAGGTATTCCTGTAGTATGCTGACTTCAATTGTTTTCATTTTCTATCTGAGAATGTTATAACTACATCAGATTTTATTTGGACTTTTAGCTTTTTGAAGATCTTCCATACATATTTCCATAGTGATTTTACTAATTTACATTCTCCCAAGAATTGTAGAAGAGCATCTTTTCACTTGAATCCTAGGCAGTATTTATTGGAGATTTTAAATTCCAAAGCATAACATATGTAGTAATAAAAACATTAATAGAAGAGCCTATAAATTTCAATAGTGTTTTTTATAAAGAAGTACAAGTTCTTTAGACATACTTCCACATTTACTGATAATGGAGCATCACAGTTGAGAGGAGATACAAATGGATCAGAAGGTGGTCTTGGAGAGCATGACTGCAGAAGGAGCTTAAGTATATTAATGCAATAGTTTTAAATCATTGGATACATGGGCAGGTGTTTCTTCTATTAGGATTTTCATGGTATGACAGAGAAATACAGTAAACGGCATTATTTAAAAAATAATAAGTGATGTGTTGTCATTAACTCACCTCAAAAAGCTCTCACTTGCTTTAAACTCAATTATCCCACCAGTGTTACCACTTTGGAGCCATCCTGAAAGTCCTCTTTCACGATTATTGCTAGTTATGCTCTTAGAGCGGCCTCAATGTTCTGGATGAATTCACAGCATTTACCTTCCCGGTCGTTTTGACTCGGAGAGGCAGCCAGGAGCCAGGTGCACTGACTAAAGTGAGAACGCACCATAATGTTTGTGCCAGTCTGCTTTTTCTGGATGGCACTCAGCAGCACGGCTCACTGTGCTTTTTACCACATCTCATAAAGACACTCACCAAAGGGGACATCAGAAACTGCTTCAGAAAGTGGCTAGGATGATGAGATAAGTATGCTCAAAGCAAGGGGGATTATATTGAACAAGTTTAATGGCAATTTGTCTTTTACTGTAATAAATTTTTTAATTTAAACTTTCGCCACGTGCATTTTAAAATGTGTGTATGTATGGGTTTGTAAGTTTTAGAAGACACCGAAAATGCTGGAAAACGATCCCATATGAGTTGGAAGAGGACTGTCAGTTTTAAAATTATTCAATGAGATAAATAATTTAGGATTAAAATAATGGAAAATAAAGTAAGCAATTCCAGTTTTATTATTTGCAATAGATATGATTATCTATCTGACATATTCACAAAAGCCAAGAAAAAGAGTAAAATTACTAAATCTAGACTAGAACTCAGTAAGTTACAGAACCAAAAAATTTGATACACATAAATCAATAGTACTCATTTCAAAATTGACATTTTGAAAATATGTAAATGAAAAAAAAAGATACCAGGTAAAATAGTAATAAAAAAGGTAAAATTGTTAGGACTGACCTTAGCAAGAAAGTTGAAAGAATTATATGAAGAAAATTTTAGAACGCTAATGAAGGCACTAAATAAATTTTTAATAAATGAAAACATGATCAAGGTCTTAGGAAGATTCAACATGAAGAAGTCGATATTTCATAAGTTAACAAGATCTGAATTTTTAAAAGGGAACTAGTAGATCTGAACAGCTATACTAGAAACCTGAAAAAGCTATGAAGAGCCAGAAAACAAATTCTATAGTTCTAAATAAATTAACAAAACAGGTGTGCTAGGCACACAGGTATCCTATTACTCTTGGTAGTTAAGTCAGGTGGTTTGAACATTTGAACCTAGTTTGAGAAATTTAGCAATTTAGCAGCACCTTGTCTCAAAAAATGTAGTAATAGTAATAGTAATAATAGTAATAATAGAATGTTAGCGTGTAGCTCGGAACTAAACTTTAAGCTTCAATTTCCCACACCACGAAACATGTAAACACAGAAAAATCAATTTAGCAGTTATTAATATATGCACATGAGGTTAAGTAAATATTTCCCTGAATAAATTCTTATCTATGTAAAGTCTGGTTCCATGAGAAGCAAACTCAGAGATGTAAATTTGTGTGTAAATAGCACACAGCAGAATGCACTCACAATAAACACAAGATGAACAGGAGGAAGAAGTGGGGCGAAGGGGGAAGTTCAGGTGAGGGGCTGCCAGTCTCAGAGCTCCCTCTGAGGTACTCCTTCCGCACTAACGAGGACAGAGCCTGAAACTAGCATCGAGCTGTCGTCGGATGTAACTTTAACAAGAACACTCTCTTGCTTAAAAGCAATTTTCTTTTATACTCAAAACAGGATATTGGAGGTCTGGCATGACATTTTTTCTTCTAGTTTGGTTTATAGTTCTTTTTGTCTCAGGACAATGGTTGTATTTTAGCCCTAAACTGACAGGTAAAGATGTTTACAGCATGTTTTTTCCTGAGAGTTTCTTTATTCTAGAGGCCTACCTAATGTTGAAGTGTCTGACCGAAGTGCAGGTGTCCTTCTTACAGGAAACCAATGCTTAGGCTGACACACATCCTTGTAGCTCTTGTCTGGAGTCTGTCCAGTTTATTTCTATCAATGTAGCCGGTCTCCAGGAGAACTTAGGTGTGAGTGTATCAGGCAGGTGGGCACAGGGGAAGCTGATTAATAAAACACATTAGATGACAGATGTATTTTATTACTTACAAGTTCCAGAGGATGAGGGAAAGAGGGCTCTGACCCACTGTGTGCTCCAGCAGCGGGTGGTGACTCAGACTAAGACAGCACGAGTCCTGTGGGGGGAGGCTTTTCCAGGGTAGTTCTAATTTGTGGGGGTTTTAGGTACGCATTCTCAAGTTCGTGGGGTCATACTACTCCTGAGAGGTGATCACATTCCTCCAGTCTGTAGGGGACAGTGAGTGAGACAAGCAGGTTGCATCTCACTATCTCACAGAACATGTGGTCACGAAGAGTTTGACTGTATACTGTTGATATTGAATCATTCGAAGTGATGACCTGGAAAGAGACAGAGAACTGGTCACTACGCCAGCTGTGAGAAAACCCTACTTCTAATAAGGAAAGTGAAACTTACAGAATTCATGATATTGGGCAGCTAGTCATGTAATCCACTACTGACCCACATAGGATCCATGTGCACCAGTAATTTGCACTGGCATCGTATAAAATATTCTGGAAAAACTATTTGTTTGAAAAATGTTATAAACATTCCTTTGCAAATGTTTTAATATGTAATTCTTGAGAACAAAGATTATCTTACATATATTAGTTATAATTACTAAAATCAGGATAACGAAATATAAAACTGTAGCATGCGTTTTGTTTTTCCTCAGCTGTATTCCTGCCTCTGTGTGTGTGTGTGTGTGTGTGTGTGAGTGTGTGTGTGTGTGTGAGTGTGTGTTGTCTGTCTCCCTTTCTCTCTCTCACTTTCTCTCTTGTACTTTTATATCCCAATACATGATCCATTATAAATATTTGAATTTTTACTAGTGAATGTACTGTCTCCATCCTGTCATTATTTTATCTCTTGGAACAATTGTTCAACTATCAGTGAGTATTACATTGCATTTATTCTTATAACGATCACCATGTTTTCATTTAAGCCAAACGTTGCTACACACTCTTGATTACAATGTTGGTTGCCTGCTAGTTGTTTCTCACTGTGCAGCTGCTCTTTGCCTTTCAACTTCTGACGTGTTGAGAACTCAGGGCTCCTCGTGAGCTTTTTCTCACCTCTCTCTACACCCGCTGCTGGATGACCGCACTGGATGACCTCTCCTTTACTGCCACAAACGGCCACCTTTCCTATCCATTCCAGACTAACACATCCAACTGCCTGCTTGACATCCTCCTCGTGCTGTTCAGTACAAATTTAATACACATCACAGACTCTTACTGCTTCCTGCACAGCTTCAAACCTGCTCTTTCGCATCAAATATTGCTGTTGGCCTTGCCCCATGTACTTGGTTAAAAAAATGTGATTCACCCATTATTTTTCCATTTATGTTCTACCTTCAAGTAATTTTTCAGAAAATACTACATGTTTAAATCATAAAGCTAAATTTTATTTTGCTCAATTTTACTTCTTCCATCTCTGATTCCTTTTCTCTCATACTGTCATTTTCCTTGGAGTACAGTGATTCTGTCTAATTTCTAATCTCTATTTTTCCTCTTGGTCCCCTTCTCTTCCTACTAGCATGTGGGATGTTTTAAGAAAAAAAAAAACGCATTATATACTTCTTTCAACTTTATCATTAGATTAGGTTACAGTTAGATGCAGTTGGAACTCTAGAACATATTTGAAACACCCAACATCATTAGGTCTCTGAGAAATTTTTAACTTACTCTTCTACAGGTGTTTACCGTTTGTCTTCTACCCATCACATGAGTCGTGATGTCATATTTTGATCATTTTGGTCATCTTGTGCTTTTGTTCTCCCTAGAGAACATTCTGTAAAGTCGTATGGCTCATACAAGCATTATTAAGGATTTTACGTCCCTCGGTCTTGTTACACCCTGTGCCCTATTTATAAACTGTCTCTATTCCCAATAGCTCTCTCATCTCTTAGCTACCCTATCCACCATCACTGTTTCCTTATCTGATTTCATTACTTTCTATAGTAGATAATAAAAACATTATACTACATAATTATTTATGTGTCCTTTTAATAATGAAAACTCCAAGAAAGTTCTCTTAATGACTATTACCTTGAAGCCTAGAAAATGATTTTTTCAGATATCCTTGATAACAGCTATCTCCCAAAAAGATTTTTGTATTTGCCTTTAATATATTTAATATTCCACTTTCTATTTTCTAAACTGTCATCTCTATTTAACCCTCATCACTCTATTAAATTGTCTTTTGTTTGCACAAAAAAGAACAGGTTTTAATTGGTATGGATGAAGTAGAAAATTGGTCAAATCTTTATGGAGTTCTAGCAAATAAAGTTTCAGGTGCACATTTGGTAAGAAAATCCTTTTCTAGTTTTATACTTTAGGGAACATAAGAAATCATATAGCAAGATGTCCCCATAGCATTATTTTTAATAGAGAATGAAAAATACAAGTAAGATGCCAGTAGGTATCTATAGGTACCCAATAAGAATAACTAAATCCACCTCACAGTACGTTTTAAATTTTTTTTCAATTTTTTTTATTTTTATTAGTACATTTTTATAGTATATAATGCTAGTACTCCTCGTAGGGAATTGGAATATATACGTAAAGTAGATGTACATGATTTTCCATAAGTGTAAGTACGTAGATGTTGTAATAGTGAAAAAAAAAACAGTGGTATCCACTGGTTATATTTACAGAAACTGAAAACTCTTTTTTACCAATATTACATTGGTAGGATGTATATGTGTGAGGTTTAGTGTAGATTTAAAATACAAAACAAAAACATATTTTTTTTAGATTTAACATAATATTCTTTAAAAATGACCAAACCTAATATCTCATATCTCTATTTCTCACAACAGGAGCAATAGCAATCCATAAATCAACATCCAATTTCTCAGTCACTTTAAAAATGTACTCACTTTCTTTATGGCAGAGTAATATTCCATCAATCAGTCATTTTTAGGAAAAGGGAGGCACCTTGAGGCCCTAATGTTAAATGAAATAAATTGAACACACAAATTTAATTCTCTTATATGAAAACCAAACTAAAATAAGTAATAGAGAAAATTGGAGATAAGTGATATAAACAGATATAAACTTTTTGGAAAAGAGAAGAGAACTTAGGGATGCAGGGAGGGAAAAAGGAGGGAAGTGAATGAAAAGAGATGTGTTCTGTGCGTGTACGACTCCTCATGACGAATGAAACTATGTGCTGTAAACACGCACCAGCTTTCTTAACAACACAAAATTCATTCACTAAAACTTAATATCTTACTTAGGACTCTGGGAAGCCAAGCAAGCACCTCCCTTCCCTGGTAAGTGGAGGCAGGCTGGCAGACTGCAGCCCTTTCAAGGGGAGAACCAGCAGTGTCTCCTGAGATCCACGCCATGTTGGAACTGAGGACGCTGTGAAACCAGAGACCATCCTGCTCTCTGCTAAGCAATAGTGAACCTACTGCTACATGGCCTAGAGTCAAAAATCCCACTTCCTCTCTCCTCCTTCTCCTCCCTTCCTGCCCCATTAGCAAATGGGAACCAGAAATCTGAGCATCTCCTGGGAGGCTGACCATAGCAAATAAGGGGGACTTCCTTCTACCATTTCTTTGAAGGCAAATATTTTTATTACTGTTTTGCTCTTATCTGATTAATAGTACTGCTCTATTTAATATTCTGTTTTGATAAGTTCTATAGTGTTCTTTCATCTCATTTTGATACACGTGATTGAAAGAACAACTATTATAAAGATAACATAATATACTGTGATACCTATTACTGCTATCCCGGTAACCTGCTGTGAAGTTCTGTACCAATTTCACTGTACGATCTTAGTTGGCTTTATTCTGACTTGTTCTGCTGTATACTTTCAAAATAAAATTAAAAAAAAAAACGAAAAAAAAAAACTTAATCTCTTTTTTGAATCTTAGTGTTTCTTATTAATTAGCTTAAAATATCTTTGTTCTGATGTTTTGATTTTTGTGGGGAATCCTAAGAAATTTATCCTTATAATATTCAATTGGAATATAATGTGCCATATTGGAATATTTTGGCCAAGTTTTAAAACAAAGATAATACATATTTTACTTAAAACATTAGATAAGAGTGCCACTATTTCTACTCATACTTCTGAGATACATCATAGAATTCATAATGAACACTTATGGCCCCAAAAATTTCACTGTGGAAATTTTTAAAATTAGAAGTCCAATAACTTCATATTTGGAGTAGTATATAAATCTCCTTTTTCTACAGATACCTCCTTTAAAATTTTGACTTTTAAAGAATGTAAATATTTACCTGAGTTGTTACTCTAAAATTATCAAATTTGCACAATATATTAATATTTGACTTGTTGCCAGTTTTGACTATTAAGAACAAAGCTACAATGCATATGTATAGCTACAGTTTTATAGGAATATGCACTTATTTCTATTGACTGTATACAGAAAATCAGAATGCTGTAATGGTTAGCTTTAGAGTTCCTCAAAGTGAATTTAAGAGTCTAAAAAATTTAATTGATCTATAATCTCACCACCAGTTAGTGTTGTCTCTTTTATTTCAAATACATGTATGTAAGTACAGTTAGTATTACCTTGTGGTTTAATCTGATTTTCTGTTTATACTAATGATGTTAAACATTTAAGTATTTTTCTTAATCATTTTGTGTCATATTGTGAGGTAATTTTTTAAAACTTTCCTTTTTTGTCTGTTTATTTTTTGATTTATGTCTGTTCCTTTTTTCTGTCCTATTTATATATGAGAATTTTCTACCATATTTATCAATAGCAAAAAATCTCATCTTATTTATTACCTTGCCATTTTACTTAATGGCAGATTTTCTTTGATGAACAGAAATTTTTCTTCAATAAATAAATCTTTTATATATAAATTTTATTTCTTTTTTCTGATATTATGTACTCCAAATTTTTGAAGACATTCGTCTTTTATTTAGAAATTTTAGCTCTAAAAGTTTATTTTTTATATTGATAGTATTGAACTTCAAATTTTCTAGACAAATAACCTCTATGCTGGGTACAATGCACTGACAGTAGATTTATTTTCTTAGTTACTTAGAACATCAACTTATAATATCAGCAACTCTATGGATGAGTCTGTTTTCAAGCTGCTCTAATTTTGATTACTTTTTTCTTCACTTTGTAACATAAAGTAATATTTTTTAATATTTAAAAATTTATTTAAATGGTACATTTTAGATATGCATAATTATCATCTTCGTCATAGGTAATTTGTACTTGTACTTATCTTGATCCTTCTTTTATCCCCAATCTTTTCTCCTCCCTTTAACTCCTCCCCTTTACAAAAGCTTTGTTCCCATTTGTTCTCTCTGTTTGTTTCTCTTTTGTATTCTTTGTGTTGTTTTCCTTTTCTGTTGCTTTGTTTTGCCCCCTTTACTCGTTTTCTGTGCGCCCTTCTGTCTGCCACGCAATGTTTTAGTTAAGGTAACTGTGTTGTAAGCCTTCATTTTGGCAGTGTGGCAGCTCCCATGTAATACCTTAGGGCAGTAATTCCTACATGTTATTGTGCTCATAGTATCACCAAAATCAGGTGAAGAGAAGAAAAAAAATAAAAGAGGACTTAAAAGGAGTATTTATCTGGGATTTTGGATGTTGTTGCTTTTAGCGTCTACTTTTGGTTGAGTAGAGTTGAATTGCTATTCCATAATAATGTCTTTTAGTGAAGCATAAACAAATATAGTTCCATTTGCTTGGAATTAAATAGTAGATCTGTATTATTTTCTAGTTTTCAGGTATCAGGATTAGAAAATAGTAGGTTTATTTGGGTTTGTGTTTTTATCATTGCAAATACTATTTTTAGGCAGTAGTAATCGTGCATTTGATTACTTGGTTGAATACAACTAAATACATATGTATACATTAAATATATATAAACCAGATTTTCACTATACTAGAGATAAAATAAATTATTACTTAATACTTTTTCCTTTTTATAGAACATAGCACATAATTATTATTATTATTATTCAGAAATCTGAATAATACTGTTATTATTCATATTTCTCTGAATCATTATTCATTTTTCTCTTTATTTATTTTCTTCTGTGGCTACCAAGATTCTCTGAGTCTCTTCATGTATTTTTACTGTATTGTTCAGAAATACAAATTTTACTGATCCAGCTCTTTTCCTAAGACCATGATGTGCACACTCTTCAAAGAGTCAGGAAAATGAAAGAGATTTTTCTTTAACACAGTCCCCTCGATGAGTAGGAGGCAGTGTGTGCAAATAACGTGTTTTCTGATACAGTTAAGGGAATAAATAGTCTAGCATTTCCTGTAGTTATACTTTGCTGAAATCTGTGCTTCTCAGACGATGCATAGAATATCATACCCTAATCGTGCTGCAATATTTGAAAGGACATCCTGGTAGACAAACATTACTCAGATTTTAAAAATGGCTTCCTAAAAGTAATTCATTTAAGAAATCAATAACAGTGACAGAAAACAAAGGTTTTTAAAAAAAAAAAAAAAACCTTCAGTGACATTGTAGAAAAACTCTTTCATTAGGAGGCAGATAAAATATGCAAGGGTCAAACTAAGGCTAAAATTTAAGGTTTTGAATTTTATGGTTTTATTTGCTTTTTTATGTTAGATTGTTTTCACAATCAGGAAATAATCTTTAGTTTGGCAACTTATCTTAAGTATTGTACTAGTCTTATAGGAATCCATAGAGAATTACTATATTGTGAGAAATTTTTCGTAATGGAAATCTACTCATCTTTTAGAGGACTATCTATGCTTTAAAGAGACCAGTGCACCACTTGATCAAACTACGTGTACACTGAGTAACTTATTAATTATCTGAGAAAAATTGATTTTTCATCCAAGTGACTAATATATTTATATTTCAAATAATGAATTTTAAAATATTAAATGAGTGTTAAAACATGTATTTGAAACTATAGTTTTATTTTAATTATAAACATTTATGAAATACAATGATAAAATTTGTTATATGTGTTAATTGTGTAATGATCAAATCAGGGTAATTAACATTTCAATGTCTTATTTGAAAATTTTTCATTGACATCTAATTATTGTGTATATTTAATGGGGTACAGTGTGATATTTTAATAAATGTTCATAAAATGTATCAATCAGGTCAGTTTAAGTAGCCTCTGCAGGCCCTTATCAGAGATGACTTTTCTAAAAAGATGTTATTGCAAAGAAGTCTTGGGTTAAAGTGCATTTGAATAATATTTTTCAATTCTATTAAAAGGTACCATGTTTTTAAATAATGCAGGATATCCAAATACCTGTTTTTGTCAGGATCTTTGCATGTATGCCCTGGCTGAATGATGATCTCGCCAGGTTCCCTGACATTTAAGTTGCACAGGTGTTGGCATGTGCCATAGTCATGTTGGTTGTATGCTGTCTCATGTGTTCGGGTTGCAACTATGCTGATTTCCTAAACATCTGAAAGTCTTTTATTCTGTTTGATGGTGGTAAAACTTAGTATTTATGGATTTTACGGAGTAAAAACACAATATGAATAGCACAAAGATATAATTTATTTGAAAACCCATTTCTCTACTCCTCTGGAAGGTATGTTTTTCTTTTGTGAAAAGATAACTAAAACATATAATGAATTAAATAAATTTTCATATAATTATAAACATTTTTGACAAATCCTTGCTAATGTTTAACTTTATTAGTGCTAAGATGTCAGTTCTATCAGAAAGTCAAAATTTTACCATCATGAAGATCTGAAGATTTCAGAGCAGTAAAGCTACACAGACTTTGAAATATTATCTCAGAATAGAAAGAGATGCTGTCTTCTTTTCACTTATATTTTGTATGGTTTTCAGAATTTACATAGAATTCTACAGCTGTGATCCCATTATAAAATCCAATATCAAATAAATTTTTAAATATTTAATTCCATACATAAATATACGTACATTTTACTGTATTTGAGTATGAGTGACGGTTTTAATGAATAAGTTAGGAGAAAAGTTACCTAATCTGTAAATATGGTCTAAATTTCACTTGTTCACTTTTTTTTAGTTTTCCTTTTAGTTTCATCTTTTTCAAAAAAAAATACAATTGTCTATATAACATTATATTTTACTTACCAAATACTATTCTAAATTACCATAATTATTAAATATTGTCCCTTTTACATTTAAAGCCTATTCTCCTAGCTTAGAGTAATTTTCATTGAATAGGAAGAATTAGTTTGAAATTCACAGAAATAATTATATTTCTATGTAAAGTAAGATATCAAGCAAAAAGTAACATGCCTTATAAATTTACTGTTAATTCCATTTTGTTGAAAAGAAATATCCAGATTCAAAATAAAAATCAATTGTTTACCTTCATTATACACAATGACATAACTTGCTCTAAGTTTATTGCTAAAGAATTTTTACAGATATAAATATTAAAGATCATTTCACTTAATTCATTGTAGAAAATTTTAATGAGAGAAATAAAATTAAAACAAAACATGATTTATAAAAATCTCCCCAAGATTTCTGGCTTTTTCCTGAGGAGTAAGTTTCATAAGTTTACATTGTTACTTTGTTTAATGCTTGTGAATTTGTGTATGGTAAATGTGGTTTAAACGTTATTGATGTCTAGGCCAATCTATAGAATGACAGTCTGGGTCCGATATGTAACCGTAAGTTGTATACCCAATAAACGCGTTTTATTTCTGCTGCTCCATGTACACTCTTCCACAGAATAAAAAGCTATGAATTGTCTCACAAAACTCATGTAAGTGAAATATAAAGCAAAAGAAGGGACTAAGGAACTTTTTGTACTTAATATCATTTTTATTGTCATCTCTCGGTTTTACTTGTGTATTTTTACTGTTTGTTTAAATTAATAAAGTAATCACAAATTAAAATCATCCTATGTATCAACAGGTAAATGAACAATTTAATCATGATGCACAATCAAGTAGAATATGATTGGAAGTAACATTATATATGTATTAAAGTGTATGAATCTAAAAAAACATCCTGAGTAAAAATGCTATTCTTAAAAAAATTCCATTTATGTATTATTCTTGTAATAAATAGTCCTTATGTTCTTTTTAGGTTGCTATGTTGCTCATGTTTAAGATTAATGAATACGAAAGAGTCAAATGTAAAATTTTAGAGAAGCAAAGAGGAATATTCTAGTTTACATTGTGCCAATGTGTAAAGGAAGTGCTAAAAAGCAAACGTACATATATATATATATATATATATGTATATATATATATATATATATAGAGAGAGAGAGAGAGAGAGACAGAGAGAGAGAGGATGAGAGTGTAAATATTAACATTTAAAATATATCTTTAAAAATATTGTCCAACATGAATGCATCCCTAAAACAAAAGTACATAACAGAAAAGTGTCTACTAGTTTTTAGAGAAATTAAGCACTTAAAACTTGTCTGTTTATGCAATCCTACACATTTTCCTATTTTTTAGGTGTAGGTGATCCATTTTTTGAATCATCCTGGTAAACTACTTGTTTGTTTAATAATTTTTCTACTTTCAACTACTAAGATATATATTAAAAACTAATTCAACATAATGATATCTGGTCCTAGAATTTACCAATGGAAGCAGATTCATATACATGGGCACTATTTTTATTTATTCTTCATATTAAATTCATTTTATTTATTTATTTGTTTTTTTGTTTATTTGTTTTCATGTCAATCAATCTGTTTGTGAGAGTTGACATAAAAAAAAAAGTCAAGGCATTTCTCCTATTGATACGTTTCCTTGCAGTTGGTGGTTCTGGAATACAGGGCCCTTACACAAATACCTGAACAATGTTCTTGCTAAAGTGATGTCTGTAAGCCAGGAAACTGAAAACTCAATCCTTAAGTGCAAAGAACTGAATTTGATTTTAACAATCAAAAAGTGCTATTCTTCTCATGGCTTCCAGTATTGTTATAGTCGGTTTCTGGGGTGATAGCTAGCATAATTATACTACTAATTTATTTTAGTTCATTGAAAAAAAAATCAGTCTATGCTTATGTTGTTTGATCAATTTTGCATACCTATATATTATAATCTGACCAATTTCTTTGAAGAGAATACATAATATATTAATGATTGTCAATTTCCTATTACCCTGTTTTCAAAGTTTTTGTCATTATTTTTGCTTCCTTCTCTCTCTCTTTAAAATGCAGTTAAAAAACAGCTCTGTCTCTAATTTTTTCTCTCCTCTTCCCCCTCTCCATGGGCCTTCATATTGAGCTATACCACCAGTCCTTTAATGTAACTGTTTGTTTCTTAATTTGAGGCAGGCTCTTCTGAAATTGTTCAAGCTGGATTCAGACCTGAGATCCTGCCCTATAAAACTGATGTCAGATTTCTAAGCTAGAGACCGCTGAGGTATAATGGTGGTTATCAGTCACCAAGTGTGTGTACTTATGGAACAACACTAAACTAAAGGCAACCCAAGGAAAAGCTCTCAACAGTTTTACAGGATATCTAATTGTGTTTTTACGTTTAGAGAATGGCCAAATACATTCACTATTGATTTCCAGTTCATAGCTATTTCGTTCCAAGCCTCCTTGGTCAAGGATTCTGGGAGTTTATGTGGCTTTTCTTCTTACCACATTCTTGCCAACATGTCAGATTCATTTCTACTTTCCTCTCCTGTGCATCCTACTGTTTAATTCCTTTCTTCTTTTTTGTTCTATTACGATTTTCAGAACGTTTATTCTCTATTCTAGTTGCTGATCCCAGATTTGTGATAGAAGGGCTGCTTCAAATCTTGAGGACATGTTCCAAAACAGTATGATATGTTCAAATATCAGATAATATATAGAAAAGGAAGCACAGAAAAAATCTGTTTCAGATATAGGTTTTATTTTAAGGTATAGACTAGAATCACACCTATTAAAATTCCTCAAAGATTTTAATATGATTTTATTGTCATATGCACTAACTGTGAATTAAAGATACTGAGACTATTCCAAATGTATTATTTCTTCTTGTACATATATAGTCAGTAGACAGGAAGTAGAAGGAAAATCCCGTTCAGATGTCAAAATATGTGCATCTTCTTTTAACTTTTTCAAAAGTTGCTAAAAAGAGTTAAAGAAAATGAAAGATTTGCATTGATGGGAGTCATGATTGGGGATTTAACAAAGGCCTGTGCAGTCATTCCCAGCCAGCAGAGTCAGATCCTTAGGCAGTAAGTCTCTGATTTAGGAATGGATTCCATCCTGTGAGAAACTTTATAGGCCAGACTAATCCATAAATCTGATGAAGTGAGATTTATATATCTTTGACAAATACATACAATGTAAGGCTCACAGAGACACACAAATACTGTAAAGAAGCTCTGTTTTTTAGTTACCTTAAAATGGTGGTACAGAACCTTATAACAACCAGCATATATGAAAACCAGCAATCTCTAGCATCTTTTTGCCTCAGACAATCTCTCAGTTTCACTCTCATTTCTATGGTTATTTCTTTGCAGTCCCCTCCACATCATTACTGCCTTTCTTCTTGCTTGCTGATAACCTGGGCTCTGATTGGGCACTGTACTAATATTCTCTCACCATACAGTAAACACTTAGCAGAACAACTGTGACAATTCCAGCAGACATGTTTGGTAGTATCTACAGATGTTCCTAGTGAGAAGTCTGTTTGTACCTGCGAAATTTCCTATTCAAGTGTTCATAGATTGGGGACTCATAGCAATAAAATATATTCCACTTGCAGGGGATAGGGAAAGACATGAGGCAACACATTAGTTTAGAAGCATTTCAAAACTACTAAAATTAAACATGTGCCATTACTTATTCTCTTTCCAAATAGGATTTTTTTATTTTAATTTAATTATTCTGTTGCTAAGTCACTATTCCACAATGACAATGACAAAAAGGACAAAGTATGACAATAATTATTTTTCATTTTTACCTCAAAAGTCTTATCAGGATGAACCACAAGTACATCTGTTATTGGTCACAATATTCTGGATTATGAACATAATTGTAAGAATAGAGAAAACTACGAATATCCATGACTTAGGGTATGTGTCTTTGCTATTGTAGAGATAATGAAACATCACACAAATGAAATACTCTGAAAAATTATATTTTGATTAAAAATATTGACTATTTTTCCTCACTTTTCAGTCTAATGAAGCTTCTATTTGCTGGACTTAAAATATGACCTGTCTTCTCAATAGCATGGTATCAACACTGATGTGACAAGAGACATTCAAACGGTTTGCATGACTGGATTACTCTCTTGAGCTTATGAAGCCTAGGGAAAGTAATACACCAGTGCTAGATTCCCAGATGTGGATTAAAAAGTTATTGACTCTTCTTTTTAAACAGACGTTTCTAGTTAATGAGTCAGACAAATTCTGAGAGATGTCTAGAAACCAGTCCATAAGCCACAACACTCGGACTATTTTAGAACCAAAAAGAGATTACAGTGGAAAGAGTAGAAGAGTTCATAGGATTTACTACAAGGATTTATGCTTTTTCCCCAATGTGATGCAGTGTGAATGCATCTCCTTTAGTGATAATCTTCATTAGAATAGAAAATATTATGTAATCAATATTCTGGCTTATTATTTTATTTAAAGAGAAAAAAACCAAAACAAAACAGTAAAAGGGTACAAGTAATACAAAATTTCAAAAATATGAACAGTAAGAAATCACTAGTTAACAAATTGCATATTGTCATCTTAGAAATAGTTGTTCAAGGTACAATATTCTGGCTTATTTTAAGGCTACCTGCAGGAATTTTTTTTTTCATACTCATTTGGGAGCAAAACAGAACAAGCACTAGTATTTGGACCCAATAAAAACAGAGAGCTATAATTTCACAGAGAAATGTCAAGGAAATAAGATATCAGAAAAGGTAAGAAATGTTATCAAAAATCTGTAAAGACCATACTTTTCACAAAGTCAGTACACAAAGATTGAAAAGGTCATAGTTGATATTTTAAGTTCTCACATCCCATAAAAGATTACAAGGCTTACAAAGATACAGGGAAGCATGACCTTGTCAGATAAACAAAAGTCTAGAAACTGCCCCCAAAGGAATGGAAGTTGAGGAACTGCCTAACAAACAACCGAATTAACTGTATGAAGATAATGAATCCATGAAAAGAGATCAAAATTTACTAAGCAAACTCATTAAAATGATACCTGAGCAAACTGAAATTGTGCAGCTCAAAAATACATTAAAAGACTCAAAATTTAATTTGGCCTGAAATAAGAATAAATTAGTGCATTTAAAAAAAGTCATGTGAAGTCATCAAATCAGGGCAGCAAAAGATAAAACAAAATATAAAGGAAACAAAAGCCTAAGAAATACGTAGGGCCATGGCACATAAACATTATCACAGATGGAGAAGAGGGGAAAGAAGAAACTCTGAGCCTTTCGAAGAAACAATGTCTGACAATGTCCCAAATCTGAGAAAAAGAAAAGGGCATGTTAGATTTCAGGATCTCAAATCTTCAACTGAAATAAATTGAAAGAGAAGCAAACTGATATAGATTATCATCTAGTTATATAAATTTAAGGACAAAAAGATGATCTGGAAAACAACCAGAGGAAAATGACTGTTCAACACATTGCCATAATATAAGCAGTGGGTTTTGGAGAAGAAACTGTAGAATAAAAGAGAGGGGGGTTAGATAATATAAAATAAAGGAAAGATAAAAAGAAGGTCAAGCAATTTGTATCTCATAAAACTATCCCACAACCATAAAGTTGAATCCTTTGACTCTGTAGTTTTGATCCTATACAGACCCTGTAGTCTGATATAATCTCATTTGTTGATTCTTGCTGTTATTTCTCATACAGTTGAGTTCATCTGTAGGAAATAATTTCCTACACCTATGTCTTCAAGTTTTACCTATTTTACCATTCAGTAGGTTTAATGTTTAAAAAGTAGAATATAATATGCCATGTGTATGAACCTAATAATCTCAATGAATGTAAGCATTATATGACATAATATGAGCTAAGATTAATTATAACAAGAGTGAAAGTAGGGATAGGAGAATTTGAGTGTGTGGGGGAGGAAGTGAATAAGAAAAAAAAAACCCATAGTATATACACAAACCCACTCCCTATGATGATTATAAACTGCATGCATTACAATGTACCAATAATATAAAGAAGTTAAAAAATATAAATTTAGACTAATTTTTTCAAATGAAGATATAAGAAGGAGATCCTTGTCATTAGCTGCTAGACCTACTCTAAAGAAATATTTAAGAAAGTCGCCTGAATTGAAGCAAAAGGACAAAGGACAGATAAATGACACCAAAAGAAATGTACGGTTCTCTAGAAAAATTAGTTACATAGGGAAATAGACTAATCTTTCTTCTCTAATGTTGATCCACATGATTTAATGCCAAATCTATTAAAAATACACTATGAATCTACAGAATTTGTGAAATCAATATGTAAGATAAACTGGCAATGTAAGCTACAAAGTTTATAGTTTTGGTATGAAATTAAAACTAGGGAGTTTCATTTTAATAAATGCTAAATTTTTAATATGTTTTATATAACCATAAAAATGACTACAAGAACAAATCTAATGGACGTATACAAAAAGAAATGGCAAGATAATCAAATCATATCAGTTCTGAAAAAAATCACTGGTGCTCAAAAGAAGGCAATAGCAGTGCAAAAATTTTAAAAAAGGTATATGACATAGGAAGCTTTTAGTAAAATGACAATAAGATACCTTTTCTTATGAGTAATTACTTTAAATAAAAATGCGTTGAACTCCCCCTCAAAAAGACATCAACTGGATGACATAACAATATCAAACAACAGATAAAGCAGATAAACAGCTAAAGTCTCTACCGGAGACTTACATTAGGCCTAAAGAGACACCCAAGCTGAAAGTGAGCGAAAAGTTATCTCATGTAAGTAAAAACCAAAAGAGAGCAGGAGTAACTATACTCATCTTCAATAAAATTTATTTAAAAGGTTTTCAGATACCAAAGAAATGATGAAATGATAAAAGGGCCAATTCTCCAGGATGACTGATATTTACAAATATGTATGTGCCAAATTTCAGAGCTCCTAAATATATGAAGAAAATATTTGTAGTTTTAAAAAGAGAACTAACAGCACAACAAGAATAGGACACTTCACTACTCCTCTTCAAATATTAACGGAACCAAACATACGATCAATATAAAAATACAGGTCTTGGGTAACTATGCAGCCTAATTGAATCTAATAGACAGATGAGACACTACACAACAGCAGAACAGTCATGCCTTTTGAATGCGTATGGGACACTCTAGAGAGACCATATGCTAGAAGACAAAAATAGCTTACTAAACTGAAGAACATTCAATCATGCAAAGTAACTTTTTGGATCACAGTAAAATAAAACTAAAAATCAGAATCATAAGGTAAACTGGAAAACCCACAAATATTTGAAAATTAAATAGCATGCTTTAAACTACCAATATATATAAGAATCATTCTCAAGGAAAATCAGAAGATACATTGAGACAAATGAAAATGGAAAGATAGTGTATTAAAATTTACAGAATATAACAAAAATTGTTGTAACAAAGAATTCTGTACTGTAAATGCGTACCTTAAAAATTAAGACCTCAAATTAATAATGTAAATTGACATGAAAAGATGTAGAAAAATACATAATTTTAATTAAAAGCAGGTGAAGAAGTTAATAATACAGTTTAGATATTAATTTTGTAGAGATTATAGAGAATGAAATTGGAAACAAGTAGAAAAACTTTTGTTCTAAATGTCAGTAAAATATTCACAAACTTTGGCTAGACTAATGAAGAACACACAAATAATAAGATCTGAAATGAAATAAAGGAAATTATATGCATACTGTTGAAAGGCAGCAGGATTGGGTGAGGCCAGGCTCAAGATTTTTATACCAGTCTTCTCACTAAAACTAACCAGCGTCTAACAAGGGTATGTTTGGGAGGTAAATATGATTAGCAGTTCTGTGGAAAGGCTTCTTGTTATTCCTTCAAAAGAAAAGAAGAAATTAAACAAGGTTCACAAATTATATAAATATAGCATTTTTATGTAGCAAACAAATTATTAAATTCATCACTGTTAGGAGATTATGTACCATTGTTAAGAAGTGTTTAGTTACAAACTATGGTTATTTCTTTTTTAATTAGAACCACTATGGAGGAACATTTATGCATGTTTTGTTAATCCAAAAACGTTAAATATGCCATGGGGGTAATTCAAAGTATTAAATACAACTGACATAGATAAAAAAAAAAAAAAACATGCAAAATTGTCCTAAGATATAAAATAGAAAATATTGCCTAATTTTCACATCACTTAGGTCATTTAGATGCTTTTAAGTTATATTCTGATTTGGGGTGTTTGTTTGTTTGGGATTTTTCAGTGTTTTCCTTTCTCATTGTTGACACAAAACACCTGACATCCAAAGTTAAAAAAGGAAAGGTTTATTTCAATTCAGAGTTGATAGAGGTTTCAGCCCAGAGACCAGCTGGCCCTGAGGAAGAGGACAGCAGGCTAAGGAGCATCATAGGTGAGCGACAGTCCACAGCAGCGTTGGCAGGAAGTAACAGCAGCTGGTGCTACATCTGCATTTCCTTGTTAGCCCATCCAGGCTACAAGGCTTTAGGGAGGTGCCGCCCTCACAAAGGTGGGGCTTCTGTTTTCAGTAAATCCATCTAGAACTATGCTAACTCAGAACCAAGGACTAAGGTATTATTATCCCACACTCTCAATCCCAGTATCATCAACCCTGGATTGGTCAGCTCTAATACCCCACCTATGAATGGAGGACTATTTTATGGAACATCTAGACATAAGCATTAGCAGTTTTCATATGGCATGAAGAATTTTTAAATAAAATATATAAGTATTTACATTTGTACTTACTCTATATGTCAGGAGTTTTCAGTTCAGCAAGTTTAAGTCCAATTTATTGTGCAAATGTATTAAGTTTGAAACTTTTTGCTTAGACTTTTCTTTCAATTTATTCATTATGTTAATCATCTTACAGAATTTTTGAAACATTATGTATTATTTTTTACAATTATGTCATAGAATGGTTAAATGAGCTTTTCATAAAATTGTGATGTTCATGTTCTAAAAATTTTATACTTTCTGGAAAGCTAGGATTATATGATTCTACAGAAATTCCCCTTTAAATTTATCCCTGGAAATATAATAATGGGTTTTGAATTAAGAATTACAAATTGATTTAGTGGCTAGTTTTTTTTCAGGGAGCAAACAGGGACACTACCTCAAAGCGCCTTTTATATCCACAAGATAAGGAAAGAAATATCCAAAGCAGTAGAATTAGTACAGTTACTTTTTCTTCTTCAAATTGTTCAAGTAAAGGGTAAAAGTAGCCATTAACAAGGTTTGCCAGGCCACCTCAGGGTCTGAAGTGTAGAAGGGTACAGGTTCCAAACCAATACAAAGATTGTAAAACAAAATAAATTGGTAAAGAGTGTGCCTGAAAGCTCATCTCACCCACTTTTCTCTCTCCAGGTAAAACTAAACTGAACTAAACCACCTGCAGAGACAGTATTTTCCTCCACACAATCTCCAGTGTTAAAATACTCACACAAAAACAGTTTGTGAATGGGCAAAACAAATAACTGATTTGCCCATGTCAGAACTGCAGTGCAAGGAATAATTTGTTTAAAAGGTACCAGAACTGAATTTTGAAGGTGTTAAAAACAGGAGTTAAATTAAATACTTTCGTTTGAAGTGGCCAATATCTTCATCACTTTTCAGACTAACTGCTCAACAACACAGAAAGCTGTGAAATTGTAATCCTTTTTATTTCACAAAACCATGAGTTTATTAAGATTAACTTCCATGTTGTGATATAGCCTAACTCACCGTGAATGCATGAGCTACATAGAAGTGGGACAGAAAGAAGCATTTATCTAATTTAGATTGAATGAATGAATGTAGGAATGAATACTAGTACAATTCCTCTTAGATTTCATGGTACAAATAAACCTTTAATGCCAACAAGAAACAAATTTTGTTGTTTCTCCAATTCTTACTAATCTATGAATGTTTAAATATTGGAAATTTATAGATTAAAATTTCCCTGTCTAGTGTAATAGGAAGTTGTTCAAACAGATAATCAAAAAGAACATTCCATCTTGGTGGCAAAATGATTGCTTAATCATTGGGTTAGGGTTGAAATTGTGTTGTATATACCTGGAGAATGACACATTAAGGAGCTTGTTCTTGGAAGATTTAAGGGATCTCTCCATCAGTGGAAACTGTAATAGCTTTTTAGAAGCCTGCTGGGGCTGAGAAAGAGGTGGCCCTCCAGGAGTACTTTCTAGTGGTCTTTCTCACGACTGCATTGCACTGGCATTAACTTCCCCTGTGGTGTTAGACTTTGCAAAGAGGTCATGGATAAAGCTATCTGGGTAACTGATAATCCCGCCACCTTTACCACTATTCTCTACAGTGCACATTTAATTGTTAGACTGACATTACTCTTGCAGCCCAGCCTGCATCCAAATGATCTTCCTTGTTTCATGTTATTGATGCATTCTTTTATTTTCCAAATTTATTTTCTAAAATTACTCAACCAAAAACTAAAATGATGTAACCATATATCTAAATTAAGGCTTAATATGTAAACACAACCTAAATCTCTGTGATTATCAAAGGATTTTTTTTATTTTATGTTAGTAATATGGCATGTGTGGTATTTTCCCTATGGACTGACAACTTTCCTTTCCAATGGTGTTCAAGACATGAATTTTTTTAATCCATTGGTCATATCTAGCTTCTCATATTTGTTTTTTACTTTTCTTCTTCTACAGTGTCAGCTTACTTATATAATATTATTTTCTGTGATTGTGATGAGAATATTTATTTCCTAGTAGAGTTAGAGCAATTAATGTTTATGTTTAGAAGCACCTTAGATAATAGTTTTTAAAAGTGTATTCTCAGGAACAGAGGTACCAGTGTTGCATGAAAAATTATAAGGAATATAAATTTTTGTTCCATGACTCTAAAATAATGAGAAAAAAACCTCTGGGATGAAGCCCAGACATCTATATTTTAAAATATTCTCAGGCAAACCAAGATTTGAGAATGATAGTCAAAGGAGAATATAATTTTAGTATATTCTGCTCCAGGGAAAGTGAATCAAGTTCTTTTCATATTGAGAATTTTTTTGTACTTTTATGTAATCTTATTTTTCTTATATACTGTATTACTATTGGAAATGAAAATTTTGATTTCATTACTTTGGAAATTTAATAAACTTAATTTTAAAAAAAATTTAAATTTTCTTGCTTTTATGTTTACCTAAAAAATACATCTAATAGATCAAGTCTTTTATTTTGAGTAGACAAACACAAAAGTGGTTTAAAAGTAAGCATACAGATATAGAAGAATAACAAATTTTAAATGAAGGTTTTATTAACTACATGTTAAAAACTACAATGAATATAAAAGTAATTCTTTTACTTTAATAAGAACAATTTGTTATAAATTCTGAGACGTACAAACTATATTTGTCATAGACTGTTCAATTCAACAAATATTTATTATGTTAGAATATCAACACCAAGCAATGTGAAAGTTGTCATACATACTGTGCATTCAGTGACAATAGTATTTCTTGTTATCTTCACAATAATTGTCCATTTCATCAGACATAGCAAAATCAAACCAAACAAAACAGAATAAAATCAATCAGAACAGAACACTGAATATAGGATAACAATAAATTGGAACAAAACAAAACAGTGAGAACAATATTGGATTTCGAAAATAAAACAGAAGGAAATCCCCCATATCTGTCACACTGTGTACTGTTATCCTCCCAGGAGATACCCAGGTCTGCAAATCAACCAAACAATACAAACATTCAGTTGCATTTTGTGTTTCAGTTGCTATCAACTCAGCCCATCCTCTGAACCAGCCAGTTGCTTGGTGGCGGGGCAGGATTCTTGATTCTCAGCTTAAAGATCCGTAGGCTCATGAAGTCTCTTTCTGGCTTTTCTCTTCCTGGGCCCCACATGGGTTGCTCGTGCAGCTTACCAGATCCAATTGGCTTCCCAAAGAATTGTTTTAAATCACTGAGAACACTCAGTGATATTTCAAACAATTATGAATTAGATATTAATCCATTTTATGGAAAAAATATTTGATATACACCAGACATGGTAGTTCTATAGAAATACATATGCTAATGTATATACAGTAATCATAATTGCAGAATTTCATGACACATATTCATTTATTACATTTCAAAATTTGAATATGATATGTCATTAACATCTATGTTAGCTTTCTGTTTCTATAAAATAATGTCCAAAATAACTAAGTTAAAAAGAAATAAGTGGACTCTGCTCTGTAATAGTGGAAGTTCCAGTCCATGAGCTATTCTCCCAGTTATTCTGCACCCGTGGTGAAGCAGCACACCATGCCGTCATGCCCTGCTCCTGCCACCTGTTCAAGAATCCAAAGGAAGGAGAGGAAGATCCGCTGCCCCTTTCTAGGCGGCTCAGGGTCTAAATGGTTTCTGCCTATGCTGCAACCTCTTAGAACTTCGCCGCCTGCCCCGTAACCGCACTCCAGATCCAGACTTTAATAAAAGGGGCCATGGGACACCCTAGATCCAAAGTACAGCAGTGTCTTTATGGTGTAGGACTCTTTTTCAACAAACTGCTATTCAGAATATTTTCCAGATCACACATATATCTTTAAATTTAGTCTAAGAAAAATGGATGCTTTCCTTAGTAGTTCATCTGGCCTAAAGTTCAAGGAGGCCTCCTCCATAAGGCCTCAATACAGATACAAATAATACAGGAAAATAACAAAACAAAACAAAAGAAAATAGCTTCTCCTCCTTCTTCTTAAAGCCTGCTCATCTCAACTTGCCTTAAGTTCACTCTGTGTGACTGTGTGACAGGTACTGCCATTTCCTAGCTTATTGGGACCCATTAGAATGCATGCTACTGAAGAAGGAAAGAAAGAAAGGATTCTCTCATACCGAAATTTTAGGGAAATTATACACTGTTATAATTTTGGTCAGTTACTAATTATCTCTGAAATGATTTAGGCTAATAAAGTAAAACTAGATTGGTGGAGTCTAGTCCAGAAACATTTATCTAACAATGAGATGTGAGATGAGCGGGCATGATCAGTCCAACTGAGTAACTTTTCCAAAGAAAATTGTGAGTGCCTGCGATCGGGAGGATGAGGCAGAAGGATTGGTGTAAATTTGATGGCAGCTTGTCCTACAAAGTGAGTTAAAGTCCAGGCTGAACTGCATAGTGATGCCATATTTCAAAAAGACAAAAAATAAATAAATAAATAAATAAATAAATAAATTAAATTGAGAGACAGAAAATTGCATGTATCTGATATAGAATTATTGAGTTACTAAGTCACCACACCATCAGAACCAAAAAGTACTTTTCTGAATCTCCACTTAAACATTAGTGAATTATGTAAGGTAATCATCTGATTTTTTGGAGGGCATTGTCCTGAGAAAACTGTAACATAAGTGAAAAGGCTTACAAGGTTTTTTTTAGTTTTTGTTTTTGTTTAAGAATGATCTTAAAGCCCTGGGGCTTAGATAGTAGCATTAAATGCCTGCCTAGCAAGCACAAGGTCATGAGTTTGATCCCTAGTAAAGAATGATCTTAAAGATAAGGTTTTTTTTTTTATATCTTTTTAATCAGTACCAGGGATCAACTCATGACCGCCTGCTTGCAAGGCAGGTGTTTATGCCGCTGAGCTAAATCCCAGGCCCAGATCTTAAAGATAAGTTCTAGCTTAGTGAGGTTGTAATGCTACTAATAGAACATATAAGTTACATAAATCTTTCTGAGTCAAACAATTACCTTAAATTTTATGTATACATGCATACATACCATACAACAGTCTTGCAGACAGTGATATTATCCTCATAAGAAAGCAGACACAAAGAGTAAGGATATTTTCATTTAAGATGTAAATTTAAGATTTACAAGGTTTTGTAATTTGCCAACACTTAGTGGTTTTGAAACCAAATATAGATAAAGTGCATAAAGTCATGTAATTCAAAACTCCAGAGAGTTTAGTTCCATATATCACAATTCTGAAATTGAAATATTGGTCATGCCAAGTTTTTGTCTGGAGGCACAAAGAGAAACAAACTTTTAAAGTTAGTTCTTCTTGTTGGCATGTCCCAATTCCTTGTAGCTGAATAACTCATCTCATGGTCTTCCTGCTATCAGCTCAAAGCTACTCCGAGTTCTCAGAGGTTGCCTACAGTCGTTGGCTTTTGGGCCTCTCTGTGTTTGAAACCATAAAAGAACACTTTCATCTGATTCAAATTTCTGGCTTCCTCTTCTGTAACCAATTACAGAAAACCTACTTTTAAAGGGTAATGAGATTCATCATACCTTACCAACATAGGTAATTATTCTAACTTAAGTTTAAATGATTTGAATGCTCAATTATACCTTGAATATCCCTTCAGAAGTATCTAAGTTGAGTAGAGAGGTGAGTACCCTAGAAATAAGTTACAAACATCATTTTGAGTGTAAGATCTGGGAACCATCTTAGTATTGTAGCTGCCACTGGTTATGAGAAACAGGGTGGGTTTGAAGTTCAGGTAATAAGGCCTCACATTTATTGTACGTGTCTAGTACATAAAACTGCTACACTTATCCTGGTATAATTTAAGTTTTATCAAAACTAATACACATTTCTCATGTGTACCAATTTTCAGTGTTCTCTGTACATTTCCATTAATTTAGAGGGGATATAGCTATGCTACCATTTTTTTTTTCTATTCCCGTCATTGACCTCTAATAAGAAAGAAGTTTTATTGCTCTTTGAGTTAATCTATGAACAATTAGCTTATGTTTTCATTGACTCAAGAAATATTTACTAAATGCTCACTATATACAAATCCTCAGCTGGCCAATGATGTAAATCGCTTTCTTGAGCAGAAAACACAACTATTGATTAAAATATTGTACAAGAAGAGACAGTAGAGCACTGTATTGTGACTTTTCTGTACTGAGAACATTTTTGTTTTTATTGACTTTCCCTCCATAATTAAAAAAGCCATTATTTAATTATTTGAGTGTTGCAATGCTAAATATATCAGTATTATATACTACGTATATTTTTTTGATCTTAAATTCAGTTTTCTTTCTATTTTAATGGTAGCCATTGTGCCTAATGGATGGCTCAGTCAGATGGCAGTGGGTGGTAACCCAGAGTTGTAGGAGTGGAACAGCAGGATGCTGTAAACTGGCATTGGGAACTCTTTGAAATAGAGGTAATGTTTCCAATTCTTCTGGAGGAAAAGTATTTGGAAAGTCCTCAATTTTTTATCTTCAGTCACTCTGTATACCAGACAGAAGTGGCAATTTAACAATCTCATTTTTTTTAGTGTGTATTTTAGGGTGTTGGAATTTGTGAATTCTATGTAAATGTCCATATATTCAGTTGTGATTGTGAGGCAAATTTCTCTTCAAAATTCTTATTATGGTGTTGAACCAATGTTTTTTTTTTTTGAACTAGTTTATTTCTTTTTATAAAAGGAAAACCCTTGCTGTTTTCCTTACTTTGTAGAACTGATATTAAAAAGATATTAGGGAACTGATTGAGACATAATGGTATAATTTATAATCATGTTTTCTCAAGATAGCTATAGAGAACTTATATACAATATCACTCAATCATATTTGTCAATATTATATATAATTAAATGTAGGCTTTATAACAACTTATTGAAGAATGTTTCTATGATCATATGAATATTTTTAAACATATGAGCTTTTTACATAGATAATTGAATAAATGAGCATAAATAGATGTCATTTTTCAATCAAATTACATAGACTTGTAAAGAAATTGTTTCAAAAATTTATTGAAGTCTAATGAAATTATTTCTGATTATGTGGTTTAAAATCATTAAGAAGCATATGACTGAAAGATGGCAGAATTCTTGAGAAAGCAAAAGACACAATATTTGGATAATTACCCTTTAACTTTAGATACTTCTTAAATTTTGGGGGTTGTGTCTAGTATAGAACACATAGAGTTCTGTACCTTTTCAAAACAAAATTTCTAATTGTAGATACTGAAGTATCAATTAATCAGCTACCTTAATAAGCATTTTAGCACAAATATATCTTTATGTGAGTTTGTAATAGCTGGAATGTTATAAGCACCAACAAGCCAACTGTAAATTGGATCTTTTTTAGGTGTGCTAAAATGCACATGCATCCCACCCAGGGAATAAGTCAGACTTAAAGTTAGAGTCACAGCAAAGAAGAAAAGGATTGATTATAGTTATTCATCTTCCTTTGTGCTTTGGATATTTCTCTTGTCCTTTAATGCATTCATCTGGTGAGTAATCTACAAATAATAATTAATGATGTGGCAAATTATGTAAACTTTGGCATAAATAACTGAGACCATGAAATAATATTAATAATTTTAGTAAAGGTAGTACGTTCTCATTTGGAGATAACTCTGTTAATATACGAATATGAATAATACTTAGAAGTGTAATTACCAAGGTGAAGGAGAACCAGCTAGAGTAGATAGTTAACAGGGAATTGTAAGTATTGTTAAGATACACTAAGGAATTTTTATAAGCATTTTCTTCACCTGTAGACTTCAAATCGATTTTATTTTCATATAAAAAGACAAGAAGGTCATAAAAAATTAAATCATTAATAATTTTTCAATAGCATACCTGACAATTCCGACAGCCATGTGTGGTCGCTTAAAAGTATATTCCTTTGCCAACTAAAATATTAATACAACATTGACTAACTATCTTTTCCATGGTCTATAAGGCCCAAAAGTTATTATGAAATCCAGGTTTGCCTGTGGGGATTTGGTTTAGTTATTATGCCAGCAGGTAGTTTTTGAATACTTGCTTCTGAAGGATGGATAATTTTTGATGCAAAGGTAGAGAAGTCCTAATAAATCAAATCTTTATGAAATATTCATTACATCTGTATATTTTTCACAAGGCTTCTGCCAAGGAAATTAAAATAAAGAATGATTAAAAAAACATTTAGTAGCAGGTTGACAAGGCACTTTATAAGAGTTTTGAGTTTAACTAGAAAAGTTTTCAAAAGAAATTCTGTTCCTTCTTATATTTGTAGAACAGAAATGAAATAAAGAAACAGAGGAGCCCTAGATATAGCTAAATTGTCTTTTTAAAAAGATGAATTATCTCTTACTACTCTCTTTGGGGCTTATCATTTTTACAAAGAACTCAAAATGCTCACTGCTTAGAATTGATGATCTGCTGCATACAAAGATAGGTAGACTCCAGGTACAGAAGAATTTCGACACAGACCCATAAAAATAGTTTCATGGGATTATTTATGTGTTGGTCTTGGTGTGAAGAGTACATTTGGGAGCCTGACTTCCTGGGTTTGTATTCTAGCTCTGACTAGTAAATTCAGTTCTTCTTTAATTTCTTTCATCAGGTAAATAAGCATATTATTAGATGCCTTGATCATGTGTGGGCTATTTTGAATATTAAGCGAATTAATATATGCAAAGTGCTAAAAAAACCAAATTTATGTGCTAATAAAAGTAGCAAACCTTGTTTTAAGCAATTAATCAAAGATATAATAGCTTTAGAAAAATATACACTATATGTTAATTAGTGGTCGTGGTTTTTTTTTTTTTTTGAATTTTATCTATTACATTTACTCTCATAAACACATACCTGACATAATTCATAGTTTTGTTCAGACATACATGAAATATTATTTACTACCCCAAGACATCCCTTTCATTATTTTAAAGAGATTAAAACAAAACAAACTAATAAAAACAAAACTATAAAAACAATACAAGATTTCAAAGCAAGATGCTAGATAAATAACAGTGGCCATAATATTGCATATTGTTATCTTTGAAATAGTTGCTCAGATTACAAGATACAGGCATGCAAAACAGATAAGCATTCAGTTTCTTTCTATGAGCTAATAGTATTTGTAGTAAAATTATCTTAGCTATCTTGTGTATAAAAACATATATATTTCCTCTTCCTTCTTCTCTATGTTTTTCCATTCCTGCTGTTTTCTTTTGAGCATTTTCATTTCCTTTCACAATATCTATTGCATCTTTCGCATCTTATTTACTCTTTCCGTTTCTTACATGAGGGAGGCAGTATGACATTTATACATGCAAGTCCGATTTGTTGCACTTATGAGTATGGTTTCTAGTTGCATACATTCACCTGTCAAAGCCTCAAATTTATCTTTCTTTATAACTGAGTAGTAATCCATTATATAAAACAATCACTTTTTTATCCATTTCTTGGTTGATGGACATTTGGGTTGTTTCCAAGATTATTTAACTATTACAAATTGTGCTACTTTAAACATAGGTGCACAAATATCCTTGTAATGTGATGTTTTTAATTTTTCTGGGAAAATATCCAAAAAGAAAATAGCTGGGTAAATAAGTTCTCTAGTACCAGATTTTTGAGAAATTTCCACAGTGATTTCCACAGTGTTTACAGCAGTCTACATTCCCACCAACAGTGGAGAAGGGTTCTTTTTTTCCTAGAGCCCCATCAGCCTTTATAAATTTCTTGATGATAGCTGTTTTTCTTTGGTGAGATGGAATTTCAGTGTTGTTTTAATTTGCATTTATTGAATAGCAAATGGTGATGAATATTTTCATATATTTATTATCTCTTCATATATGAGAAATAAGCATCTCAGATGCTCATTTTTAGATTGGGATTTTGAATTTTGGGGTCCTTATTTTGTAAGTCTTTATATGTTCTAGATAGAAATTCTTTGTTTGACCAACGGTTGGCTAAGAGTTTTCCCAATTTGTAAGTTTTCTTTTCATTCTCTTGATTTCTTTTGACATGCAAATCTTTTTAATAAGATGAGATCCCAGTTGCTGATTCTTTGAAGTAGTTTCTTTCTTTCTTTCTTTCTTTTTTTTATTTAAAGAAAAGGAAACAAAAGAATACATGGAGATTAAAAAAAAAAAGGGTAGAAATAATACAAACTTACAGAAAAACAAACGGTAAGAAATTGCTGGTTGATAAGTTACACATTGTCATCTTAAAAATAGCTGTTCATGTTATAGAATTAAAATATTTAGAATGACATTCATAAAGTGACACTACAAACCCTTCTGCTCTATGATCGAACAAGAGCTCAGTAATATGGTTATCAGTCCTACACATTTGTTTTACAACTCAAAGAGGGTAAGATTAAACATATCAAAACAGAACAAAGCTGTTAAAAAAACAATTTAAAGAAATACAGATTTCGCAGCAAGCCCACTGGAGATCTTCATTGTCTATCTAATTGTCTCTAGTTTCTTACAGATAGTTGTCCCCATCTTCACCCACCTTATATACTTATTGTATATTATAGAACTAATCAAATCATTGGAGGCTTTTTAGGTCCTCAAGTTCCAAATTAGGGAAGACAATAGTAACTACCATCGCATCTCTCATTCTCTTTGTGATAGCTGTCCCCATCTCTACATATGCTGAAATTGAACTCAAGAAACCAGTCCAATGTCATTCTAATCAGTGAATAATAGTATTGCTAGAGTTTCTATCATAATGCTACAAAATTAGCCTCGGGTTTCTTAGCATCTCTTCCTCAGAGTATCTGTTCATTACATCTTGCATTATATAATCTGTTCCCGTAAATAATTAAAAAGAAGAAGGAAAAAAAAAAAACATGTGTGAATTTCTACATATATATCTATCCTCTCTGTATTATAGGGAAAACCAAGTCATAGCAAGACAGCAAAACAATTTCCTAGCAAAACATGCAATGGATAAGACATATGAGACCACAATAGAGATGATCTTCTGTAGTTACTATGTTTTCTCTTGTTATTTTCAATAGATTTAACCAGCACACTGGCTTATTATAGTTAAATATAGTATCACCTATTTTTATAAAAACTTAACTTTGACAGCATTGTAGGATTTGAGAGCTGTTACTAATTATTACCAGTATGGATATCCTTTACATCTTGTCATCCTCAGAGTAGTTGCCTCTACTTTTAGGGTTGATACTAACAAGCATACCAATTTCAAATAAAATCAGCCATGGCCAACCCATAGTCTTACGATTCAGATTCAATTAAGATCAGTCACAGTAAGACAATGTAAGTATTGTAGGATTTCAGTTTAAGTTAATAGGAAAGTAAGGATAGTTACCATGGTATAACCTGCTATTTTTGGGTCAAGATGTCTGTGCCCTCAAATCTGACATGAGTGGACAGACCAGTATATATTAAATTCAAACTAAATATGTCAATAAGACTACTATGTCTTTTAAATCCTTATACACCATTAACAATGACCTCTGCCTTTTTCTTTTTTTTTATAGAGTTTCAGAGCTGTCTATACTAAAGACTATAGCTTACGTCTCTGCCTCATGTCTGCTACTCCACTTTTCTGCTATAATTTGTCCACCTTATTCCCTCATTCCACTGTCTGCCCCGTTCACTGAGGCCTCTCTGCCACTGTTGCTGGAATCCTGGTATCTCTTCCTCTCTTTCTCTGTAATGTCCTTCAGCACTCTCTGTAGGGTTGGATTGGTGGCCATGAACTCCTACAGTTCCTCCTTGTCTTGAAAATATCTTATTTCTCCATTAATTTTGAGAGAGAGTTTTGACGGGTATATGAGCTTTGGTTGCATACCATTTTCTTTCAGGACTTGGAATATTTCTCCCCACTCCCTTCTTGACTTAAGAGTTTGTGTTGATAAGTCTGCTGTTATTTTGATAGTTTTCCCATTGTAGGTAATCTGCATCTTTTCTTTGGCTGCTTTTAATATTCTGTTCTTTCGGTGAATTTCTGGAATCATTATTATTATATGTCTAGGCGTAGATCTGTTTTGGTTGTAGGTAGCTGGTATTCTGTATGCCTCTTTTATCTGGATATCATTTCTTTTTGCTAAATATGGGAAATTTTGCTTTAATATATCTGTGAATATTCTTTGTATTTCATTATTGGTTGCTCCTGCTTCCTCACTCACATTCTTTATTCTTAAGTTATGTATCGTTTTGTCATCTTCTAGTTTTTGAATTGCTTCTTTCTGGTTCCTTGTTATTTTTAAGAGGCTTTTTCTTTCACGATCATATGCCATAAATCTCTCTTCAAGTTTCAGAAGCCTGCCTTTAGTTTCTGTCAAGGCATTCTGACAGTGTTCAATGGAGTTTTTAGTTTCCTGGTATTCTCTTTGGATCTGTTTCATGCATTCTAAGTTATGTTTAAATTCTTCTTCAGAAGTTTCTCTTTCTTTTCTGATTTCCTCAGTTCTTCCAACTGTGTTCTCTTGGGCGGGGCTTGTCATTTCTTTAATTAATCTCTTTATATCTTGTCTCACTTGAATCAGGAGTACAGCTTTAAATTCTTCTATGAGATCATGAAGGTACTTTTTAATTTCAGCTGATGTTGTGTCGAGCAATGGATGGTTACTGTGCTTGTTCTCTTCGGTGTTTACTTCTCCTGGGCTTATTTTCTCATGTTGGGCAGCTGGAGATTTTTTTAAATTTTTATCTCTTGTCATGTTTCTGGTTTTTTTCAGACTGTCCTGGGGTTCTATGGCCCTCTTTGAATTGCTTAGGGCCTTTCAGAAGCATGCTGACTTGAGTTTTTGCTGTCCTCCCCAATTTGCTGTTATCTGGGGTAGGCTGGGATGCAGGGGCGGTACAGGCTAGTCTCTAGTCTCTGCACCAGTCAATCCGTAAATTAGGCTGTACTTTCTGGATGTCACTGAGTTGTGACTATTTTGTATCTGCTTGTTGGGCCCCAAGCAGAGGCTTGGTTCAGCCCCAGTAGCTCCTGCCGGTTCTCTTTGTACCAGAAGAAGCTGACTAATGTCACTATGGCACAGGGTCCTGCCCAAATCCCAGCTGTTCTCTTCCAGACCTCTCTGTGACAGGAGCACCAGAACAGCAGAACTGCCCAAATTCAAGATGTCTCCCACTAGTTCTCTGTACGACGCTGAAACCAACACGTACTCAGGCTCTGCCCAATTCCAAGATGCCTTCCACTAGCCCTCCCTACAGGGGGCTCAGTGACGCCACTGAGCTGTAGGTTCTGCCCAACTGTAAAATGGCTGCCACCAGACTCTGTTATATTGATGTCCCCGTGGTGGCGGGCACTGCCCAGTTCCAAGACATTCTCTGGCCAACCCCAGCAGCCGCGGGGTCCCCAGTACTCACCAGGGTCCACGCCACCCACCTTTCCCGTGCTCCTGGCACAGCACGGAATGGTCAGGAATCCCTTGAAGTAGTTTCTATGCAGTTTGGTTTTTGTTCATGAGCTCTTTGCCTACCTGTGTCTTCAAAACTTCTACTTACCTTGTATCGCAGATTTAGTGTTTCTTATTTCATATTTATACATTAATGCCTTTTGAATTTAGTACATGCTGATAGGCATGGGTCTTGTTTCAGTCTTCACCATGTGAAAACCCAGTTTTTTCAGCACAATTTATTAAAGAGGCTATCTTTCTTCCAATAAACATGTTTGGCCCCTTTGTCAAAGGCAAGATGACTGAGTGTGTTTGTAATTGTACCTGTATCTTCTACACTGTTCCATTAATCTTCATGTTTGTTTTTTTTTTTTCCAGTATCATACTGATTTTATTATATGAGCTTTGTTGTATAGTTTCAAACAAGGATTGTGATGCCTCCTGCCTTGTTTTGATTGCTCAGGATTGATTTTATTATTCTAGGTCTCTTCTGGTAACAGATGAATTTCAGGAGTGTTTTTTCTAGATCTGTGACATATACTAGTGTTATTTTGATTGGGATTGCATTAAATCTGTACAACAATTTTGGGAGTATGCTAGCCCCCCCCCCCACTTTTCTCCCAGACCATTAAAAATGACTGAGCTATGGTCTAAATTTCCTTGGCCATTTAAAACAACACTCATTCCCACCTCTCATGGTGGTACATCATTGTCCAGTTAGTTCCTATCAAAGGATATACGATCTTGTAAATACAATGGTCACTTTCTTAAGATTCATTTTAGGGTAATTAATGAATGTGTCAATAGCACTCCAGTTGAAATATCTCATGTGAAACATTCTGAGAAATTATTTATTTGGACATAGAAATTAATGATGCAGGCTATTTTATTCCTCCCAAGTACAAGTTTATGTGAAACAAAGGGATGATGCTGACATATAAAGTAAGATATAGTTTCACAGTGTTGTGTAATATTTCAGAAAACTTCAGTTATGCTAATCATGCAGATATACCCAAGCTCAATGAAATTATTGTGGAAGAATTAAGGCTAAAAGAAGGAGAATCATTGTAGAACTCAAAATAAAATATGCTGTGCATTGTTTTACAGTTTTATATTAAACATTGTTTGGATATATATAAAAGACATTTTCTTATCGTAAGAGACCTGGAAAAGATAAATTTTTAGTATTTTATGTTATCTGCTCAAAGCAGTATTTTTCTTTTTATTGACATTGGGATTGAACTCAAGATCTCACACTTATTAGGCAATTGTTTGAGCCACTGAGCTAAATTTCTGGCCCTCAAAGCAGTATTTTAATGCAGTGTTACACAAAAACAGTCAGAGGTATAGACACTGAAACTGAGAATTCTTCAGGTTTATAATCACTGAAATCAGAGACTAAAAAAGCATAGCACCATGAGTTACGTGTCACTTTTAGGTGTGCACAGTAATTTTTGTGCAACTAAAGAAATTTTCCATCTTCCATGCTATTTCAATCTCTTCTTTTGGCTTTCAATCAAGTCTGAAGAGAAAATTGCAGTAAGATTTTAATAAATAGTATTGTACTAAAGTAGAGGAATGCAAAATTGAATGAAAAAAACACACAATTTGGGAGATCTGTGTTCAATGACCCAACTTCAAGATCACTGAATTGTGATAGGTAGACCTTTTAGATGTCATTAATTCATCTGTAAAATGATGACTTTATAGCCTACAACACTGAGTTAGTGAGGTTTATGTGGTATTGCATTGTATTCCATTCTTCCTAAGGCAATATAACAGATAAGATAATTATGCATAATATTTGATAATCATATACAGAGCTAGAATGCACATCATTGGTAAAGTAATTACCTAGCATACATGAATCCCTAGATCAATTCTCAGTATCACAAAGAAAAACAAGTTCATATAGAATTTATGCAGTAATTAGTTGGGACATGATTGTTGTTACTTACCACCCATCATCAAGTCTAGTCTATATTTAAGAGTTAGAAATTTGTACTTTAGCATGCTATATGAGGTTCCATCCACAAATTTTCAACAACATTCTGAATGACTCACATAAACCCATGACTTTTTCAAGTTGCAATTTTTAAAATTTAGCTGTATTTTTCTTTTCCATGAAACTTTTGCATGATATTTTTTTACATTCTGAGTAATTCAATTTGAAAAATAGTTTCATCTATAGTAGAATTTAATATGAATACGTTATTATTTATTGGATTTCTTTTTTTATTTTTGAGTAGCCAGGGATGGAATCTAGGGTGTTACTCATTCTAAAAAAATGCACTACTTCTGGGTGTCATCATCACCCCATTCTTTTGTTTTTAAACATTATTCAGAAATTTAAATAGGAATCCAAAAGGGTGGATTTTATAGAAAGAAAATAAAATTGTACTTCATATGTTATCAAAAGCTTTGTACTTTATCCTTAAAAATGAATATAATTTCTAAATAGGTAATAAAATTTACTCAGAATTTTGTCCATGTCAGGTGAAAAGCTGCATTCTATATTTGTATATTAAAATAAATATTGAACATACATATGTATGCTAGTATATTAGTTAAAATATAAACTTACAAATAAGCATCTTAGGTTAAATATAAACTTGTCAATGTTACTTCTCTTGGTGCACAAAATGAGAAATTTTTTCATTGACTTCTCTCAATATGTTATTCAATACATTTTAAAAGAACTCTGTTTCCCCAGGATGGTTTTATGTATCACAAAAAAGAACCCTAAGAAATTTTAATAGTTTTTAGAGTATATATATAATTCCTGACAATAAATTTGTGAAGGACAGTTTTGAAAAATAGTGCAGTATTCTGGTTTTGTTTCCACTGCAAAATACTGATCAGGAGAAAGCAGCTAAATTTTTATTGTATGGAATGCTAATTTTCATTATTTTATTAATCCGTCTTTTAAAAACATGCCTGAAGGTAAGTCATTAACTGTTCACAATAAATATAACTTGAATTCAAGGTGTATTTTTAGAATATCATTTATCATTCTGTAGAGAGTAGATAATGAACATGCGAGGTTTGTATTATTTGTTTTACTTCTTGTGAATTCCAACCTTCTTTCTGAAACTTCATATGTATTTCAAGCATATGACCAGATGGTGTCTAGTACATTTAGTTTAAAATTCATATTTTCAATGACTTTCTTTCTCCTCCAGCCAAAGGCTCGTTGCTGGTGTCTGCTACAATACATATGCTCTCCTCCACTCCTCACTGAGAAAACATGCCTGGAAGGATTTCCTGCCTCAGATTATATTAAAAATCCATACCTGCACTAGCAGTATGAGTTAGAGTTGATCATTGTTTTACGTCTGTGGCTTTCCATTTATCCTCTTAATATATAAATGCTTGCTTTTCAATAAGCCCCATTCTTAGGAACTATTATGAGTGTAAGATTTAGTACCAATAGCACACATAGTAAACTATTAAGATTGAACTGGATTATTCACATCAAACCCTTTTAAAATATATGTAGCAGAACACATACAAAAAGGAGAACAACTGGAAATGGCAGATCTGAGGGTTGCATACTCCATCCAATATGATTTTATGGGTATCAGTGTTGCTGAAATGTCACAGAAAGTTTTGCTTGATGTGCACCTGTTTCAAGTTTTACTCTAAAAGGGAAAATAACACTCTGTGAAAAATGGAATTATACAGAGAAATTCCTCTAAAAAATAATAGAAATGTCAGGAATTTAGCTCAGCAGCTTACGTGCCTGCCTGGCAAGCACGAGGTCGTGAGTTTGATCCCTAATATATATAAAAAAAGAATAAGAAAGAAAAAAATCCTTGGAGATACTTTCAATGAATACTTTTGAAAAGGTATTTTTCTAATGCTATAAATTGAAAAAGCACATTGGAATTTAATTAAAACCATTTCTGTATTATTTGAATTGTGACTGTGGCCTACATTTCTACTGCAGGAGTTAACTTTCACTTTGCAAGTAGCAACTCATACAATATTTGAGAGCTGTTTACAGATAGCTCAAGTTTAGTATGAAATCAAAATCTAAACTTATCAAGTTCTGTATCAAGAAAGCATGCCTCAGTGGAAGTGACCTGCATACCCATCAACAGATGCCTGGATAAAGAAAAAGTGGTATCTATATATAATAGAATACTACTCAGCTATTAAGAAGAAAAAATTAGAGATATTTGTGGGAAAGTGAATACACTTGGAAAATATAATGCTGTGTGAAATAAACCAAACACACTAGCTTAAAGACCGACCCTTTGGTATCTCTTATTTGATGAAGCAAAATACAAATAAAGGAAAGGATGAAAGGAAAGACACAAGGTCATGGATCTCTTGCTATCAAGAAGTGGTCCAAAAAACAAGAGTGAGGCATGGAGAAGATGAGGTAGGAATTATTCTCATTTTCTCACATTTTATGACAATTAATATCAATTAATAATATCAAGTAATGTAAACAATATGGGCCATAAGATGTGCAAAGATAAATAATATCAAACTGAATTAAAATGGGATAGGGGAAGTAAAGGAGGAGACAAGAAAAGGATGGGAGATTTAGGAAAAGAAATACAATGTAACATGTGTATGTAACCATTTTCCCAAGATGGTTCTAAACTACAGGAACTGAAAACATGTACAAATAAAATTTTAAAAATTTTAAAAGTAAAGCATGTAATTTAAATGATGTCATATCTTTGCATCTAAAACTTGATTGTTCTTTTTTATTGAGAATATTACTCTATTTTGTTATAAGGTACTGCATGCTTATGGCCAAAATTCTCTGTGTACATACAAAATTCCATTTGGAGAATATTCGCACAGTGCAACCATGTTAAGTAGAAGATTCAAATATGACATGCATGGCATGTTACTATACTATTCATCAACAGATGCTTATGGGAAACTATGTTTCACATATGACTGCAACATTCAACTTATCTATAACCTACTCAGATTTTCATTCTTTTGCTCATATTTTTCTATGTAGTTAAAAGTTATTATTTCTTATGTATTACATTAATGCATTAATATTTGCCCATTCTATTTCTAAAGATTTTGCAGAATGTTTTCAATTTGATACTGGTATAAATAGTGCTACTATGAATATTTGTTTGTATGCCATCTACATAGATAATAGATAGATAGTAGATAGATAGACAGACACAGATAGGTAGGTAGATAGATAGATAGACAGACAGATATAAGAAAAGAAGTTCTTTTGGCTACATATATAGAAAAAAAATGAGGAATTGCTTGGTTTGGGTATAGGGCCAAGTGTTTTGGGAAGTTGTTGAATAAATGTATAGTCTAGACAGGGTAAGAGGATTAAATATGACATGATGTAACTAATGTGGTGGTTTGGAATAGAAATGTCTCCCAAGAGCCTGATGTACTTTGATGCAGGACTTTTGGAAGGTGAGTGATTTATGTGAGCATTGTTATTGGCTTGTGGTTAAGAGGTGGGCCATGGTAGGGGGAGCCATGTCACTGGAAATAACCTGGAAGGGTATGGTTCCTGCCCAGTCTTTTCCCTTCCCTCTTTGTTTACGGTTGTAACTAGCTGTCCTTTAGTCAGGCTCTTCTACTGTGCTGTTGTTTATTAAAGCCTGCCAAACCTGGACTGAGACTTCTGAACAGTGAGCCTAAGTAAATGTCCCCTCCTGAAATTTCCAGTATCATGTAAGATGCGTAATATACTATGTTACTCAGTTTTAACTAAATGTGATAATAATGACTCCAAATACATAATAGACTATATACAGTAAACTTTGTTATTGCTCATGTAACCATAATGAAGATATAAAAAATGAGATAGGATACAATTCCATAGAGTTTCTAGATAGATGAAGTGTCTGTCACTTTCAACAATGACCTTTAAGGTTATTATCTAAATTATGTGTATTTTTAAAATGAAAATGAAAAATAATGCATGAAAGTTAAAAAGTGTGGTTTCCTATTCAGTGGCATAATACTTTATTATTTAAAAGTATAAGGACACATTAGTTTATTGCTTACAATTTTTTCATAGCAGAACATTTTTCAGAATCAGATAAACTAGATTATAGCCAGGTCATCCTATTTAAACTGAGCAAGCTTGAGATTTATGGTTGCTGAGGCTCAGATATAATGGGGGAATACGATTTCATATGTATTTCTGTATTACAACCACATGTACCTCACATTCTATTTTTAAATATTATAAAACAATGTGCAGAGATTCAGAAACTTGTTATGTCAGAGAAGCCTATACACATAGTACACTATGTAAGAGTTGAGATTTGTCATGCTTTTAATTCCTGAATTCTCTGGCCAGTGTTTACAAAAAAGATGTCATAAATCTGAATCTTCCTAAAAGTTGGAACACTAAATTTCTATAGTTTCAGAATTTGAAATGATAAAATTATAGTTCACATTATCACACCCATAAAAATCTACGCTGAGTTCAACATTTCTTCTGGAGTACTGAGGGGAAGATTAAATGGAGTGATGCAGGCCTGTAATCTGCAAAGAATCAGAATATAAGTGGCTGAGCATCACTAAGGTGAGCAGGAAGGTGGGGAAGAAAAACTCTCCAGATAAATGAGTGCTGACTCATTTCAGAGCCTAATAGAACATAATTTTGCCTACATTAAACTTGGAGAGAAAAATCATTTCTCATTTTGTTACTAATCACTTTACTAAGACAGTGTGAAGCACTTTCTGAGATGTGTCAAGACTCAAAATAAAAGACTTTGTTTTTTATCTTAATTATCTTATGAGTTCCTTCAATGCCTCTGCCTCAGACTGGTACTCATCAGACACTGTGGTTTTTAAACCATCAGCGTCTGGCTGCAGGGCAGATAAATTATTGATAGCTAATGAAGCACAATGTTCAACTGAGGCCTGAGGGCAAGATTCAGAATAGCCATATCAGTGCAAAAACCACATTGTCATTTTCAAAGCAAGCTTCATAACTTGATAATTAAAATACTTTAATCTTTCTCATATTAATATCTGGATTAGACTTATGATCATTACAGAGCTAAACATGTTATTCAAAGTCATATGTGTGTAGAATTCATTACATTTCTTGTCAAGTATACATTGAGTTTAATCTGAAATTACTAAGAAACAATAAGCAAGAATAGGAGATAGCTAGCCTCAATTGGTATCCAGAATAACAGTTCATTTAAATGTTTAGACTAGTTTGTGTTCACTACAGAAAGTGTCCCAAAGAGAATAATACAACAATCATATCAGCTACTCCTACACATAAAGCGTATGCAGATGGACAAATGAAAAATAGAGATGGCAACAAAAATCATGTATTTTGTATTCTGCTAAAGCCTATATTCCTTTTAAATGATGAACTGTCTTCTTTGTGAAGAGGATTTATGTTTTCCTATTAGTAATTACAAAATATATTCTTAAATATTTACATTGATTGTACATTTAATCAATAAGCTATTGTTAATAATTTTCTGGACAAACAATATGAAATATGTTGATACCTTTGGAAATTTTATAAATACTTCCTAAAAGAGGCAACTTTGTTTGTTAGTTTAGGAATCATAAAGTGTTAAACAGATAGTATTATAATGCGTGCTAATAAAATCTATGAAGATATTCCTGGTGAAGAAACAATTTCAAGAATTGAAGAATTCACATTTTTATTTTCTGAATTCTCTAGACAGTATTTTACAAAGGAGTAGGAACAAATGCTAACTCACCTGACAAATTCAAGCTTTAGAATATCAAATTGTCAAAATTTTATTCAAATTTAACAAAATTCAAAGTGACTAAGATTTGAAATTTAAATGTCAATCTAGGCACAGCAAACACAGATAATAAGTAAATGATTCTTGTGTTTTGGTTGGAATATTTGATTGGTTGCTGTCCAATGTAATTATGAAGAGAGTATGACATTAATCTACCATTTTATTATGTGATTTCTATATTTCCAAATTAGTCTATTTTTCTCTCTTCTAACATTTTTTCAGACTAATCAAGTGTTTGCTGCTATTACTCCATTTTGTTTTTTCTTATGCTGGTTGTTAGGTGTTACATTCTTTTAAGTCATTTAACTAAATTTCTTGCTGTGCAAACTGAACTTTTAAAATTTTAGCATTATTTGGTATGTTTGTCCTAAACCCTTTTCTTCACTGGATAAAAAGCCTGATGTCTATAATTTAAATAGAAAAGTTCATCTTGGCTCACAGTCACAGTCAATGATTGGCCATCTTCAAGGCCAGTTCCAAGTCAACATCTTAGCAAAGGGCAATGATGACACAAAGTGACTCACATTAAGGTGTTTAAGAGTTAGAGAAAGAAAGAATCAACTGAGCCATGCTCCGAGTGACACACCTTTTCCATCCTGGCCCCACATTCTGTCCACATTTTTGGCAATAAACTTATCAGTGAATTAAACCACTAAGGAGTATAATGCACTTCATGATTGAATCCCATCCCAGCTACATCTTTACAGGCATAAGAATTTTGAGTCATATTCTAGATTGAACCCTACTGTCTATATTAGTAACCCTTCATCACCTCAAATAGGCAATTTTAAGAGACATAGTATAAACTTAAGTATATAGAATCATTTAAAATAAAAGATATGACAAATTGATAAGACAAACCCTAAAAATAATGTATAACTATAACTATACTACTTTGGCAATACTGATTGACTACTGAGGTAAAAATGGGCTTTTGTTTTTTGGTATGATTGTTATTTCTAAGAGTATATTTTCTTTATTAAAATGTGTGGAACTGTATTTTTATTTTATTTTAAAGAGAATAAAAAAGCAGAACAAAGCAAATCAGAACAAAACAATGCAAGCAACACAGGATTTCAAAACAAGACAACAAGAAATCAGCAGTGGCTACCTTATGTCTCTTATTTTCTTCAGAATAGCTGTTCATACCTTCACACAAAATGAAATCAAATAATACAAAACAGACTAAAAAAAGGTCAAAACAAAACAATGAAAGCATTGCAGGACTTCAAAACAAGACAACAGGGAATGATCAAGCTATTATAATTTCTTGTTTTCTTCAAAATAGACATCCATACAATCACACATAATGAAATCAAAATACAACAGAAAAAAAGTCAATCAAAAAAAAAAGAATAAAAGCATTGTAAGACTCCAAAACAAGACATAGGAAATCAACAATGGCTACCATGTCCTGTTTTCTTCAAACTAGCTCTTCTTACCATCACACATAATAAAATCAAACAAAATAAAACATAATAAAATAAGTTAAACAAATGAATTAAAGACTTACAGGACTTCAAAACAAGATAATAGGAAACCAACAATGGTTATATCCCATTATCTTAAAAAATAGCTGCCCATATCATTAGACACAACAATACATAACAAAACAACACAGAACAAAACCAAACTTAACAAAATTATGAAAACGATGCAAGAGTTGAAAAAAACACAATGAGAAATTAACAGTGGTTACCACTTTCCACTGCTAGGTGTTTCCTCCCATAATACTTTCAGAATATTTATTGTACTTCTTGGATCCAAATAACTCCTTTTGATTTTTTATGCTGAAGTTCACCTATATGAGTTCAAGACATTTCACCCATGAACATGGTTTCTATTTATCTACAAGAGTCTCGAGGTTTATTCTACTTCATAGTTGGGTACCTTTCCTTTGTATGAAAATACCATGTCTTTCTATACATGCTGTGGTTGATGAGCAAGTTACCCTTGCATTTTTTTAATCTCTTTTCACTGTTTTTTCTCCTTTGATTCCCAGTGTATGAATTTCCTTTGAGTTAAATGTGTTTCTTGTATACAGTATATTGATGGATCTTGTTTCTTGATCTACTGTCTCTGTGTTTTTTTTGTTTGTTTGTTTGTTTTGTTTTGTTTTGTTTTGTTTTTTATTGGTGGATTCAGGCAATCTACCTTAATAGTTACCACTGCATACATTGGTTCATCTCTGGCATGCTATCTTCCTGCTGTCGGCCCTCCACTTTTCCCCTTCATTCAGTTGCCTATCCTGTTTGGTGATCCTCCTCCACTTCTGTTCCTGGAACCATGGTCATCTTTTTCTCTCTAGAATGTCCTTTAGCACTCTCTGTAGGATTGGCTTGGTAGTCATGAATTCCTTCAGTTGTTCTTTATCATGCAAGTACCTTATGTTTCCATCAATTTTGAAAGATAGTTTTGCAGGGTACATCAATCTGGTTTGAAAGTTCTTTTCTATGAGGTTTTGAAGACTTCAAACTCTTCTTGATTTGATGGTTTGTATTGACAAATCTGCCGTGATTCTGAATGATTTTCCTTTACAGTTAATCTGCTTCTCTTTTCTGCCAGCTTCAGATACTCTGTTCTTAGGATGAATTTCTGGGATCTTGATTATATGTCTGGGTGTAGATTTACTTTGGTTATGGCTAGTTGGAGCTCTGCATGCCTTTGTTATCCATATGCCAGAACTTTTTCCCATGTTTGGAAAGTTTTCTCTTATTACTTCTATAACTTGCCTTTTTTATTTGTTTGTGCTGACCTCTGCTCCTTCACAGATACTTATCACTCTTAAATTATATTTCTTTGCATCATCTTGCAGCTGCTGAATTGTTATTTCCTGGTTTCTTGTTATTTTAAGATCTCTATTTGCAATCCTGTCTTCAAGGTCTGAAAATCTATCTTGAGTCTCTTTCAATTGGTTTTGCTTCTGATCAATTTTTTTAATTTCCTGGACATCTTTTTGAATCTATTCCATGCATTGAAATTCCTTTCCATGTTGTTCATTTAAGGTTTCCATCATTTTCTATGATTCTTTTATTAATCTATGTTATGTCTTCTTTAGATATGTTTAGCAAATCCTTCATTATGTGTATGATTTCTTCTTTTACTTGAGGCATTATATCTTATCTGATTATTTTTACAGTCTCATGAAGGTTTTTTTTTTTTTTTTTTTTTTTTTTTTTTTTTTTTTCCCTTTACTTTAGTTGCTATTCTCTCGGAGATTTCAGGTGTTCGACTTCCATTTTCTCCCACGATCATATCTCCCACACATGTTCTGTGTGGGTTGAAGCCTGAGATTGCCTTTGCTTCTTCATCTTGACATTCTACTGAGTTCATTCCAAAAAGTTGTTTGTAGGGTCCCAGGCATTTCCCTCATTGGCTGCCATCTGTGGTGTTGGGTAATGCAACAAGCACTTGGGTTTGTCTGACCCTTGGTTCCCAGGGAGGTAGCAGGGGATTGGGGTGTGGTGCATGGTGGTGAGGCTGATTCTTTTAGCTTGTATTCTTTCAGTTTACACTGGGACTCTTTTGAAGGTGGCAGGCACACGGTGGTGCATTTGTCCTATTCTTCCAGTAGGCAATGGCTGTCTGAGGAAGCCATGGCCTCCAATGGTAAAATGAGTGTGCATGGGGCTTACTTGACTGTGAGTCCCTGCTGATGCTGTCTGCCCATGGGAAGCAAACCTTCTGATGGGTGTGACTGGAAGGCAGAGATGGATCTGGCTGGCTCTATCTGCTCATGCTGGCTGCCTGTGGGAAGCAAGCCTTCCACTGGCAGTGGCCAGCAAGTGAGTGTTGATCTGGCTGGGTTTCCTTGCTTGTACTGGTTGCCTGTGGGAAGCAGGCTTTCAAATCATGGCACTGTATTTTTGGAAGTTATAGAATTGTACCTTTGCATATTTTATATTTTAATAATAGTAACATTAAACGCAAAATGACATGTGACTCAATGTAGACATTGAATGTGCTAGAAATAAAATAAATCAGAACATAAATCATTTCATAATAAGCAATGTTATACTATTTGGAGAATCAATATTTTAAAGAGAATTTAATGTAATTAATCTACAAACAGAAAGTATAGCAATGCAATGTAAATTCATGAAAAATATTAATATGTATTAGGACATATCTATCATTTTCTACTTATCCAATGTGAAAACTAGATACTTGTAATCTCCCTTTAACCAAAACCTAAAGGAGAATAGAGGGAAGTCTTAAGAGGAATGAAACTCTAATCAATGTTCACATTAGGAAAAAAAAAGAGTGAGATCAAATAATCTAATGATGAACCTCAAGTTATTCAAAAACAACAAGAGTCCAATATCAATACTATTAAGGAGAAAAATTAATTGTTTACCAAAAATTATGGTAAACATTAATGAAATTGAGATTAAGAATACAAAGAACTGTTACATCAAAGAACTGATTTTAAAAAAATAAACACATAGTCAAACCTTTAAAAAAAGACTCATATAAATACAATTAGAAATAAAATGATGAAATCATACCTAACACTACCAAAACCCAAACAATCAGCAACTTCCATGAACATATGTACTCCAACAAAGAGGAGAATCTTGAAAAAGATTGCTAGACACATACAAGTTACCAAAACTGCACCAAGAAACCATAAAAATTATTTAAAAAATCAATATTCAGCAATGAGCTTGAATAGTTAATAAAAACTATCAACTAATAAAAATGCAGGTATTAATTGGTTCACTGATGAATACATAGGGAGGGACTTCACGTGTATCAATATGCCTTGAACTTTTTAATGATTTGAAAGGGAAAGAGTGCATTCAAACTTAGTTCTGAAAGCCAGTCTCACTCTGATTCCAAATGCTTACCAGGAACACAGTAAGAAAGAATATTATAGGCCCATCTCCTTAATTAAGATAAACTGAAAGAGCCTAAAGATAATACTAGCAAATAGAGTGCTATAAATATTCAAAGGGATAAATTTTTATTTTGTCTTGCTGTTTTTATAGTGTCTTTGAGTAGTTGATCTTGGAAGCATCATTGTCTTTTATTTTTTAATTTTTTGTAACACAGATCAACCTCATGACCTCACATTTGCCAGGCTCTTCTAGTTTTAAAATTCCATCCTTACATTGACCTGGCCTGCTGTTAATGCATTCAATACACATGTTAATTTCCTGAATATGCGTTTGAAGCCTTTACATGTCCTCTAGTTCTTTGATGATCTGGTCATTCATGTTGTGTATCATTTTGTTGAGCTTATCTACCTTTCTATTAGGCGTCTGAGATTTTCTGCAATTTTTGGATTAATTTCAATGTACGTTTAATTATGTCTTCTCTGATCTCATTACATGTCTTTTTGAGCTGTTTTCTAAAATCATGTGTTATGCTTTCAAGTAATTCAGCTATATAGCCTAAACTATTCTGCCCCTTGATGTCTTTTGGATTAGCTTTTGAGGAATAGGATATATTGCGAGTAGTATTGTTGCCTTTTCTTTCTGCTTCTACTGCAAAGAAGACTAATGTAAGAATAAATGATATAAGTGAAAAATCAAAAGACAGCACTAATAGCATAAGAAACCTATTCACAGAAATAATGGCAGAAAACTTCCCAAATATAGGGTAGGCAGTTAAGTGAGGCGTATGAACACCAAAGTAACCATGATCAAAAAAGAAAAAAAAAAAAAAAAAAAAAGAACTTCTCCATGGCATATTATACTCAATGTTCCAAAAGTATCACAGGAATAAAATCTTAAAATTGTTAGGGGAAGATAACAAAGCACATACATATTAGAATCACTACAAACTTTTCTACACAAAATCTAATAGCCAAGAGGGCTTCATTCAGATAAAGTATTTCAAGTCCTAAAAGATAGCAACTTCCAAACCTGACATATATTCTACAAAATTTACCTTTAAAATGATGGAGAGATAAGACATTTCTACAAAAAGAAGCGCTTCAAAAATTCAAGACCATCAAACCAATGTGATGAAAAACATCTCAAGGATATCCTAGTAGGAGATAATGAAGCCAACAATGCTAATTAATCAAAAATAAAGAGCACTGTTAGTGAGATTAGCAGCTAAACAAAAGGGAGAAAATGAGGAAATCGGTAAGATAATAAAACAATAGTAGAATAGGTCAACTACTTTTAGGAATAACTCTCAATATATATGGTCTTAATTTTCCAATTGAAGGAAAGACTGTCAAAATGGATCAAAAAAGAAAATGCAGCAACATGAAGCAGACATGAGAAGCACTTAATTCAAAAAGGATTATTTTGTCAGTCAGTAATACTTGGTCAGAAGACTAATATTTAGAATATATAAACAATTGAAAAAACGAACCCCAAAATCAATTACTGAAATGAATTTCAAAAGAAGAAATACAAATAGGTCATAAATACATTTAAAATGTTTCATGTCCCTGCCCATTAAAGAAATTCAAATTAAATCAGTATTGAAATTCCCTCTTACTCCAGAATGCCCATCTTCAAAACTTCAAATAATAACAAATGTTGCCAGGGCTGTGGGGAAAAGAAATCTTCCAAATTGGGAAAGGAAACTAGTAAAACCTCTATGGAAATGTCTTCAGAGTGCCCTCAAAAAGCTAAAAATAGAAGTTACATCAAAGTCAAATATTCTTCTTCTAGGTATCTTTCAGAAAGAGTTCAAAATATCATATTGCATTCATGCCAATGTTTATTGAACCACAATTGATAATAGCCAAATCTTGGAAGTAGCCATTATGCCCATGACTGATTAAGTGATAAAGAAAATGTGGTATTTTGCACAGTGGAATACTACTCTGCTACAAAGTAGGACTGATTTGAACCATTTGTAGGAAAATAGATGCACATTGAAATCATAATAGTAAGTATAATCAATGAGGTGCACAAGATTAAATATTTTTATGATTTCCCTCATATGAGAAAATCAAAGTATAAATAAAGATAATGAGGGCTCTATACACAGTGAAGTGCTACTGTGCCACTAACAAGATAAACTGGTTCATTTGTAAGAAAATGAATCCTTTTTGACATTATTAGTTGAAATAAATTAGACATAAGAGCTTTCCTATTTCATGACTTCTATTACATGAGTGATTCAAAGTATAAATGTATTAAAGAGAAAAACACGAGACAGGTAATTAGAAATAAAGAAATTCCTTCCCGCAAAAGAGAAGGAAACAAAGAAAATGAAAGAGGGGAGAAAGTACATGAGTGGAGAGATAAAAGTCATATACATGTACAAACTCCTAACAATGAATATATTTACTAGTTATTGAAAACATGTAGTAATAAAAATTATTTGCCCTCAGAATTCGTTGAACATGTTTACTATATTTGTGAGCTACCACTCTTCTGAGACAGAAAAAATAAGTCATTGTGCTTTAAGACAAATACAAAACAATAGTGTTTCAATTGGAAGTTCACATTTCCAACCATTATGTAGACACTTAAATAAGAAATTAAGGCAAAGTTTTAATGTATATGTTTTGGATACACATTTAGAAAATTAATGATAAAATTTTTATGGTATCTAGTATGTGTTGGACAGTGTATTATTAATTTCATTTTTGTGTATTTAAGATTTTCACAGAGGTATGTCTCAGCAGCACAAGCACTGCCTGGCCAGTGTGAGGTTCTAAGTTTGATTTACAGTGCAAAAAAAAAAAAAAAAAAAATGACACCTACTGTTTTTAAGATTTTCCATAAACATATAAGGTTGTTTGTTATTTCATCCCAGTTTTTTAAATGAAAAAATAAGTGGCATATTTAGCACTGTAATATTAGCTGAAAATAACAAAATATGTCCTAAAAACGAACAAAAGTTTTAACCCATGTGTATATACATTGAAGCTTAAAAAATTATTTAGATTAAATGTTTAAACAGAAAAATTGCTACGCAGAAAAATTATAATTACAGAAGATGTTATATTGCAATTTACCACCCACCCTTAAAATTGAAATACTTTTGAACAACTAAAGACAATATTTCTATATAAAATAAGAAATGTGTAATAGTTATAAGCATAAAACATTTTAAAACTCATATATAATAATATGAAATAAAGTACACAAATATTAAATCATAAAAAATGTATGAACCAGATGTTTTAACACATGCATGTAATCCAAGCACTCGGGAGGCTGAGGTGGGGGATCACTGTGATTTCAAAGCTAACCTGGGCTACAAAGTGAGTTCCAGGCCAACTTGAACTGCATACTGAGGCCCTGTCTCAAAAAACCAAAACCAAAACAAAACAAACAAATCAGTAACAACAACAAAATATGTTACCCTGTATCCAATGCCCTACCCAGATCATATTCGCCCCTCTGTAGTAAACTTTATTGTCTTTCCCCAGTTTGCTATTAGTAGGTACCCTCTACACTATTTCTAATCCTCACAGTGAAGTTTTCCATATTTATAGACTATAATAGAACATAACTCTGGCCTTTTGTGTATGTGTCTTTTTATTCCACAAAATGTTATAAAAATGTTTCTGTATGTTTGTGAATCAGTACTTTGCTTCTTTGAATTGCTCAGAAGTATACTTTGTATGAAAAGAGTATAATTGTTTATTTTCAGTTGCTTCCAGATTTATGCCACAAAAATAAAAGTGCAATGATCATTCCTGTCCAAATCATTCGGGGAACATATGTTTTTCTTTGTTTAGTGAATGTTCTTGAGTGAAGCTCTTCAATTCTAACACTTGTTTATATTTAGCTATTTTTAAGGTCTGCAAACTGTTTTATAAAATGGCTGTAGAATTTTGCATTTTAGTAGATAGGAAATCTGCATATGCTCTTTATCTCATCTATTGGTGTCTTTACACTTTACATACCCTTTTCATGGGCAACTGGGTCTCGTTCTGATTTTAGACACATTTCCAAACATCTAAGAATATTGGTCGTTTAGTGAGTTTGTGAGGATTTGTGTATCATTTTCTGTATGTATAGTATTTGAGAAACTTTTCTCTTTTGAAATTGGGTAGTGTACATTTATTACCGAAAGTGTTAGTTATGATATGTGCATAGTGTTTTAACATTAGTTATGTTGCATAATGAAGATTTACATGTATCATCAAAAAAATTCTATTACTAGTGTTTTCATCATTCTTAACATAAACAAGGATAGAATACTGTTAAATGTTTTTCTGTGTCTATTGAGATATCTTCTTTTCTTTTATTCTAGGTTGACTGTCTATTGTGATATCTTTTTCCTTTTACTTTGGTTGATTGAAATTATTCATTTTTCAATATAAAACAAATCAATCTCACTTGCTTAAAATGATCATTTTGATACCTCAGTGAGTTCAATATATTCTGGAATATGTTTGTGTGTATATTTATGAATATTAATGATTTATTTTAATTTTGAAAAGTATTTGTCAACATCTGGTTGTAAGTGTATACTGACTCATAATAAATTGGTAGTTTTCTTTCTCCTCACTTTGTAAACAAATAATAATTTCTGTACTAAATATTTAAAGTAATCATCCAATGAAATATCTTGTCCTTTTTTATGCTTACAATCACTTATAAATATAATCTAATTTCTTTGGCAGATAGAAATATTATTATCTTTTATGTGTTGTTTTTTTCTAACTTTTGTTTTCCAGGCCTTTTTTACATTTACATGGTTTAATATACTGCCATAAATTCATTCAAAATATTTTCTTGCTGGGCTTGTAATATCTAAAATATCTGAGATATTTTCTCTCATTTTTGATATTATCAATTTGTGTCTTTGTTCTTGTTTTCTGCATCAGTCTTTATGGCCTTTACAAAACTCCTTCATCTTTTCAAAGGATCACTTTGGAAATATTGTTATTCTGTTACTTATTTTCCATTCCACTAACTTATTTCTTATATTCATTAATTTTCTTACCTTCAATAATATGTACTTTTTGATACATGATTAGATGAGTAATTACTTATTAATTTTAATATGTTATATTTAATATGGCATCTAAACCTATATAATTTCTACTTATTACACTGTTAGGCATATCTCCTCTATTTGATATTTTGTCATTGAACTCTCATCTCCAATTTTCTTTTTCATTAGTTCAACCCAGATTAGCAATGCCTTCTTTAAATTTGCAAATATTTGATGATGTATAAAATTACTTAATAGTCATACATAATTTAATTGTTTTCAATAAGCTGGTAGTCTTCATAATTTATCATCTTTTAAAATTTATTATAATATGCTTATGCCTGCCTCCCAAATTTAGTCTGTTTTATGATGAATGATACTTACAGTCTTCAAAACTATGTTTATTCTTCATCTGTTAAATGTGTTATTCTTTATATATCTAATAAGTTGAATGGTCTATTTTATTCTAATCTGTGCTTTTGTACTCCTTTTAATTATTTGTTTCTTTGTTCATCTTTGAACAAAGACAAAGGTGAAGCTTTTGTATTCTTTGTGTGCTTTTTATTGTTTTTCCTTTTTGCCAAACCACTAATTTATCTTTTTCTTTCTTAGTTTGCAATATTACTTCATGTACTATCAAAACTATTATAAAGCATATAGATATTTAATATTGTTAGGTAAAACAAACTGACACACTTACCATTATTAAATGTCTCACTGTATCTCTGGTAATACACTGGTGACAAGGTCTATTTTCTCTGACATTACTGAAATTCTCTTTCCTTGTAATTAGTAATTAAATGATCTCTCTTTGAATTTTCAGTTTAATCTTTTTTTTCCCTGCAATTTCAAAGTGTTTAAGCAGCATCTATTTGAATCTTTTATTTTACAAATATTTATATGCTCTGCTTTTTACATTTAACTTTTAAGTATCCCAAAATAATGTGTTTATATTACACTCTCATCTACCCATCTTTTGTTTTATTATCAAATATTTTACTATTTATATACAAAATATTTTAATTTAAAATATATTTTTACTTAAAATATATTTTAAGAAAATTTAAACTGACAAATGGAGTTCTGGTGCTCAGAAAAATGAGCCAGGAACTCCTAGCAGTTATGATAGACATATAAACTGAACTTGCTAATTGCAATAAGAATGTAATATTTTAAATACTGTTTTCTTAGCATTGTTTTAAAATACATAAGTTAGATGTGTCAAACTTTGCTCCTGCTAAATGATGTTTTCCTACATGATGGTTCCAACGGAAATTTCAGATAATATGTTTTGATAACAAATGTTTGGTTTTACATTATTAGGAGATATTTTAACTTTAGTTTTGATGAATTATTTTATTTATCAACTGTACTATTATTAAGACATTTGCTTATTTTAACAATTATGGATTTTTTTTAGTCAGATTTTTGTTGCTTAAATGGAAAAACACAGAAAAGCTAGTGTGTTTTGTTTTGCTATTTATTTTTTGTTTGTTTGTTTTCTGTTTTCTTTTATCTTTTTCTCTTCAATGTTTTTTGTTCTGTTTTATTTTCTTTTTGTATATTTGCTGATTTGTCCATGTGTGATGAGTTTTGGTCTCTGATTTTTCTTTTTAATTTTCATCCTTTTGCTTTTCCTTCTCTTTTTTACCTTCTTTTCTCTTTCATTCATCATGATTTAGATGTCTAGACTTTCCCCTTGCATTATTCTGCTCATTCTCTTACTCACTTTAATCAACTGTGCTTCTTGATTTTTATCAACTTTTATGTGGGTAAACATTGTCTCTTCCCTTTCTGGTTCACCTCAGCCCTCTGAAGGCTTTCTCTTACAATTCCTCCCTCTTGTACCCTGCAATTACTCAGAACTTGGTGATCATCCCTTGCCCACCAAGTATTCTCTTACCATATTGAAACACACCTACCTCTCCATCATATCCTATACTGATCTTAAACCCCATAACAGGGTAATATCACTTTACTAAGTGAAAAAAACATTGCATACAAGTTTCTGTTATAAGTTGGATTGTATTATATAACTATAGAACTTGCTCTTATGGTTAAAGTATCAGGCTAATAGTTACCACAGTTTGTTAATAATCAGGTTTTGCTTGAGTCTATTGTTATTACTAATTGTACTACTTTAACCAGGATGCCACTACTATTATAATCAGTTTTTCTTCCCTGTATGACAACACTGAGATTCCAAGAGGCCTTAACCATTGCCATACTCCAGTACCAAAGGAAGGGGCTTTGAATCAAAGGATAGCACCTCTTTAGTCTTAATATACTGTGAAGGTAGGTTCTAGGGATAGAAAGAAGATCAAGAATCGCTTATATCCAGAAGATATCCTTGAGGAATAGAAATCACCAGTGAATGCCTCAACACCAGGGACAAATCTACCTAAATAAGAATTTTATAAGTATCAAGACAAAAAGTGAAATAAAATAAAAATAGGAACTGACAAGAGGAAGAAGCAAAATGCAACCCCAAAGTCCAACCCATGAAGGATAACTCCAGAACACAAAGAGATGGAAGAAATCAGATGCCAGCCACGGGAACTCACTGAAATGATAGGAAAAGTAAGACAGCAAATGAAAGAGACTATAGAGAAATAATATCTGAAGTATGAAAAGAATTGATAATCAAAGTGGAATACATTACATCAGACACAGATTAAAAAATAGAAGAGGTTTTGACAATGTTGGTAACTATGAATGCCCAACCTAGAAAAGAAATGGAAGCAGTGAAACAATTTCAAACAGAAATCCAATGGATTAAAAACTCCACTGAAAGTATAGGCAACATATTCAACAAAGGAAAGGATAAACTATTAGGTCTAAAAGACAGGAATGTAACTAGTGACCAGAAAACAAAGATACCTTAAACATAGCAAGAAGTCATTAAAAAAACGTATTTGACAGTTATAAGACGAAGCAAAGAATACAAGATTAGATTGATTGGAATAAGTGAGAAAGCTGCAGAGAGACAAACAGCATTTAAAACCTTGTCACAGAAACAATGGCAGAAGAATTCCCAAACATGGATAATTAATTTGACATACAAATAAATGAAGCATCTAGAATTCCAAATAGCCATGACCAAAATAAATCTATACCAAGACATATAATAACCAAGATTCCAGAAATTCTGCACAAGAACAACATTCTAAAAGTAGCTAGAAAAAAGAAATAGGTAACCTGCCCAGGAAAGCTCATCACAATCACAACAGACTTCACAAAGAACATCCTCAAATCAAGGAGATTCTGCAGTGAAGTACTTCAATCCCTAAAAGCAAACAATCTACAACCCAGATTTTGTACACGCCATACCTCTCTTTCCAATTCAATGGAGAAAAAGTTGCTTCCATGACAAAGAACAGGTAAAGAAATTCACGACTATCCAAACAGAACTACAGAAAGTTCTGAATGATATATTAGGAAGAAACAATGAAGAACACAAACACAAGAACACCAACAGAAAGAAAAAGCCTATAAGGGCAAGCATTAAAGAGAGAAATGCAGGGAATCAACAACAGAAAAATAACCTGAAGTGATAAACCAATACACCATTTATGTAACCATTAATGTAAATGATCTCAATTCATCAATCAAAAGAAACAGAGTGGCCAAATGGATCTGAAACCAAAACCTACTAATATGCTACATACAAGTAACATATTTAACCCCCCCCCAAGATTTATAGAATAAAAGTCAAATAATGAAAAACATTTTATACCTACTGGAACCCAGAAAAAGCAGGGTTATCTATTTTATTTGCAGACAGTGTAAATAAACTTGGTAAACTAAGCCAAAACTGATCAAAACAGACAAGGAAAATCCATACATCCTTCTTAAAGGAAAACTCAAAGAAGAAGAGATAGCAATCATAAATAAAAATGCACCAAACTATGTATCATAGATACAACCATAAATGCCTGTGCACTGAACTACATAAAACAAATATTAAGAGACATGAATAATCAAACAAGCACTAACACAATTGTAGTGGAGGATTTAATATTCCACTTTCACAAATAGATCAAACAGACAAAAGTCAACAAACAAGTATCAGAATTAAACCAAGCTTGTGAACAAATGCCCTTGGTCGAGGTCTACAGACTGTTATACCCCAAAACATCAGAATACATATTCTTCTCAGCTGCACATGGGGTGTTCTCCACTGTAAACCACACGGCAGCCCACAAAACATGTTTAAGTAAATGTGAAGAAACTGAAATTATTCCTTGCACTATCTGACCATAGTGCAAAGAAAATCGAAATCAATGACAAAACAAATCACAAAAGCTATACAAACACATGGAAACTAAACACTCTTAAGCAACCAATGGGTCACAGAGGGAATTAAACACAAAATTGCACAGTATATGCAATTAAATGACAATGCTGATACAACATACAGAAAGTCATTGGACACAATGAAAGCTGACCTAAAGGGAAAATTTATAGTGATAAATTCTCACATGAGGAACATAGAATGAGCTCAAATAAACAACCTGATGTTAAACCTCAGACTTCTAGAAAAAGAGCAAATCAAAGTTCATATGAGTGAGGAAATTGTAAAAAATAAGAGCAGAAATTAATTTAATTGAGACTAAAATTATACAAAGGTTCAATGAATTGAAAAGTTGGTGTTTTGAAAGAAGTAATACAATTGATCAAATATTAGCCATCCTCCTCAAATAGAGGAAAGAAAAAAGAAATACTAGCAACTAGGAAAGAAAATGGGGAAATTACAAAAGTTCTTACAGAAATTCAGAAGATCATCAATGCCTACTACAAGAACTTGTATTCTAATAAGATGGAAAACACACATGAATTTGACAGATTTTTAGAAACAATCCAACTTCCTGTAGGGAGCTGTTGAAGCTGGAGATTGATCACATGTGCAGGGTTAAAGCAAAGCCAGCCCAGAAAAAACAGAGACCAAAACAAACTATGTAAACAAGCTGTTCCAGCAGCAAGTAGACAAGGGGCCCAGGTCTGCCAGGCAAACAAAATGCTAGGCAATGGGGTTGAAACTGGCATTCTTCTTTAGAGGCTATAAACAAATGTTCTACAGTGGTTGAGCAGTTCCTTTCCTCCCATCAGGAGGATAAAGGCTTTACCTGACTACAGCTTTGTTTTTCTTTTTTTCTTTTTTCATTCTCTTGCGTTTCTTAACCCCAAGAACCTCAGGAGCTGCACTGGGTCATGGCAACTTTCAAATCAAAGAAATCAAGAAGACATAAAAAATTCTGAATAACTTGATGTCAGCCACTGTAATTGAAAATGTAACTAAAAATTTACCAACAAAGAAAAGCCCAGGCTCTGAAAAAGTCATGATTGAATTGTATAAGAAATTTCTTCTCTAAAAAAATGCCACTAATGCTGAAACTCTTTAGGGAATTTGGAAGGGAAACAATACTTCCCAAATCTTTTTGGAGGCAAGTATTATCCTCATTCAAAAACCAGGGAATGACCTAACCAAAAAAAGAAAACTACTGATGAATCTCCTAAATGAATATAGATACAAAAATCCTCAATAAGATACTGACAAACAGAATGCAGCAAATCATCATGAAGATTATACACCATGATCAAGGTGGATTCATACTAGGGATGTAGGGATGAGTCAACATGTGTAAATCAATAATTGCAATTTATCTATTAAAAAAAAAAAACAAAGACAAACTTCACACGATCATCTCAATAGATGCAGATAAAGCATTTGAAAGAGTCCAAAATTCATTCATTTTAAAAGTTACAAAAATTTGGAATAAAGTGTCTTTAACTTAATCTAATAAATGCTGTATATGACAAACCAATAGCTAACATCATGCTAAATGGTCAAAAACTGAAAGCCTTCATACTGAAATCAGGAACAAGACAAGGATTTCCATTGTCACCTCTCCAATTCAGTATAACTCTGAAAACATTAGTCAGAGCAATTAGATAAAAAAGAAATAGATGAAATAAAGTTAGAAAAGGAAATTATCATAATTTGCAAATGGCATGATACTCTACATAGAAGACAACAAAAATCCCACCAAAAATTTTATGGATTTCATAATCAAATTCAGTTGTGTAACTGGATAGAAAGTTAACACTCAAAAATCCATAGCATTGCAGTCCATAAGGAAGAAACTCACAGGCAGAAAAATTAAGAAAAGTACACCTTTCATGATCCTATACAAAAAATTAAATACTAAAGAATCAGTCTAACAAAAGAAGCAAAATATTTATACATTAAAAACTACAATACTCTGAAGATATCAGATATCTAAGAAGATACCAGAAAATGGAAACATATCCTTTGTTCATAGATAGAAAGACACAAAGTTGTGAAAATATCCCTACTCCCCAAACTGTTAAGCGCATTTAATGCAATCCCAATCAAAATATCATTAGTATTCACCACTTAATTAGAGAAAACATATCTAAAATTCATTTGGAACCAGAAGAGACATAGAATAGCAAGAACATTTATGGACAGCAATGGCAAATAAGGAGGCATCACAATCAATGACATGAAATTACATGGCAAAACTATTATGATAAAATCATCATGGTATTGGCAAAAAAAAAAAAAAAAAAAAACCAGACCTGAAAATCATTTAACAGTTAAGAAGCTATGCATACAGCTACAAAAACACTAAACCGCCTTATCTAAGACAAAGGACTTATGTCTGAACACATAATGAATTTAAAAAAATAGGCCCTCAAAATTCAAAACCATACTCAAAAATTGGCATCTGAGTTGAAAACATACTTCTCAGATGAAGAAATAAAAATGGCAAATTTAAGAAAAAATGTTCAGCAATGGTCATTCAAGAGATACAATTTAAAATAACACTGAGATACATCTTACTTCAGAAAGCATGACAATCATCAAGAAGACAACCAATAACAAATGCTTAGGGTGTGGGGAGAAAAGAACCTTTTTCCACTGTTGGTGGGAGTGTAGACTGGTGCAGCCACGTTGGAAATTAGTGTGGTAATTCTTCAATAAAGTAAGACTTAAGTTCCCATTCGACTCAGCCATTCATCTTCTGGATATCTTCCCCAGAAAATTAAAAGCATTGTACCACAGAGATATATATGCATCTATGTTTATAGCAGCTGAGTCTCAGAAACAACCCAAATGCTCATCAACTGATGAATGGATAAAAATAAATATGGTTCTTTTATATAATGGAATATCACTCAGCCATAAAAAGAAAAGCTCGATACATTTGTAGGTAAATGGGTGCAACTTGAGACCATACTCATAAGTGAAATACACCAGACTCACGTATATAAATGTCGTATCGTTGCACTGGTATGATAATCTCAAAGAGTAAAGAGTCAAAATATACAATAGACATTGTGAAGGGGGAAGAAATTCTTCAAAAGAAAAACTATGATATGAGGAAGATGAAAGGAAGAAATGTAAGAGAGAGAGACAGAGACAGAGAGAGAGAGAGAGAGAGAGAGAGAGAGAGAGAGAGAAGAGTTAAGATAATTTATGTAACGGTTACTCTTGGTTCACTGAGGGAAAAGTTTGTGCTAGTAATCTTCTGGACAATGTTTCATGTCTGTGTCTTGTATTCTAAACAGCCACTGTGAACACAGCTACATGCAGGGTCTTGATTATTATTACTCTCCTAGTAGCCCATTTTAAATTGTTTTCTTTTTAATTATTACATTTTCTGCTTAAAATAAAAACAAAAAATAAGAAAAAAAAAAACATTTTGAGCTAAACAAAAGAGAGATGAAAGCAAAATCAAACAGACAAAACCAGAAAAGAACAATGCTGAAAACTCATGAGATAATTTCTGTGACATATAGATGATTTGAATACTAGGATAAGAGAAAGAGAGAGAAAGGAGCCGCATCTGAGAATCAGAAAGTGTTAAATAAAATTTTATTGACCAGGTCATAGACTCAGGAATTTCAGATAATATCCACCATTAGAACTGTCAAAAATAAAACCAGGCATAACATATTCTACCGAGGTAAACTAAGGATAAAAAAATTTTGGGAGAAGCCAGAGGAAAGATAGAGGAACAGAATCCTCTCTACAGGAAGAGAATTAAAGATTTTAGCTTACCTTAGGGAAGAATCCACTCAAATAGGAAGAAAGTGGAGTGAAATAATTAGTGGTAGCATAAATAAGCCACTAGAAGCTAGATTTTATTCTTTCAAATTAAAAATGAAATCCTTTAACAACTAGAATTTAACAGCTAATAAAATAATCTTTCATAAGCAAAAAAAAAAAAAAAAACCCTCCCAGAAAACCAAAAATTAAAGGAATTCATCTGTAGAAAATTGCCCTGCTAATGTGTTAAAAGAGGAGTTGATGGAGAAGGAAAGTGATATAAGATCAGTAACTTGAATCTGTGTGTTGCACCCAAATGTATTGAGGAAGAAATGAATGAGGATAAAACAAAAATGATTTTTCTAGTTAAATCTAACTTTTATCTATTGTTCAAATTATTAATAGCAAATATGTTATATGTAATTATAGTATACAGTGAGTAAAATGAATGTTAGCAATGTTCTAAGACCCAGAGAGAAAACATTAGGAATATTTCATGAATTTTGTGAACTATGTGTTAAGTCATATAGGGCTTTTTGAAGATGAGCTTAGATATACTAAGAAAGGCATATCTAGAACTTTAGAGAAACCATTAGAATAGTTTTTAACAGTGACATAATTCTTGTAATACAATTGCTAAGGTATAATGATGATGTCTTAGATATAAGGGAAAATGACATAAAAGTTTTATTTCTATTATGTGAAAGATCTTAACACAATGAACAAATTAGTTTTGCCAAAAAATCTGAAAAAATCATATCTCATAAAATACTTGCTTTCAAAATTTATAAAAGGATCATGGATATAGTTCAGTGGTTGAGTGACTGTCTGGCAAGCACAAGGTCCTTAATGTGATTCCTAGTATCAAATATATATGTGTAAACTCAACAATTAGGAAGCAACCCAATTGAAAGTATGTTAGTGGACTAGCCGACACTATTAAAAGGGACAAACTAATAGCACCTATCACATGAAACTAATGCTCAATTGAAATTTTCACTGAGTAAATGCAAACTTCAACAGTTTTGAGATACCAGGACATACCACTTAGTTTAAATTCCTAAACTGACATTACCAATTCTAGTGACAATACAGAGTAAGAGCATGTGTTCTAACTGGTAGCAATTTAAATGGCAGTGCCTCACTGGAATACAGCTTGCCAGGTTCTGAAAAATCTATAATCTTACTGTATTGGCCAACAACCATAGTTCCACATATTTATCCAAATGAATCGACATTTTATATCAGATTAAAAACTATACATGTACTCTCTTAATTACATTAAACTGACAGAAACTTGTATGATTCCCAGATAAGTGAAATGCTAAACTGTGGTATACTGGATATAAAAAGAAATGAAACTGCAAAAAAGAAGTAGATGAATATAAAATAGTGACTTTCCCGTAGAGACCAGGGGAAAGAAGTCAGCCAGAAAACACTACAAATTTTATGACTCAAGTATCTGACATTGTGGAAACTAAAGCTGGATTTAATGAAAACTGTCAGTGTTTTCAGAAGTCACGAGAGGGAAGAGACTTGAAAGTATGAAACACTGGCCTTGTTCCTAGAAAAGTGTAACTGTTCTGTGTAACATTGTAATCACTATTAAATGACAGTGTCTATCATACACAGAGTTATAAAGCTTGAAGTGAATCTTAATTTATACCATGATCTAAAAGTATCAATTAGGAAGTTGGAGGATTACAAAATGAAATGTAGAATATGACAAAACAATGTAACTTTTTGAAATGTTTGAAAAGATTCACTGAAATAGGGGGAGGTGTGCTTAATTATGTAAATTTGAATGCCAAAGGAGACTAAGACTGAAGGTAAAAGGAACTGAAGGTGCATGCACATAATCGGCAGTTAACAAAGTTGTTTTCCCTGGATTATGATTACCAGTGTTAACACTGATATATTTATGCTGCAAATGAACAATTACAGAAATAGATAGCAGGTAGGAAAAGCTAGATTTCTCATTTGTTGAGCTGAGAAGGCTAGCATGAGCCAATGTAGTATGCATGCAAGATGAAGATATCAGTATGAACTTGTGTTTACATTAATACAGATATATATTTTCATATACAGAAATATCTACAAATATATGCAAATACAGAGTTGCGTGCATGCATGTATTTCCTTGCTGACCAAGGATAATAAATCATTAAATTTTGCCAGAGTACTATACTTTGCCAATGAAGTAACTTCTGTTCAAAATGTCAGTACTTATTAATGTTTTATTAAATAAATTCTAATGAATACTCGCCGAAGAGTTTCTTTTGGTAAAGTTTCCTTTGTTGAGAAGTCTTTATTCAGTGCTGCATTCTGTGAAAAAAAAAATTGATGAAATAATTTTTTTCTTTTCTTTTTTCTTTTTTCTTTTTCTTTTTTGTTTTTGTTTTTGTTTTTGAGAAATACTTCATTCAAATATGGCAACAAGTATAATCTACTTAGATCTGGGTTGTTACCAAAGTAGCTAAAGTAAAATGGAGATGTTTTGTATAGCATGTGCCCTTATATCATTAATGTTAAAGATGCTATTATCTCAGTTTTCTGAAAAATTGAGCCAGGGACATCTCAAATTCTAGACTAGCCTAAACAACAAAGTAATTTAGTGAGACCCTGTCTTAAAGTATAAATACATGCATCCATACATATAGTGAAAAAAAAAAAATGGACTGAAGGTTTGCATGTGAAAGGGACTGAAATAAATCCTTGTCAATTTCTAGGTTTTAGTCAGTCTAGTGCACAAATCAATGAGTAATTACTCACCACTGGATAAAAAGTAACCTCTCTTTTAGAAAAAATGTGTTAGCTGAATAAGCACATTTGTTTTATCAAGTGGCTATACTGTAAGCTTTTAATTTCTACTGTAATAAAGTAGGGCTCAGTGTCCTATCATAAATTGATGAAGGCTGTAGCTCAGGGTAGGCTGCCCAATTAGAGCCTAAACAACTGGTACAGAGAATGAGGCGGAGCAAGGCACAGCATGGAAAGTTCTGCTCTTTGGTCCTTCACTGTGCAAAGCAGGAGCATAGATGAAGCTCATGGCTTAAAAACCAGCATACCACAAAAAAAGACACAGCTATGCCATGCAAAAATATATTAAGTGTAGAATGTTTTCCCAATACAAAATAAGGAGAATTAAGCATGGCTAAAATTTAAGAATATCTTTTTGTATTTTAGATAAAGATACAGTGAATCTCTAGTATCTCAAGCATATTACAAACTTCATTTGGGGAGTAATTCTTCCCCATGGGGTGTGAGGTAGTGTTTCCATTCAGGAAACACTAAGATGAAGCAGTACATATTTTCTTCTAGCTCCCAGTAGTTTGGGTCATACAGTTTTTGCTAGACACTAACAATGCAGACTGTTTATCACTGTTATTGGTTGAATTGTGTCCTCCATGCAGATATGTCAATATCCTAACCATTGTATTTATAAATGTCACTTATTCAGAAATAGGTTCTTTGATGTAACCAACCTAAGACAAGTTCATTTTGGACTGGAGCCCTAATGAAGTGACTGGTCTTCATGAGCAAAGAACATGTGAACATACATACAGAGGGGCACTGGGTGAGGAATATCATGTGATGACAAGCAGCTATTGGAGCAATGTAATTAGAAGTGATGGATTAACAAGGATTGCTGATGACAACCAGCGATGAGAAGACTCACATGGAGCTGTCTGTTTCCTCAGAACTGTTGAGAGGGAACACGACCTAACACGGCTTCTCTTCAGACTTCAAACTTCAGGAATAGAGAGACAACACACTTTTGTAATGTTAAGACCTCATACAATGCTACTTGTTATAGCAGCCTTAGAGAGCTAATGTAATTTTAAAAGGAAATCATGTATCTTCATATGGTCTTCCTTTTTAAAATAGTGAGGTTTTACAATTATTAAAAATATGAAAAGTAGAAAAGGCATATCCTCTGCAGAGTACAGAGAAAGCCAATGAAAAACCACAACAGCTGCCTTCAAGTTTAAATGTGACATTTTCTGAGTTTTTTCCTTCTTCTAATTATTAGTTCTTTTTTATATAGTAGAAAAAAATTTATTGATATTTTCTTGGATATTATTTTATAAAGAAAAAAATCATGGAATTCTTTATTCTAATTGAGTATTTCCAGTGAAAGAATTTGACATTTTTAATAGTCATTTCTGACTGCTGCTCTGATACATCTATTGTCTAGGGTGTAGTGTGGATAACTTGACATTCTAAGTCTTGTTGAAGTAGAAATTAATTGTTTACCTTCCACCTGTGCTTGTTGTTCATCACAATAGGGAATTAGTCTGTGTGTGTGTATGTGTGTGTCTGTGTGTGTGTGTGTGTGTGTGTGTGTGTGTGTGTGTGTGTGCACGTGCGCGGGCTGTAGAAGCCCCTAGGTGAGAAATGTTCAGATATGTTTTCATTCAATTCCTCAGCTTCTAACTACATTAAAGTTTTTGTTGTTTACATAAAATAATGAAATATATTATTTATAAAAAGCTAAACGGGCAAGGTGAGTCAATCTAATAGAGGAATCTAAATCCTTCCAGAGATCATCTAAGTCCATAAAGTGAGTGCCAGTTGATAGGTAACAGCAGGGGACTAAAGACTGAAGCAGTTTACTGCAGGCTATGAATGACCTGGTCCCTTTATCCATCTGTCTTTTTATATGAGAATGTTATGCTAATTAGCTGTGTAAATTGTTTCCTGATGACATTAATTTTGTGCCTTTTTGTTATTCTAGGCTTTGACTTTCACTGTGATAAAAATATACTAAGGGACATTTTCAATTTAGTTGGTTCTGATCCTGATAAATTGCAACGCAGAAGCAATGTTGTGCGGAAATATGCACAAATAGCAAACCTAATCAATCCTGAAGATAGACACAGAGGACTTTGACTTTCTATATAATCGCTCCCTTTAGCTTCTAAGGCATTACATTAATGCACTTGAAATGTTGAAACATAATTCAAGAAGAACTTTTAGCAAATGCAATTTTCATTGCCCCATTTTCTTTGGAGAAAATCAAGACTTGAATATTAACATGGAGGAAGTAATGGGAGAGATAGTCGTGATGTGAAATCTTATTAGTAAACAAGGGCTGCATCGGAAAAATATTGTCATTAAAAGCTATGTAGTAGTTAATTGAGTTTGATATGAAATTTAGTGCTAGAAAGTTAATGACGAATGCAGCTATTTCACAGAGCTTGGTTACTGCGGGCTCCGTAATGATCTCCTTTTGCTTCTGAGCAACAATGAAATTAACCTCTCTTTTGTCCTGCAGGTGTTGTGTTCTGATAATGCATATCCTTTACAAGTTTGGGTAAATTATTTGCTTTGCATTTAAATTAGCCCTATAGCTGAATCAATATTAGAATAATGAAAATGTAGTGAATAATTTTTATTCTAAGCAAACAAAGATATATAGCAAAAAATATCAAAATCCTGTTTATAACTTCAGAAAAGTGGTATAAAATTGCAATCAATGCTCAAAAAAAAAGAAGACACGAAATATACGTGTGTGTGAGTGTACATGTGTGCAGTAAAGAGAAGAAAATAAAGTGAAATAATTTTATTATGGTTAAATTAGGGAGAAAAACAATTGACAGCACATTTGTTTGTTTTCCAATATAAAAATAATGATGCGGTAATTATTTAACAATTCTTGAATGATATTTTCTGATTCCACATTATTGGTTATGCGTTTTATCTAATTTCAAAATATGACACATTATAGCTGTATAATGAAGACTCAACTTTCACTTAGAGGGAGAAAGTTAATAGCTGTGTCTCACTAGCAATCAATTTTCCTTTTTTCTTTTGCATTAGTATCAGAAAGTGAGGTTCTGACACTACAAAAAAAAACCTGAGAAGATCCTGATATTTTGTGTCTTCGTGGAAAGAATTCAGATAAGACTCAATGACAATAGCGCAGAATATCAGCAGAATTTTCTGCAAAGTAGAAGAGCAAAGGTTAGTGTACCCTCAGTGAAAAATGGAAGACAAGGGCCAAGACGGAGGGTGTTCAAAAGTAGTTCTCAAGCCACATTTGTATGATTAAATGGGCCCTTGAAGAGGATCATCGCTTCCATCTTAGATATGTCGCTATTTTATTGTAAGACTAAGTCTGGTGGTTTTAATTGCCTTCAAAAGGAGAAAAGCTACATCTTTTAGGTGAAATGCCTCTGCTGAGATCTTCTTGCAGGCTTTTCTAAGGCCTTGCGCAGGTCTGGAATTGAGGGGGCAGGAACTTAACCTACCTGCTTAGAGGAAAATGTATTATTTTGGGCCATAGCTTGAGCTCATAATCACATTTTTTCTATGGCTAATACTTAAGAAAAAAATTTAAATGTTACATTTCCCTCATTTCCATAGCTCTGGGTCCTATCTAATGGCATTATCAGAAATATTTTTCTTTAGATTTTTTTCATTTTTTAGTGCTACTTTTCTTTAAAAATAAGACTTCATGCAAACTGTTGTTAATTGTGAGTTTTCTTTGAAATGATGGCCAAAAACAAATTATTTTGATTTTATTCAAAATTCAAAGGCGAATTCAGCGGTGACTTTTAGTAGAGTGTGCTTGGTAATGTGCCACACAATCTCAGATGAATGAAGGTTTGTAAATAGAAAGAGGAACATGAACATTTTTCGCTGGTTGTATACAGATAGAATATAGTTAGCAATGAATTTCAATAAAATCACACTGGTGGTATTTGGATGGTAAAATATGAGTAAATGCTATTACAATCCTTTAGAAAAGAGATGAATTTGAGTCTTTATGCTTATTACTGTTTAACCATTTATATGAATATTCCTCTTCTGTTCAACCCAAGATATATATTATTCTTACAACTTACAAACTAAGCATTGAGTATAGCTTTGGTATTGATGATTATTACTCATCAGATTCAATGTTCACGTTTGTTTCTAAATTCTAAACTCAAAGTATATTCTAAAGTGTAATAATAATTATTAATAATTTATAGAATGCCCAGTTCCACAGCAGAATAAAGAATGCTATAGACAATAGCAAGCACACATTAAGCCAACTGGGCACTGTGCCCAGAAAAGCAGCCAAATGCACACAATAGGCAAGAAAGTAGTTTGAGTGTATGGGAAGAGAAATAGCAAAAAGAAAATAATGCATGAAAGACTTCTAGACTGAGCATCCAGGGACTCAACAGATTTCTAAACTTCTCTAGGAAAGAAAAATATTTTGAAGTCATATCCATTGGGTCTACTAATTGTCTTATAATGTATGATGGATATAAACTGCATCAGCAGAAGTGGAGGAAGGTGAGTATACTGCCGCTGTAGTAGAGTTTAGGTGTGCAATCTACCAAGGGGCTGCTTCCAGAGCTGCTAAAAACTGTATAGATTTATGGCATTTTTCTTTGATGGGTATGCTTTAAAGTAACCTTCTTTTCCTCTGTTAGGATTGTTGAAATTACAAATTTGGTAGCATCTGATTTTCACAAAGGTCACAAAGAGTTTCATGTGTGTATTTTCTTGCTTGCCTTTCTTGAATCAGATTTCTGCTAGCAAACTAAAGTGGAAAATGCCTCCACAAATGGAAGTAACCTATAAAAGTTTGCTCACTGAAGTGCTTCTTGAGGTTTCATTTGCAGAGGCTTTCATAGTTGGTGGTAGGTTTGAAGAAAAACAGAAATCAAAAATGGATAAACACAAACAGACAGACACACACACGCTAACAGATAAGTGCCTGAAACTGCGTGAGAGCTGCATAATTTTCTTAGAATATGCTTGTTATGAAATATTAGGAAGTTACAGTAGTAGAAACCTGGCTGAAACTGGCAAAAGGACAATCAGGAAAGCTCTCTTCTAGCTATTGCTGTTACAACCACATAAGGAGAAAGACAAATGGCAAAGTTTTCAAATGAGAATAAAATTTAACATAATTTAATTTACATAGTAACAATTGGTAATAACTTAATTTCTACTTGGCAGAAATAACACCTGGGACAGTTTCAAGAATTTGCTATGTATTTTAGACCTGAATTTGCATCCAAGTATATGAACAATAGAAATATATGCAAAAACTAGGTAAATGAATTACTAATTGAAAAATGATATCTTTTATTTTTAAAGTATAATATTCAATGAATAGAGAAATGTATATTATTGAACTAAAAACTAGATCTCAGTGAGAATATACTCAAAGGAATATTTTCACCAAAATTATTGTTATTTTTTATTTTAAAGAGGGTAAAATTAAACACAGGATATTAATTATAATAAAATTAAAATAGAATATAAATAATAAACATAATATATAAAACAGAATTAAAATTAATTATAATAAAATTAAAACAATATAAAGCAATGTAAGAGACATAAATTTCAAAACAAGGCAACCAGAGATCTTCACTATCTATCAAATTGTCTTGTTTTCTTCCAAAGAGTTGTCCATATCTTCACATACAGTGAATGCATACAAAACAAATAGTATAAAACTGATCCTAACAGGATGATGAAGGCATTTTAGGTCTTTAAAACCAGACAATAAGGAAGTCAACAGTGGCTGTCATAGTGTCTCTCATTCTCTTCAAAATAGCTATCCATACTTTTACGTATGTTGAAATTAAACAAAACAAAATAGGCTAAAATCAATCTGAGCAAAGAATAATAGTATTGCTGGGTTTCACATTATGATACTCCTGGATCAGCACTGGGTACTGTAGTGTCTCTTTTTCTTCAAAGTAGTTCTTCATTTCATCATGTGTTATATAATCGTTCTCATGAACTGTTTATAAGTTCTATGCACACATGAGTCTACATGTATATCTTTCTTTTCTGTAGTAGCGGGAAAAGCAAAACAAAGCAAGACAAAACAAAAAAAATTCCTAGAAAAACATGAAATGAAGAAGTAATAGAAAACCACTGTATAAGGTGATCTACAATGGTTACTGTGTTGTCTCTTGTTATCTTCAATAGAATTGTCTATATCAACAGACATAGTATAATTGAATATGGCATTACATAACAATATTAATACAAATGAAACATTGGAGACATTATAAGACTTCAAAAGCAGATAATAATCAAACCAGCACAGATATCCTAGAGAATCTTGTCATCTTCAGTGAATTTGCCTATACTCTCAGACTTAATATCATAACAGATCATAATCATATCAATCATAACAGATTCAAATAAAATCTGTCCATACAAACAGCAATCTAACAAACCACATTCAACTAAGATAAGTCATGATAAAACAGTGTAAGTTATGCTGGGCTTCCAATAAAATTAGTAGGAAATTAAGAATGATAACATCCTGCTATTTTTGAGACAGCTGTCTGTGCCCTCAAATCTAGTACAAGTAGACAAACTAGAACAGAATATAATCCATCTAAACAGAATGGTGAGAGTAATGTGGTTTTAAATCCTCATACATTATTAACAATATCGTCTGTCTTCTTTTGTTAGACAATCCCTCCCCTTTCATTCCCACTAGGTACACTGCACATTTTGGGTCCCACCAACTCCCTCAATTTTTAGATTATTTATACTCTATGACACTTTTATCTGAAATTAACAACATTAAAATATTCAACTTAATGAATAACTTTAAATGAAATTGATATTATTGTGAAGTATCTAACAGACATTGACTTTTCTGATTTTCGTTATTTCATTACAAAAATTTAGGCACAAAAATTTGGGTATTAAATTAGGGGTAAATCACTCAATTATTTACAATATTAGCCTGTTTTTAAAATAGTGTATATGCTTCAGAAGAAGAAGGGTAAAAAAGCTGGAGGTAGATATCTTGCTGGGAAGATGGTATGCTCACCATTTAATTAATTTCTTCCTAAACTGAATTCAATTAATTGGGTCAATTCATTTCTTTGCCTAAATATTGATTTTTTTGAATAGTTCTCCACAAGTAAAGAAAATTACAAAACTATTTTTTCTGAAAGACATGATAGAAAATTGGGTATTTTTACTTACATCTAACTTATTAAAAGGCTAGTTTCTTTCTTCTTAAAATACGTAGTTTGAACAGCCAAACTTATTGGTTTTTTAAGATACCACAATATCCTAATGGATATATACAGATTTAGTCATGGTTACCATTTAATGAGTCAAATACATTTTTTAAAATGTTTAAATGTTTTATCAAATAACTTGAAACCTACTGGATATCTTTATCCAATAATTTCACTGTCAACTGGTTAGGACCAAGCATTCACAACACAAATAGTGAAGTTCTTAGGATTATTATTGTCAATTATGGAAATAAAATTTTTTATATTTTATGACTTGGAAAACATAATTTCCATGTAAACTTTTATAGAGCTAATAGGTTTTTTTTCAGGATTACAAATATTTATTAACTATTTTTCCAATTTCTATCTATTACCAAGTTTTGTCATTCAACAAACATTTAGTCAATATCTGTTTTGTTCCAAAGATCAAGAATGAATATAACTCTAAACTTTAGCAGCTGTATGGTAGAAAATGAATGAAGAACAGACACAAGGTGTTTTATGTAATTTTACTAAAAATGTGCAATAAACAAAACAAAGTAACAGACACTGGAAAGACATTTAACCAGATCTTGAAAAGTTAAGAAAAATTGTTTAATAACAACTCATTTGAGATCTAAATTACTATTAAAAGTTTTCCAGAATTGCAAATTGGACATTCTTGGCTGTCTAAATAGCTTGTTTAACTGTTAGATTATTAAACTACTCAGTGATATGCAATGTTGATCTTTTTCGACATTTTAAACTTATATCATGTTACCCACACTCACACCTGCTGTGAGCAACAGGCTGATCTGGAGAAACACAGGCTGTGGTGATAGCGATGTGTGTGAATGCAATTGGATGTCTGAGTTGCGCTGGGTTTTCACTGACGTTGCAGGTCTAGGGCCAGTGGTCTGATTGCAGACTCAGAGGATAGTGGTATGCAGTGTGGCATCTAGGGGGATCTCCTTTAGAGGGTAGTAGTCATTGTTGATTCTCTATTGTCTTGTTTTGAAGTCCTGTATCATGTTCACTATTTTGTTATATTGGGTTTTATTCTCCTTTGTTTTGTTTGATTTTGTTATATCCAATGGCATGAGCACTTATTTCAAAGATAGCAGCATATATTTTGGTAGCCATTTTGGATTTACTATTGTCTTGCTTTGAAGTCCTTTATTGCATTCATTGTTTTATTTTTATTTTCTACTTTATTCTGTTCCCTTTGATTTTTACTACATCTAAAGGTTTGTACAACTATTTTGATGACAACAAAATGCATTACACTAACTAATGTTGATGTTGTAATGTTTTGAAGTCTTGTATCACACTGGTTTGTTTTGATTGGTTTTATTTTCCTTGGTTTCATTCTCTTTGAAATAAAAAAGATAAAGGAAAAAGCAACTCACATCATGCAGTCTATAGTATACATCAGATAATAAATTTGGTATAAGTAACTAGTTTTGTGAGCTTTTGAGAAATATTGGAAAAATTGGGTTCATGATGTATATATGTGTCTAGGCAAAACATTTATCTTCAAAAATGTATCATTTCTGTTTCATTTGTCTTTAATAAGGTAATATGCAATTTAAATCTGTAGATGGTTTTAATTATAAACATTGCTTTCCACAAGTATGTGACCAAGAAACACTTTCCTCAAGGAACAAAACATTGAATGACTTTTGTGGAGAATATCTTTTAAGAAATGCTGGAAAAATAGATATATAAATGTAAATTTCCAAGTCCTTTACAATAGAAATTACAGAAAAAGTATAAGAAAATTGCAAATTTTGATATAGAATTATAACAAGTACAATGGGTGCTTGTCCTAAAGATGTCAGATCAGAACCTCAAAATCTGAGGTTATTTGGAATGAAGATCTCTGCAGATGTAATTTGGACAAGGAGATGAAGAGTGTCTATCTTGGATTCCCAGGAGGGCTAAAATCAATGGTGAGGCTTCTCAACATCAAAAGTACAGAGAAACAGCAGAAAAGTGCCATGTTGAATCAGGTCAGAGGCTGGTCAGAAGTGTCTATTAGAAGAGGAGGGTGGAGGCTCGTTGCTAGCACGCATAGGTTCTTAGAAATTCTAGCTGTACCCAGTACTTCTGGCCACCTGATAGTGATATAATGAGATTTCTGTTGCTTTGAGAACCCAACTTGTACTAAAATTTTATGATGCTCTGAGGAATCCAACATAAGAATATAGAAAAATTATATACAACAATTTTTTTCCTTAACACATATTATTACCCAACAATCTCCCACAGATCATCCTACCCCTTGAATTCACGTCCTTGTGTTGTCCTCTCAACCTGAATATAAATTAGCTTTGTGAATTCCTTGAACCAAGCAAATGCAGCAGCAGTGACATTATCAAGTTCTTATCCTAGGCCTGAGGAGAATTTGTAATTTCTGCCTACTCTGTCTTTTTCCTGAGCCAAATATGAATTCATCTAGGTTAGCTTTCTTGAAGATTAAAAAGGCTGCAACAATAGAGTTCAGGAAAAATAAAAGACCAGAAGAAAGAGGAAGGTTAGTCAGTTCTCAAGTACTGCAGCCCAGTAGTACTGTATGGATCCTCCAGCCTTGGTGGAGGTAAATACAGACAAGTATACAAATCTAGCAGACCCTGTCTGCAGGAAACAAAAGACACTAGCCTTGTGTGGTATAGACTGCAGATCCAAGAGCAAGTCACTGCCTGTCACTTAGTTGGTTCAAGCTGCTGTTTTCAAATGGTTTGTTGTACAACAACAGAAATCTGTAACTATCTAGTACAATTTATATTACTTTTAAAACTAGAACAGAAAAAAAAATCATGGATATCAAAGCAGTTGACATGCTATAGCAAAGACAATTTTCCTAACCAACAATGAACTTTGATCAACATTGTAAATCTTTTTATTCCTATCTTCCATGAAGTTTAAATCTTTGTCAAAAATGCAAGCCATCTGTAAGTAAATACAGACTGCAGTGTTCATGAACACATGAAAGTTATAATAAAATTCGACAGAAATGTAGTCAAAATACAAAGAAACTTTTAGTATAGTCTAAGTTCAGCTTTTACTGAAAAAGAGTAACTGACAACGCAATCTTTAGGATTTATTTTAAAGGACTATCTTCTAGATCCAGTTTACACTAAGAAGCTCTCTTATTTTACACATTATAGTCAAAAAGAGAACTGCAGGTAACTGATGTTCATAATGAAACTCCATGATCTGAAATATCTTCTGAACATTAGCAGTTACACGTGGATCAATTTTGATTTCAAATATTTAGATATTTATTGAATTTTTAAAACATTGTAATCCATAAAAGATGGATGGCTAACTGCCAGGTCATCAGATACCTGGTTTTTAGGCATTACTCAATATAATCAGTTAAGAGATACAAGAGAAAACTATTATTAAGAATGAATTCCTATTAAATCTTATTAAAAACCCTCTTTTTCTCTCATATATCTATATATATACTAATACATCACAATTCCTATATCAAATAACTTGCAAGGAAATTAATGCGATTTATGTAATTTTGTCTTAGTTGTTTGAATAGTGTTTTTTTTTCATTTCTGACGTAATCTCTATATTCAACAATCACTCATTTATGGACATACAAATTGTATATTACATGGAGAGAAGAGAGAAAATAATAATATTTAATTTAAAATGTAGATTAGTGTTGGATACATGGATGCTACATTTCTTTATACAGTTGTTCCGTTAGAACATTGCTATTTGGTTTGCCATTTTCTTTCCCTATAGGTTTGATTTTATTTTTCATCAGATCCTCTTTCTTTTTCTCTTTCTTCTCTTCTCTTCCCTATTGTTTTCACTATAAATTGTAAACATTCAGAAAAACCATACAGATATTTCCACACATCTCTAGGAGACTGTATCTAATTTAACGTTGTATCTTCTCCCTTTTCTCCTCATCTCCTTTCTTTGTCCTCTATTTTATTTTTAATAAACACTAGAGATCTGATTTTTGCTCTCATTTTGCCAATGATTCTTAAAGATAAAGATCGATTTTAGTCATATTTGTCCAGACAAACACAGCAAAGATTGTTGTTAATAAAATTTATAACATATAAATTAAATAAACATTATTCCTAAAATCATGCCGCAACTGTGTTTTCCTTCAGCTCCTGTAAATTTTTATCTGACACAGAGTCTGCTACTGCTAAGTACAATGTCCTGCAGCAAGCATTGCCAGCAATACAGAATACTTTCAATTAGTAGTTCTCTACTTCCCTGGTCGCTAAGCAACTGACCTATGGTGAGGAATACATAATGATCCAAATAGCTACCTTAGAGTGGTGATAGTATAGGCTTCACTAGTTTCACTTGTTCTTTTGTGTCGTTGCCACAAGGCACATCTATATACATGGTAACAGCTCAAATTGGTTCTCTACAACAAACTTGAAGATTAAAAATAAGCTCTAGACAAGGGTAGAAATAAACAGGATGGTAAATAGCACATTTATGGTCCGTATGTCATTTTATTGTTTATAAGAAAACCATGACATTAGACTGAGATTCTAATAAAAGTTATATATACACTAATCAGCAGGGGGCAAAAATTCAGTACGAAGCAAAGAGGACCAGAGAGAAGACTGGCACAGGTAAGCTAAAGATGCTACTAATCTGAAACTTACAAGTGAAAAGCATATCTGAACTATCCATGACTGTTTCGTAGGGATATTTTTATCTGTTGAAGAAGAAAAATAAATATTCTCTAGAATAACAGAAAATATTTAACAACTGATCCTTGTGTTCTTTTTAATTCTCTTTCTCTTACTGCATTTTACTGAGTTTTATTCCCATATGCACTAACAGTAAATCTACACAGTGAAAAGAGGAGATTATACCTCTTCTTAATCAGGAGAGTTGCTTATGAAGAGTTTTTTTCTCCACATCTTTTCTATGCATTTTTTACAATTTGTACACTGGGCTTTATAAGCTGCCTTACTATAGTGGAATAATTTTCCTTGATGCAGATAGAGCTTTTGATATACTATGAAATAACGAAATATAAATTACTGTTTGAAATTTATGCCCTTTTAATGTACATGTAAATATTAGTCATACAAACACTGCAAGAAGTAATAAAATGGTAACAATAATATATATTCAGAAATCCTTGCTATTTTCTGTAAAACAACATATAACCAAAAAAAATCACAATATGCAGTGTAAACATGTCAGATTTCAAATGGAACTCTTTTTGAAGATGCCATTCTTTATATATTTTTCTACAATTAGAGCAAGGACTTTACTTGTAAATCACATTCCATATCCATGTTAAAAACAAAAAAGCTTATACATATGCAGCATAACATGATATTTTCTGTAGAGTCTAAATTTTTAGCTTAGTGTTTATTTGTCCAGAGATGCTCTATTTGATAATGTGTGACATAAGCTCATGTGTACACACACACACACACACACACACACAAGTCTGGCCCTACATGAGGACCTGTGAAGTATTAGAGAAGTGTGAGTGGGAATCTAGGGCTTTCTTCCCTGCCAAACAGTGACAGTGTGGCACTCCACCAGGCTAATGTTGAAAGAAACCTACTAAAAATGCTGACATTTTCACCACTGTCCAATATAACAAAGTCCAAGTCCTCTTGATATTTTTTATCCCTTCTGTGAAGACCATAAGACCAAAAAGGGACCAGAAATGTAAAGTCTCCAATCATGATTCCCAAAAATGGCTGAATCGGGAACTTGATGGTGACTTACAAAAGAGCAGTAATAACACCACAGCCCAGAGACAGGGATACAGCTCAGTAGCATAAGCGCCTGCCTTGCAAGTGTGAGATTCGCTGTTTGATTTTGTTTTCCTGTATCAACAAAAAGCAAAAACAAAAAAAGAAAAGAAAAACAAGACAGGCCATATTTTCATTCAGTGTGGTATTCACAAAGATTGAAAAAATATGCAGAAAAAAATCCAAATTGAACCAAATATAGTAAATTTTTCTGTTGAATAAGGTATCACCTAAGAGATCTTCTTGATTAAGAAGCTAGCACATGACTCCACATAAGTAGTAGCAACATTAGTTTTAACTGACAAGGATTTTTGAAGACATTATCACATAAAAGAAGCTTAATGAGCAATTCCAAATATGTTTGAAACAGATGGAAAATTTTACAAATAAATGGAAGATGCCAAAAACAAATAATAAATTTTAGCATTAAAATATATTACAGTGTTTGAAAGAAAACCTTGAAAAATTCAAGAGCAGAATGGAGATAATGGAGGAAAAGTTAATGAACTAGAAAACAAGAGTACAAATTCACCAATGTGAAAGCAGGGGAAAAAAAAAAAAAAACTGAAAAAGAAAACCAAAAGTGAACCAAACTAAACAAAAACAGACCTTTGAGGGATTGTGGGACCACAAGAAAAATAAAGTAATATTCAAGTCATTAGAGTCCCAAAAAAGGAGTAAAAAGATAAATCTAAACCCTAACTTGGATGATGTGTCAAAATAAACCCACAGTATGATTTTCTTATGTGCTTATATTTGGTTTTTGGCCCATTAGTTTCATTGTTAATCTATATAAATGTTAATTAATTTATAAGGACATAAAATAAATGAGTAATCTGATGCTGACAAAATAAAAGGGGGTTAAAGAGAAAGAGGACAAAAAATTGAAATGTGTTGTGTACACGAATTAATTTCCTACAATGAATGTAACCATTATGCACTGCAAAAAATGTATTAATAAAATTAAATTTAGAAGAGAAAAGGAAAAAAAATTACATGAATGTTTAAAGCTACAAATATTTTCAAATTTAGCAAAAGATACAAACCTACTGAGTCAAGAAATATACACATTTGAAACAGGATAAAATGAAGAAATCTAGACCAGAAAATGTACAGTTTCATAAAACCTAGTAGAGAAAAATTTCTTGAAAGCAGTGATAAAATAACCCTTTACCTCCCGAAGAAGAACAGTTTGAATGACAGATACCGCTCATCTAAAACTATAGAGGCCAGAAGGAAGTCACATATTTTTCAAGTATTAGGATAAGTTTCACTCCAGAATTCTGTATCAGACAAAATGTCCTTCAGGAATGAAAGGGAAATAAACATATTCGCAAAAAAAAAAAAAAAAGAAAACTAACAGCAGTCCTGTCCTACAGAATATCCAAGGGAAGCTCTTGAAACAGAAATTATATTTTTAAAAAATGTCTTAAATCATAGAAAAGAGTAAAGAACAACATTAAGGGCAAAAATATGGGCAAATGTAACGGATGTATTCCTTCTCTTCAGGTTTCTAAGCTGTTAGGTTTGTGAAGCAAAAGCTATCATAGTGCCTTACATTATTCTTAATATTTATATAAAAAGCTTTTAAAAATATAAGTAGGGTTAGTAATGAGTCATTGAGGAAAGTAAGAATTTTACAGTGCACTAGAATTGGTCAGTATTTTGGCAGAGGTAGTGGTTACAGAAGTCCTCACAAGTAGTAAATGAACACATTTTATCAATGTCAGTTTCTTCATTTTGATATGCAAAAAAATATATATAATTCTAAGAAATTGAGGGGAGGGAGTATGGGACACAGCTGGATGGTATTTGTAACTGTCTACAAACCTGTTTTTTTTTTCATGTTTGAGACTTAAAAACACTTATTAGAAATAAAATTAATAAAAGAATTTCATTTTTAAAATGAATGGTAAAAAATAATTAGATAAAGAAATCCATGAAAATGATATTAGTGACAAGTCAATGCTGATAGACAAAGCTCATACCATGAAGTTTGTTTTAGAGGTTTTAGAAAGACAAAGCCACTTTTTAATGTTTCATATTCATAGAGCCAAAGTAACTAGAATTTCCAATCTCCAAATTCCACTAATTTTAGATTATAAATAAATATTTTCTTTATCCAGTGCCATTCAACTTTTACGTGATTATTTGCAGTCATTGATCTAAGGGAAAATCAAAATAAGAAAAATAAAGATGCAGGAAGAGGAAAATTAATATACAATTTTATGTTTCCTCAGAAATACAGTGTTTCAAAAGGATGTTTTAACTGAACTCTGCCTTGAATTTTAATTTTTCGTCTACTACTAACTTCCCTTTTACTAAGTGCGTTTTCTTTCTGAACATGTTATGACTTGCTGAAATTTATCCTTCAAATCTTGTGCTAAAAGTTAGCTTGCATTTCTGTTACCGTCAGTGGATATTATAGCCTCTAGTTGGTAGAACGTTCTTGAAACAAATATACTTGTGGGCACAGTCCCTTGAGGAGTATCTTGGGGCACCTTCCCCTCTTGCTTTCTTGCAACCACGAGGGGAGCAGCTTTCTGTCACCACTTTCCCATAATCCTACGCCTCACTAAAGACTCAGAAGTAACAGAGCAAGTGATCATAGATTAAAACCTCTAACACTGAGAAATGCAAATCTTTGTTCTCTTAAAGTTTTTACTTTGTCACAGTAATAAAAATAATATAACAATGCATAGAAGCAAAAAGAGGATAACCATTAGCATTATAAAATATGAAAATATTTGTATTTGGATAAAACTGTTAGGTAAAAATTGATCTATTCCAGTTGTCCTTTTCATATGAGCCCACTTTTTTTCTTGTGCTGCTAAATAAAAGCAACAAAAACATATTCATATTTAGTAGGGAATAACTATTTTGTGTAATGTTCATTAGCTATCACTTACCAATCTTACCACATTATCTGCCACTCCAAAAATATGAAAACAGAAAATGATCTTGGTTATCCCTATGTGATTTATTTATAATAGCAACACATTTCCTTTCACTCTTTTTATCTGTATTTTAATGTTAGTGTAGTCATTGTTAATAAGATATTTTTTCATTCATTGTTCCTTTTAGGGAGACTTACAGTCCTATCCATAATATTTGCCCAACTAAATTCCAAGATGGTCAGACTCTGAGAAATTCATAGGTACTCACAGAGATCAGAGGTACAGGAATTACTTAATTCTAATGTAAATTATTTGACATTGGCCTCCATTCACTAAATACAAGTTAGTAAGTTACAGTGATTGTTTAGTCCTGTCAGCACAAAGTAAATGAATTACTGTATGTGTTATATTTAACAATCTCTGCAGAGCCTTAAACAAGAAGATGATTATAAAACATGATACTTCAAGAGGGGCAAATGATTTGGAATAAAATGCTTATGTCTATCAAATGATCAAAAACACTACAAAGAGCAAAGGAACATAGTGAGACTTTTATTTTCCATATTATATGGACTTAATCATAACTTTATTGTTATGATACTATTGCACCCTCTGTAGATACACTGCAATTGCATTCCTGAGATTCTTGTTGCGTCCCAAAACATTTCAAACTCTTCTTTGTGTGTCCACAATGTCTTATTGTCTACTGACTCATAAAGCAAGTTGTAATTATTTAAATAACTGATATTAATGTATACTGAAATAACAATGCTTCGTATCATTTCAGGATATACAAATGCTTAAATATTCTCTTCTGTGAGATTCTTATTGAATTTTAAATTACATACATTATTTCATTAAAATACTGTAAAGGGTAGCACCTAGAGCTCTATAAAATTCTACAATTTGAGTTTCATTACTTTACAAAATTTTCTAGTTTATCTCTATAGACATAGGTAGATGACTTAGTGGAGAGAGAAACATAGAGCTATAAAGATAGATTTTGTTTTCAAGTATAGTCTATCTCCTATTTTTGGATGGTCACATCTTTTAAACATATATCCTCAAAAAAGGAATATACTGAGTCATAAAGGATTAAAAACTAGGTTAAAAAATTAAATTGACATAAATTAAAATTAAAACAAACTCAGAAGAAAGTTGAAAATAGAAACACTCAATGTTATTCAAAAAATGCATTGTAGTAGACAAGAATGTTCACTAAAATAATAAATAGATGGTAAAACACAAAAAAAAGGACATTATTTTTGTGAATAGATGGGTGCTGTTGTCAGAGTTTGCAAGGAAAATAGTTACATATAGGAAACTTAATTGATAGTATTATTTTATAATAGAGACCCAAAGAATCAAATATAAGAAGAGCAGGAAATTTACTCCCACATTAAAGATACCCCAAAATCCAGTTGAGGCCTCAGATCCCACAGCAATGTCTTTTAGAAGTCCAGCTGAAGACCTAGAGCCCATGACAATGTCTCATTTGAGTCTGTTTCATGGATCTGTGTTGGGAAGGCCCCAAAGGTCAGTAGTTAAAGTCGGAAATTCTATGCCAGCATGATGAAGAATCTGTGTCAGTAGGCTGAGTGTTGTTCACTGAAGCCAGGAAGTTATGCTGAAAGTAAGAACCAGGGCTTGCCCAAAAAGTACAAGGGCCATCCTCATTAACAATGAAGTTCCCCGCTTCTCCAGCAATGAGAACAGCTAAGTTTATATCAGGAAACCAGTGTGACAAGTTTCTCTGGAGATTGAACAGCACAGAATTTTATCTTCTTAGAGCCAGAAGCAGTAGAGACCAGACCAGACTTCCCCAATGTGAACTGCAGTAGTTCTCAGCTATGATCAGGTTCCAAGGTCCTTGAAGAAGGGAACAGTCAAGTTCATATCAGGAAAGAAACTCAAAAAGCTCCTCCAAGAGACAACAGCAACAGGAGAACCAACAACATCTAGGAGAAACAATAACAACAGAACCAAAAGCACTACTTTCTCTCCAGTTCTGTTTTTTATGCTGGGAACAATGCTCATGTGGGCCATCCACATCAAGTACAATGCTGATTCAGTTCAGCTGGTTGTTATTAGTTGGCCACCAGTTGTCAACACACCACAATCAGTATAAAAACACTTTGTCAATGTAAGGAAACTTTTTAGGCTCAGTGTGAGGATTTACTGACATCATTTTCATTTGAATGCTGAGAGTTTCTTGCATAGCACTTTTCATGTACTTTACAAGCAAGCTCAGAAGGCATTTTTATTTTTTTCCTTCTTTCTAGAGTAACTTTTAAAACTTAAATTCAAGCCTGGTATGTACAAGGTCGTGAGTTTGATTCCCAGTCCCAAAAACAAAATAAAACTGAAATTCAATTAACTTGCCTCTGAAGAGATCCTGCTATATTAGACATACAAATGTTTAGGACATATTAAATATAGCCTAGATATCAGTGAATCGGAAATGGTCATAAAAAGGATGAACAATAGTGCAAAAGAAATTGAAAAGTTGTTATAGTTTATGTTTGCATGGCCCCCAAGGCTCATTCAGTCATAGAAATGGCTGAATTTAGCATTTGTGTTCCATTCATTATCTAGTGCTGGGATTGGCGGTGTGAGTGCTGCACCTGGCCTGGAGGAGGTAGCCAGAATACAATATAAAGGAGGCAAGAAGGTGTGCCTTCCACTCCTTTTCCCCTCTTTTCACTCCTGTGACTTGTGGCCACCATAAACAGCTTCCCCTCAAGCATACCCTTACCTTGGAGCTAACTGAATATAGACTGAAATCCCCCAAAACTATAAGCTAAATAAACCCTTCCTTCCTTCATTTTCAGGTTCAGCTATTTTGTCCCAGCAATAATACCAAAAGTAACCAAAACAGAATTTGGTACCAGGAGTGGGACTATTGCTGTAACTGTACCTGACCAAATGGTTCAAGAGCCTTTGGGAATGGCTTGCGGGAAGAGTTTGGAAAGGTTTGAAGATGTCACCTGAAAGAGTGGCACTGGAATGCCTTAGGCTGTTATGCATGAGAGATTCTGTTCAGAGATTAGGAGACTAGAAGGCTCATAGAAAGCTTCCCGGTAAAGACCAAGTTCCAGAGGTTTCTGATGGGAAGAAGGGTGGCATTGTTTGCTGGACTCTAACTGATGTTTATTGTAGCTTGGCAGAAAGTTTGTCTGCATATTGCTCATGTCCAGAGACTGTTTCTGAGACTAACATTAAGAGCAAAGGACTGATTATTCTGGCAGAAGAAATGTCAAGGCAGTCAAATGTTGAGGCAGTGGTACTGCTATTGCTGATGGAACAGATTTATATTGTGAATCAAGAACAAAAAGCCCAGCAGGATGTTTTAAATTGTTGTGAGTTTGGTCAGATAACTGAGGACTGTAAAGATAGACCTGAGATCTCAATTGTTGAGAAGCAACAGGAAAATAGAAAAAGATGGCCTGCTGGCCCCAGGAAGAGGAGGCAGATCTCCATGTTTTGCAGCTTCAAAACTGCAAAAGTGAAAGATCTTGGTTGGAGGAGAAAGCTGCAGAATACCATACTCCAGAATGGTGGTGGAGGTCACATGAGATTCTAAAATGATGGTGGCCACACCATGTTCCAGAATGGCAAAACATAGAAAATTTGCCCCTTACAATCAAGTTCCAAGTGCAAAGCAATCCAAGAATATGATAACTACTGCCAAGAGAAGAAAGTCTGGCTACTGCTCCAGCTGGCAACTGACCTTGGCAGCATCCATGTGCCACTGGATTTTAAGTAAATGGAAAATGTGTGAGTTCTGAGGTTAAAATTGCTTCCACTTCAATTTTAGAGGATCCAAGAGGCCAGGCAGTGTTACCTTGTGTTAGGGCAGTGTGTGAGCTGTGAGTGTCAATCCAAAGGTGCAGTGAAGAACCCAGAAGTTTAAAAATTTCAGGAGCATGGATCATCTAAGGAAAGCTGCAAAGTTTGAGCAGAGTGGTCTTGATAGAGAAACTATCAGAGCTACAACCACTAGAAGTACTGTGGGGTGGAGTCACTCAAGGCTTTTGGAGCTTACAACCAGATTGCTTCAGATGCTGACCATAGAACGCCATGACTTAATGTTTGCCCTGCTGAATTTTGGACTTTCTTTGGTCCCATACCTTTGTATTCTGTTTGTACCTTTTGGAATGGTAATGTTTATCTTGTGCATTGAATGTTGAGTCTTTAACTTTGTTTTCATTTGGACAGGAATCATAGCTAAGTGTTTGCTTTATGTCTCAGAGGAGACTTGGGACTTGGACTTTTCAGCAATACTGAAACTGTTAGGATTTTGGCAACTCTTAGGGATAAACTAAATGCCTTTTGAATAAAGGATGTGGATGAGTCTTTGTGGGACCAGCATGGAATGTCATGGTTTAGGTTTGGATGGTCCCCAAGCCTCATGCAATAATGGAGGTTGCTGAATTTAGTGTTTGTGATTGATTCATTTTCCAGCACTGGGATTACCAAAGTGAAAGGTGCAACCACCAGGAGACAAATAGCTGGCATACAATATAAGGGAGGAAAGGCGGCGTGCTTTCCCCTCTCCTGCCCTTTTCACACTTGTTGCTTGTGGCCACCACGAATGGCTGCCCCTCAGTCATACCACCCTCCCTTGGAGCCAGCTGAATATGGACTGAAACTATAAACTAAATAAACCTTTCTTTTCTGCATTTTGGGTGTCTGGTACTTTGTACCAACAATGAGAAAAAAGTAACCAAGATGGCAGTCTAATAATTGATATTATATTAAATAAAATTCTTGATTCCCAAAAGAAAATGTAATGACTAAATCATTTTTTTACCTTCTCTAAAGGTGGATCAATTTTATTTAAATAAAAGCAATAGTTCATGAACAAAATTGATTCACAGATTTCTGAATTCAGTAAATTTCTATAATAAGCTTCCATTGCATGAAACACAATATTGGTGATTTATATTAACTTATTTTTACATTTAGAATTATCAGAAATATTTGTTTTTTCATATTATGAGTATTTCCTACTTTTTGCTTAATTTGCGACTTAATACAAAGGAAACAATTTAAAAATAGTATCCAGTCCATGTGTCTTGTTCGTACAAAGATTTTGAAAACTTAAAAGACTCTAATGTTCTGAAAACCAAATTTACTCCAATTTCAGTTTTCTCAATAACAAACAGAAAAGATTCTACCAATGTTATTGGACATAAAACGAAATTACATACTTGACTATTGAAGGAAAATATGAGAATTGTTTCTCATAATGTTAAAGTCAACATTAAAAAAGGTAACTATCTGCTCATCTCTGATTTTGCAGGAGTTGAGAAAGTACTGTAGTTAGGCTCACTTATATTTAAATAGTAAAAAGACATAAAGTTAATAATCGTTAATTAAAGGATGGTGACTGGCTAAATAAATGTGCATGACATCATAGAATCACGGAAGGACAGATTAAAATTCAAATTTTTGCACTCTCTGGAGTTTTGTGGTGAATTGTGAGATTGGAAAGTGAGACCCTACAGTATCACTATCTTCAGTCTCTTCTTACCCAATTCACATGGCTAAGGGTTTTACATATCTCCAGGAAAGTGTTATAAACTACATGCTAGCCCCTCCTCATGGATACATTCTAATGACTTACGGTTGCACACACAAGACATCCTCAACAACACAGAAGTGGTAGTGAGACTTAAAGAGTCCTTGAAATCAAATTTAAGGCTTTTCATTTTATTTCTCCTATGTAAGATTCTATAGTTTTGAGCACTGCTACATTAGGTTGTCATATTGCCATGACTTTTGTGTCACATGAGATACCTTCATGCTTCATGGATTCCCTATATCTCTTCCAACCGTGGGATGAAGGTGAAATCATTTGCCTTAAGGAGTGATCCTTGGTAAGCTCTGCAATCCCATTAAGTACAAAAACTATCCCAGTATTCAGATTTTATATATCAGAAAGTTAAAGTTATAAGGATAGTGTCAAAACACTTTATATTAATATTTTAAAATCAAACTGCAATATAAAAAGGAGACATCAACAGAGAGTAACTTATTTTGAAGCTAGGAAAAAAAACTCACTATATATGCTATAGAATTTGTATATATGTAGTCTTATATTAAATATACTTCTATAAAAAATAAGAAATAGATATTATACATTCCTTTGGCTTACTGACCACATGTGAATACAATAAGCATAAACACAAAAAAGACAAATTGCAGAAAAATGCCATAAAACTCACACTGGGAATCTAGTTGGGAATAACTGGCCATTGTGAATTTTGGTCATTAAAGAAAAGTTAATAGAGAAAGTGATAAAGGAAATTCAATTTAGAGTTCTGGCAGAAAGGTTAAAGTGGATAATGGGACTTAAAACTTCAGAGAGAGACAAGAAATCATGTATGAATATTTAAGGGGAAATATTAGGTATGTAAGGGAGCTTCGAAATGGTCACTGATTGCTAAACAAAGTAAAAATGAGATTACCCACCAAGAATAAAGAGTGTAGGATAATTGGGGTAATTTAAATAAATTGGTCAAAGATAGGCACAGCCAGTGACAGATGTTGGAGAATCAGTAAGTCAAGGCTAAGCAATCTACTTCATATATTTGTTCACTCACTCATGTATTGATTTTATAAATAATTTTGTCAAGTTATTCTTAAAATCCATTCTTCTCATGGTAGATAACTTAGGATTTTCTTGATTTATTTCATGTAGTTATTTTTTCTTGCCATTGCTACTTTATGTAATTATTCTCTTCTTCTGTTGGTATTGACATCTCCCTCCTACTCAGGTTGCTTTGATGTTTTTGTTCTAGGCATTCAATTATGTATACATTTTTGAAAGTATGAAATGTTTTGCAATCTTTTTGGAATTTATGAATAATATTTATCTTTTTATCTGAGATTGTATTGTTGGTACTTATTCTGATATGCGTTTTTATCTCATTTTTTAATGCTCTACTACATCTTTAAGAGGAATTTTAATATTTGTATGTAAAATATTTTATTACAATGTGGAATCTTTGGTTCCTTCCAACTCCCTGCAATGGTAAATAAGTCTTCACTGACCATTTATTAATAGATGTAGGAGAATTTTGGCATGTAGATCAGGTATAGGATTGCTGGTTAATTTCAGTATTTTGAAATTTCTCCCAGTAGCTGTACCAGTGTGACCTCTCTAATAAGCAGTACATATATACTCTTCTTTCTTGAAATATTTTCTGATACTTTTTATCATCTGAACTTTTGTCTCACTAATTAGCTCAAATTTAATCGTTATGTTTTTGTATCACGTTTTAAATCCTTTGTTTCAACAGATATGGCTTTAATAATCAATTTATATTGCATGGTTGCTCTTTTTTGTTCAGGCTTCAAATATCCTTCTTATGTATTTGAGAATATTTGGCATCCATATTTTGAATTCTGGCTACTTTTGGCATCCTAATCTGCTTGTCTGATGTATACTGACTAGCTAAAGTATTTGACTAACTCTGATATATTCTTATTCTTTCTCTGGTGAGATTTATTAAGCTGGAATTATGAAGGAGGCATACCACTAAAACTAGGCCCAAGTTTGCCACCCTCATCCTGATTTCAGGATGAATGACATCTTGGGGAATAACTGGATTATATCACTTTTTTTTTTTTTTTTGGCTTCTTCCCCATAATCTTTCCATTTTGCCAAACCGTGTATACACACTTTCTGGGCACTGGTATTTAGAGAGCGTTTCCCCTAAGTTTTAGTCACCAGACTATGCTGACTGTGTGGAGTTACAAGGCTAGAAGTGAATGGCTGGGGTCTTTATACAATTGTCATTTTTCCCAGTTTTCAAGATGTGTTGAACAGCATCATCCATGGAAAACTACAACATTTCTTTAAAGTCTTGACAATGGTTTATTTTTAACTCCTGTCCACTAGAATTGAAGTAATATTTGGTGAGGATTGCCATCTTTGTCTCTTAGTTATTCCAACACATAATATCCTGCAAATTGTAGATACTTTAAACATTAAATGAACAGAGAAAAATTGAATGCAAGGCGTGAAACCTAAAAACTGCTGCCCCAAACTGTATTCGTATTCTTAGAGCTCATTTTTTCCCCTGCCGTCATTACTTCTCCACTCACAAACTTGAGTTTGTAAGGCCAGTGGATTCTCATGTCTTTCAGGATTAGAGCCATCAGACTTTCTCTTATTTCTGTTAGGTTTTCAGAGCTGTATTTATAGAAAAAATTCATATAATGTTAGATTTCTGTCTTATTAAAGTTTAGTTTAGCCAACTTTAAATTTTTGTGCTATTCAAACTTCTTGAGCCTATTTTCTATTTAAGCAATCCCCACGTGTGCCAATTTCTTTGAATGATTTTAAAATTATGAGAATCTGATAAATCATTGGCTAATGCAAGGTCTGTATTTGATTCAGGATGAATCACTGATGAATAAAATCCCCAGTTCACCCTTCTAGAATATCACACAGCTAGTGGTAAAGAACAAGCAAATGGAAGATTCCACATCCCAAATTACATTCCCCATCCTCATTTTACAGTCCACATAATGGATTTTTCAAGTTATTGTCTATATTATGGACATAGTATTTCCAAACAGTGAAATGGAACAATTACACCGAAAAGCGAGAACATATAAGAGAGGAATAATTGATTCTTTGTTTTGCTTTTAATCAGTATGTATTCAAAGGAGCATTTGTTTTCAAAGGTTCAGTGTTCACAGAAACAAAATGGGACAGAAATTGCTACTCTGCCTGGCTCTGGGAATAGAATAATAAAAAGTCATGAATGATTAGTAGCATATTTAAAAATTATAAAACTCTATGAACATAAACACAAGAGGAACGTTTGATCCCTTTGCATCCATTTTTACACATTGTGTGTGTTGAGTTTCTGTTATTATTCTGCTACTCACTATTTTGCCCTAAATATTACCATAAAATGCTTCCACCAAAACTGTTGTGTGGCCCAAATATTATCGTGTGCTCAGTTTCTTGATTTTAAACTCTATTGTATTTTTTGTTTTTGTTTTACAAAAATGATTTTGTATATATCTTGACAATGAAACATTTGGATAAGTGAAATAAGAAGGCTACATTTTGTTCTCTAAAATTTCTTTGCTTCTGTTCAAATTCATTAATTTTTCCCAATTAGAAAGAAACCACTATCCAGGTAAGTAAATTTGATGTTGAAAAATTTGGTTTTCCAATCCATGTATGCCTTCCTTATTCACCTTATGTTTTAGAAAAGTTGTTAAATTACCAAGACATTAAATTACCAAATTAAATTACCAAGACAAAAATTGGTTGATTTGTAATTTTACTTTTATTCTCTAGTTCTCAGGTTTAAAAAAAAAAAGGAAAAAGTAAGTAAAAAAGAAACTCAAAGTTGTACTCAAAGTGTCTAGACATCTAAGTCTCAGATTTATGACTCAAGACATCTAAAGTCTGAGATTTATGTGAAATCTTCTGTTTGTAGAGGATATCGTGTAGAAAAAGGAAGTTTGAATTTCTGACAAAAACATGCTCAGTGCTTTGTCTATCAATTCAGTAAGCATATATTTATTTTTCCTTGTACTTTCTTCAATAAAACTACTATAAGCTTACCATACATGTGTTTAAAAAACACTTGTCATTTGTCTGCCATTAATTCTTTTTCTCCTGAAGTGACTGCCCTACACAGAACCATTTTAACCTCCTCATGTCTTTGACAGTAGGAGCATCTTGACACAACTCCAATTCTAATTCTGATGTGTTGGAAGAATACAAAATTACGTTTACCTAAAAATTCTAAAGCATATCAGTGAATTCATAAAGAACATCTTGCATCACATAAGTCCTTATTAATTTTGCCTTTGTTAACATGTTTTGGTGTGGCAGTGTGATTAAGATTTCACTCTGCAGGCTGTAGCCATAGCAGCTGCAGCTGTCGGGAAAATCGCACAATATTTTAAACGCTACAGCAAATAGTGAGGTGGCCCTTATTCATTGTTCAGTCATCTTTTATATCTGGTTTGTTGTGGTTTTCTCACCCTAAGAATTTAATGAAACACTGTGATCACAGTCATCATCCCTGGATGGAATCTTGGAGAATGAAGCACAATCCATCCTAGCATTGATTTTCAGGGTCTTTTGCTGTGGATGAACAAGAATAAGAGGGCTTTTATTCATGTGTCTGTAGTAGTTGGCTGCTGTGTGCACTCAGCCCAGCCAGCTCAGGTCTCTGTTGATATTTGGAGGTTTATTGAGACAATAACCTGTAACAGTGAGAATCTGAAGCAAAGGTACTTACATGGGTTAGTGGCAAGGCAAATACTACCTGATCTATGAGTTTCCTGTCTGTCTTGATTTTCTCCGGTCCATACAAGGCTAAAAAGTGAGCATGTGCACACACACAAATTCAGAAGAGGCATTGCTAGGGCTCGGGACATTATGGAAACCTATAGGTGTCTCAGTCCTGTGGTTACAAGATGGCCCTACTGATTGTCAAAAGAATGAGTTAAACTAACAATCTGGTCAGAGTGTGTATGTTGGTGTAAGAGGACTTTCCTTTTCTATGCCCTGCTGGTTTCAGTTTGTTGTAGGTTGATAGTGTAAACAAACTAAGTCAAATTTGTTCTTTGTCTCCCTTCCCTCGGGATTGCAATTTTCTTACCATAGTTTTCCATGGAGAGGTCTCACAGGTGAACCAACACTGCAAAGTCACAGAAATAGAGAAAATCTGGAGCAAGAGGGCACGCTGGATCTAGTGGCTTGCCTGAACTCTGTTGCAAATATTACTCACAGAATCGGTAGCTTTTAAAACGCTGGCAGAGGGATTGTAAGAGGTCAGCACAAGGTGCACCTGCATAAGCATCTCGAGACCAAAGCTTTAGAATTACAATAAACTCTGAGCTGGTATACTGGCCACAATCAAAATGCAACTGTCCATTCAGTGTTTTGTTTGTTTGTTTTTGATGTGTGCCAAAGTCAATAGTGAGTAGTTGCTTCTTTAATGTAAAAAATGTATATTAAAGATTCAAAGAAGTCAAGCTCTGGTGTGTTTTAGTAAGCATTTGCTCATATTCAAGGGCATGCAAAGTCTTGCAGCCTTGTTAGTTCTCTCACATTGCTTGCTTAACTCTCTGCTGAGAATCACAAGGCCACCTACCCTTGTCATCTTTATCTTCATAAGTCATAAGAAGTCATAAGAAGTGTGAGAACTTTCCAGTCAGTGACACTGCATAGATTTTCCCATACAGGGGCAGTTGAAGACCAGAGAAATGTTAAATCACCAATTTCAGAAATGTTTAACATGCAGTCGGTTTGCTGAGTAGGGAGGAAAAATCTGATTGATATGCTACCTGTTCTGTTAAACCTAGTTTAGAAAATAAATGCAACTTTGAATACAATGTGCATTTATAATGCTTTGTATCCTAAGATATATCTTTTAGTTTCTATGTCCCTTCTGCCAAGCAAATGAGAGGGTCATTTGTAAGTAATTGTTAAATTTTAGGTACATATTCTTACCATGATATATTCTGACTTACTTTTCTGTATGGACGATATCTTATAGGTGATACCAATTCTAAACAAAGTTATCCATTTTGTCTGAATGGATTTTAGTTTTCAGCAAAATAAATTCATTTTTAACATGACCTCAAATTCTTTTAGACTTCATAGCTTAAGTTCAGGACAAAACATAATGTTTCTAAAAGTGTTTTCTATTTGCATAATGACTTATAAGCAAAAACATATGGACACTTGTGGCTACAAGAAAACAAGATATCTAAGTATATGTTGAATGAATGAGAAATAGGGCAGAACAATGAAGGAACAAAAGGAAGTAAATTAAAGTTTGTTACAGAGTTCTTGATGAAAATTAAAACTTTAATATTTGGATTAGAAAAAAAGTAAAGACTAGTAAAGATAGATGAAATAAAGTTTATAATTCCTATTTTATTTGCAAGAATGTAAATATATAAGAACCTAAATAAAATAACTAGAGTCATTACAAATACTCTTTTACCATAAATGTCAAACACATTGTGATTGCTTGGAAGTACATAAAATCAGCACACTAAAGGTATGGATGTTCTAATTTGAATTTTAAGTTAGATCTGAGGGCACCAAATTTAATGTTGAAGAATATACTTCTATAAAAAATAACATTGCATCTGTTTAAATTTTTTGTGGGCTATTTTCTCATCGCTTTCTCTTATCACTGTAGGAGGATATTAAAATATATAGTCACTAATGGTACAGTCAAATAGAAAATCTTATTTCAGCAGAATTTTTGTTGAACTGTATTGAATGTTAATGTGTGCATATCATAACATATGTTCTCAATATAAGTGCATAAATAGAAGCAATTTTATCAAGTAAATATCACGTTGGTAATCAGCATATGGATTAAGAAAAAACATGGAGACTTCATAATAGTTGCTTTTCATAACTATTTTCTTTTACCTCCACTCTTACTGCTGAAGATAATAATCACTCTGAATTTTAATACTAGACTGTTTGCCTATTTGTACGTGTGTGTGTGTGTGTGTGTGTGTGTGTGTGTGTGTGTGAATGTGTGCTTGTGGGTAAAATTTTAGTTATAATTTTAAGCTTCTAAAAAGTTGTACAAGTACTAGAAAGAACTTCTTTACGTATTCAGTTCTATTCTTTATTATGTCTATTAGTTATTATTTTGGTATCTGACTTCTCTGCCTTTTGTGAATCATTAGTGTGGAAGTGGTAATTATCATTACATAGTTTTTGTGTAAATATACCACTACATATTTCCAAGAACCAAGACACTCTGTCATACAATGAATTTCTATTTTATTATCAAAATGCAATTATCAAAACCTGAAGATTTTAGAATACAACTTAGTGTATTTTATTTTAAAGTAAACCAACAAATATTTGCTAAACTATAGACATGTTTGTTAAAGTGTAAAGTATAGACATTTACCTGAATGAGCATATCAGGATCACTCTTTCTCAGAGGAAGCTACTGGCATATTCTCAAGCAGAAAAGAGTAAATTAAAGACAGTGTGAATGAGAAATTCTTCTGTTAGGCTGACTAGCAGCTACCAGAAAAATAACACCTTGCTTAAAGAAATCACTGGGCCTTATATTTCAATTCAATTTTAGACTTGATGGCGACTAAAATCTTTTACTATTGCTTCATTTTCCTTAATAGACTTAATCTAGAGTTTACCAAAAATTCTATCGAAAGTTGTATCTCTCCATTTTGTATTCAGCTGTCAGTTGGTTCCTTGTATGCAGTTATTGTTGATATTGTATTTTTTCTTAATATAAAAGAATGGAATGAAGTATCCTTTCAGGTTTTTTTTACTCATTAAGTTAGAATTATTGAGAAAGATAAATTTGTGATATAATGCACTGCACATACTACTTTGAAAAATAAAAATGTATAGAAACCATCCTTTCAAGGATCTTCTAATAGAAATAGAAAGGCAGCTCTACATTAAGAACATGTTACGTAGAGTAGAGGGTACAAGTACACTTGGGATTTTGATAAGACCAAAACATTTGTACTTCAGTGATTTGTGAAAGCTCTTTGAAAGAACTGCCATTTGAGATGGGCTGTTAAACATATCTAGAGTCCTTAAAGGTGACTATAGATAGCAGAAGAATACATTAATATTTGTGCAATGCTACAAAAGTAGGTAATATTAGGTGAATTTAAATTACTGAAAATCTGATGAAAAGTAGTTCAGCATGAGAGAAAAGAAATAATATGGAAAATGTGAAGACTATATAAATTATTAACTAAGGAGTTTGAATATTTCTCAAAATGCATAGAGCTTTGTATATTTCTCAAAATGCATAGAACTTCAAACTATTATAATGTTTTAAATAGGTACATTTACATTGCTAAAAATTATAGAAATTTTCCAGTCTTTTTCCTGTATCATCTCAGGTTCCATCTTTTATTATAAGCGCTGTTCTTGGCATTTTAATTTTCAGGTATTTATGAAAAACAACATAAAATAACGTATTGTTTTACTTTTCAAACATAGTCTATGTTATTTCTGCACATTGCTTTATCCATTAATCACATATCAGGAAGAGTTTTCCACGTTAATGCGTGCAGAAAATTCTCATTACCTTTTACAGCTACAGGAGATTTCATCAAAGGAATGATTCGTCGTTCATAACACAGTTTGATGGTTTTGTTTCTACTAGAATTTGGTTAATGTTTTTGCAATGATTATAGTTACCTGTAAATAATTTCATATCACAGTAATTCTTGAGGAGTACTTACCTCCTCTGAATACACTGAATGTGCATCTATGCATTTTTTTTCATTTTGACACATACACCAAGTCATCATAAAGAGATGTGTGCCATAAAGAGATACTCAAACCATGGAGGCACATTCATGAGGGCACTTGCCTCTGTATGTGTGCAGATGCTTGTGTTATCAAATGATTATCATTCTGGTCTGTGAAAAACTGCTAATATTGTTTTAATTGTAATTTCCTTATTATCAGAGAACTTGAAAATCCTCTCATGTACTTAAAAGTTATTTCAATATTTGTATAAAACTTTGTTACATAGGCCTAATTTTCTTTGGATTGTGAGGTGTTTTGCTCATATATTTCTATGAGCACTTCAATTTTTTGGTCATCATTGATTTCTCATCAATATTTTATATTTTTAAAATTAATTTTATTGATACATTTTAGATACAAGTGATGATCAATTCATCAGAAGGAATCTGCTTCTGTGCATGGTATGTCTTGATTTTTCTTTTTTTACCAATCCCTTCCCCTCATCTCAATCCCCTTTCCCTCCTTACTTACATCTTCATATATTAAAAAATTATTCTGTAGAAGAAGCATTAAGTATATCTCAGATGATCATTTATTTTTTCCACTTTTTGTAGCATTCTCTCTCCCATAAATTGTATTTTAGTATACTTACTCAAATCTATCTATAACTTTTATGTTTTTTGAGTTTAAATCACAGATAGATTTTGTGAACTGTGACATGTCACATGTCTTTTTCTAAAAACATTGTGACTTAATTGTCTACATTTAATATTTGAATTCAATTACCACCAAACTTATTTTAAGCAGTAGGAAATGTGGATTAACTGATTTTATTTTAACAAAAAGCAAAACTCATTTTTCCTTAGAGATTTGAGTTTTATTATGGGCCTTTTAAATAGCTGAATAAGCATGACACAGGAAAGGGCTAAGAAATAACTTGAAATGTGAGATGGCATGATTAGAAAACACATACAATTTACAAAGTGATTTTGCTAGGAAAATTCATACCATTCTTCTCATCATTGGGTGCTGAAGAAAGGTTACAAGGAATATAGATTGACTGTGAAGTTTTAAGTCATAGAGAAAAATATAAGATCATCTTCAGACTTAATTTTGGCTAAAAGATAAAACACGTAAGTTCTCTGAAAAATTAAAGGATCTGTGAATATTCTCTTTTTCTTACCCTTCAACATTTATTGTTCTCCATTAGTTATGTTTACTTAGAACTTAACTTTCATTTTGACATATACGTATTCTCTTTAGTTGCAAGTAAACAAACTCTATCTCAATGTTCAAGAAATTACATATCAAGAAGAGAGCATGAAGAAAAATTTTCACTTTAGATGATTAATTGCTCAGAGATTTTATCAAGGTACCATATTCTTTCTCTTTCTACTGCAGTCCACCTATCAGCTTCATCTGGTACATCTGGTACTTCTTGTAGCATGCAATGAATACTAGGAACAGTGAGCACTGCACCATGTTGTACACAAATCCAGTACTTAAAGCGGAGGATTAATTGTCCTTTATAAATAAATGGTTTTCCCCTTCTGCATGATTCAAACTGCTTGAGTTACGTACTTATTCCTGGATAATGACTGGAAAAATCCATGTACCTACTAATGTATTTCTATTTTTTGTACAACAACCATGAGCAGTAAAGTATTATCAAGATTTTTCTAGAGTCATTAAGACTCAAGTACAGAACTAAAAAATAAGGCCAGCTTTTCTAGAATGGAGTCAGTGTCTGAGTGAAATAGGGATCCTATTTCAAAATGTAAAATGTATGTGGTTTGGACAACCAGCAGTGTTTAGTACACATGAATTTATTAGAAGTCTAGTGGGGGCATTCATTGGCCCACTTTATATTCATTGCTGATTAATTTTCCTTTGCCTCCACGATTTACTTATGCTTATTAGTTTTGTGGCTCTAGTTTCTATGTTTCTACAATGGTGATTTTCTGGGTCCCAGTTAGCAATCATTTATTATGGATGGGCCATAAATTTCTTTTAAATGCCCATAAGTTCAAGCATTGGTCCTCAGTGCAGCTGTATTCAGACATAAGCCTTTGAGAGGTCATTGGATCACCAGGACTCAACCGCTTGCATAAATTAACCCAGTTCTATATCCAAAAGTAGTGGGATATCGGGATAGAAATTTTGGAACATGGTTTAGTTGGGGGAAGCAATAAGTATCCGTAGTAAGGACATTTTGTACCAACCTTTCTCTCTGTGTGTCTCTGTGTCTCTGTATCAGACTCTGTTTCTGTCTGTGTGTCTGTCTGTGTGTCTGTCTGTCTGTCTGTCTGTCACTTTCATGCTCTCTCAATGCCTACTGCTTATTAAGAATGAGAAATTTTGTTCCATCGTGTCCTCCCTATCCCAATGTCCTGTCTCACCACCAGGCCAGAGACAATGGAGTGAAGTGACCTTGAATTTACTCCTCTGAATTCTTAAGTCAAAACAAATCTTTCCTCCTTTAAATTGATTTTCTAAGGCATTTTAGCAAAGTGACAATAAGCTGAAAAATATGTCATCTTTACCCTAAAACTTTTACCCTAAAATTTTAAAATGTATTTCTTTTCCATGTATAAGTATCTGAGGAAGCTAAAGACTCAGACACAGTTCACAAATATGTAAGATCACTGTACTGACCTACATCTATAAGATGTCTCATATTTCCCTACAGTATTGCTAAATCCAAAACCGTATTGAAATGATGAGTGCTTTTATGACAGGAGAATTACTGTTAGGCATGTATTTGTTTTTAGAGAAAGAAATAGTTCATTAGCACTCAAGTGAATATTGTATTTTTATTGTACCTAAAAGTTCAGGCTTACAAATGAAGTGTGCAAACCACCTCAGAATTCTTTGGAATCAAAGTTTCTATCTCCTAAAATTGCCTTTGTGAAGATTTAGTTTATCTCTGCTCCAAGCTCATCACTTCTGAGTTATTCTTTTGAAGCCCCTCTCTGCTACTGGCTGTTGAGGCATTTTGATTTGCTTTCTTTGCTCATGACCCATCCAAATTAAAATAATGTTTCCAATAAGAACTAACTCTTTTGTTGCGAATTTAAAGAGGGGTAAGAAGCATTCCTTTGCTATCCAAACTCTATTGAACCTAGGGATGTCCATTAAATTAAAAAAAAATTATATTCATCATTTTTCTGAACTAAATTATAAAATCCCAAATCCTTATGTTGAAGTTTTAACACCCAATGTGATGGTATTTTGAGATATAAGATTTAAAGTTGGTAATTAAGGTTAAATGAAGTCATAACCATGGGATTCTAATCCAATACAAGAGCAAGAAATGCCAGTGATGTACATGCACTAAGAGGACACACCAAGAAACTGACCACACACCAGCCTGGGAAAGAGGTCTTATGACATCGATGAGCTTTAAATGTTACAAACAACCCACAGCAACACATGTACCATAAGTCTATCACCACTGTCCTAACAGAATGTAAGTATTCTAACAGCTTGATCTTGGATTTGCAGTTTCTAAACATGCAAGAAAATAAGTTTATATTGTTAAGCCCTGTTTGTTTTAACAGTCTTGGATGACTAGATGCATTAATATACATGCTAAGGTCACATACACTGGCAAAGAAGTTTTTATCTGTGGGAAGGTTTCAGCAGGACATTCTTGACTGGCTAGTATTCCTCATATAAAATAAATAGAAGTTATGGCAGTATGTACAGAGCTTCCTGGAATGATACCATGCATGTTACATGCCTATGTAAGTATTAACACAGAGAAATTGTATGACTATGACTGATATTCTTTCTCTTTTGTAATTTTATATGCCAGGGTCTAGCCAAATCAGTGAGTAGTTAGTCTTCTATCTCTGTGTTTCTCCTTGAACCCTGAGATACCAGTCTTCTATGTCCTGTAAATTATTACCAAATCACTAACTGAGTCTGATTAAACACTGTGATCCTTTGTATTATATCAATGATTACATGTAGGAATATTTTCATGTAAAATACATAAAATATTATATACATCACAGAAATTAATAGATGACTACATTAAAATTCATCTGTACAGTTATTTAGCGAAATTCCACATGTTCAAGGCATTAAACAATTCTAAATGCATGAAGCACACAAAGTAACTGTTTTCTAATAGTGAAAACCAACATTGCCTGTAGTAGCAAGCACTGAAAGAGAAATACTTGAATTTATGCATAAGCTATGAAGGGTAAGTATGGTATAAACTACCAGCCTAGATCCGCTTTCTTCAGTTTTATTCTGCAAATAATTTTGGTGCTGAGAATGAGCCTGAGACACCATATTTAAACAGTATTTTACTACAGGTGCTTCTGATTACATACATCAGGAAAACAAAATTACTTGTGCATAAACTATGATTAAATGGCTCCCAAATAATCCACAGTTATGTATGTATCATAAGACCTACACACTCTAACAATCAAAATGGTCTGCATAAATTCTTCCCATTATAATTTTTAAATATTTCTTGTCTTGTCCTTATTTATTTATAGGATGAATTTCTGTGATGTACATAATATATGTACATATTATATATATAATATTATATATTATATATTTTATTATATATTGTGTATATATAATGATATGCACATATGTGAGATATATATATATATATATATATATATATATATTTCATCTTTATAATCTCCATGCCTCAGGACTTAGGGGGGGGTTGTTTCCAAAATCCTCATGCTCACCAGTATCCAGAGACACTCAAGTCCCTTGTACAAATAGTGTAGTATTTGTGTATAATCTATACAAATTCTCCTATGTACTTTAAATTTCCTTTACATCACTGGAATACAATGTAAGCAGTATATAAATATTTTTGAACTCTATCATTTAAGAACTAATAACAAGAATAAAAATCTGTACTTATTCAATTTTCCCTGGTAATAATATCAGTTTAAAATTCTTAAAATGAACTACAATGAGAGAAAAGAAATTTGTTTATGCATTGATGTGCCTGTGAACTTGGTCACTTTGATATTTATAGATCTAAATTTCTGTCTTTAAAATGGAAGTATTTGATCTGTGATACTTTTTGACATAGTACATTTCATTGTTAATCTCTGAGGCTCTGCTAGATATGTAGTGCTAATCTGTCTCTAAATAGCAGCAGGTTAAAATTATAACGTGTGATCATGAAGATCATAGGTATTTAGTGTCTTAACATATAGAACTGATTTTCCATTCCTGTACTGTAACCAACATTTGTTTTTTTAAATAGATAAGACTAGAACAATTGTTGCAATAAAAGGCATAGCATGTGAATCATGTGAATATTGTGATTGCTTTTGTTTGATACAGACTTTATGATGACACTTTTTTCTCTCAAAAATCCTATCACTTGATAAATGGGATAAAACAATTGCACAGGTAGCTGCCAGTAGGAAGAAGTAAATGCCCTCAGTGAGGTGACTGATTTGGTAGAGAGCCCAGAAAGGTCCAAGCAAATGCTAGAATGTTAATGAAACATGGGTCTCAGGCAGTGTTGATGGGGTAAAGTGGTGGAGCTTGTTCAGAAGGGATCCATTAAGAGAATACACCTGCATTCCTTCAACCTTTGATTTCTGATAACATATTGTATATGGATCTCTTGTCTCAGTGGTGTGTAGTTAACCTTCTCTTCAAATTAGCCACTGTGAAACTTTCTTTAAAGTCTTATATTTTTGTCCTAACAGTCACTAACAAAACCACATGTCCTGTGAACTGTTATATATAAAATTTTCTTTTTTTTTTTTTTTTTTTTTTTTTTTTGTCTTTTTCCTTTTTATCGGTACCGGGGATCGAACTCACGACTGCCTGCTTGCAAGGCAGGCGCTTATGCCGCTGAGCTAAATCCCCAGCCCCTAAAATTTTCAAAATAAGACCCCAAGGAAAGAGATTATCTGAAATATAATAAGCAAGGGATTTATTTCCTTTTTCTAACTTCTCTTCCTCCACTAAGATTGTATCTTCCCTTTAAAAGGAGAGGAAACAGTCTAAATTCTAATGTGACAGAATCAGATGCAATCCCAAAATGTTCTATTTGCTTAATGATAAATATCTACTCCTTAACTTTCAGGAGATTTGGACAATTCAGTTTGTACTATAGCCTTCGGATAGTTAGGAAAGTTAGGCACAGTATTTTAATGCTCATTTCTCCTTTTTTTGCTGTTAGCTATCATTAATCCCTAATGCCTGGAACTGCATAAATTTCTTCTACAAAGGAAGCCCACGGGTCGTTTTTATTTGGAGCATTTTTTTATATGCACCACAATATATTCCGTTATGTATTACCTCGTCTGAATGCAAAACTGTTTTATATGCAGATTTAAGGTAATGAGCACTCAAGTTTAAAAAATGGCTCCGGTATCCTGTAGCTTCTCAATAATAATATACTCTTACATTCCAACAGAGAAGGATGGATTATGGGTTTTTCAATTTGCATCAGGCATATTAATTGCAGAGTAGGGCTTCCACATAAAATATCAATGTACTGGAACAAACTGTTAATGTACCAGAATATGAACACTTACATTCATTTCTGGAGCTTTAAAAGAGACCATCTTTTTTTCCTTCTTCTTCTCTTCTTCTGCACCTCTAGAGACGGTATAGATTTTTAGTCAGTTAATGAGAACGATATAACCACTATTTCTCCAAAATTTTCTAATTAGATTAAGTGCAATAAGGCTATTTTAGCTATTTCTGCTAAGGAACAATACACCAAGCCATTAGAAATAGAAAATAATTTAGAGGGTGTAGAAGAAACTTATTTTAGAGGTTGCTTTAAGAAACATGACATGGAAGATCAACTTTATGTTGCACTTGTAGGCAAAGCACACACAACTTTTATTTGCATTATATTTCTTTACTGTGAAGAGAATACCTAAACTAGTAAAACGGTAATTGGAAGTTTTGTTAGTAATTTTCAGCCTAGGTTTTGCGCTGTAGGTTTAATTGTAGAAAACTGCATATTATGTTCTTTTATTCTTTCATGTATTATTTGAGTTATAGTTTTATAAGCATAAACTTGTTACTATCATTTCACAAAATGGATAGTAATAAACAATGAATAATGGGTTTTAATTTGTTTCATGAGCTTGGAAACTAATGTAAATTTGAGGTTGATTGGACTAGCATTTAATGTTTTAAAATAGTTCTCTATATGCATCATTTTGGACATTTCCTATGTTGAAATTTCATCCACCAATATTCATCAAATTCCCATTGTTGTATACTGAATTGTCACTTCTTTCACACTGACAATTCATTCCATATTCTTTGTGCTTCTTAATGAAATTTGTGATTTTATTATTCTAAAACAACAATACAATGAGAACCTATTTTTCAAAGCTAGTCTGAAAAATATAATATTTGTGTTTTCATGCCACATCTGTAAGCAAGAAATTATTTCTCCAGGGAAACACGAAATACTACCCATATAACCCAGGAAGAGACTTGATTCATTTTGTGTCTGAAGCAATCGGTGCAATGTTACAACCTGAAATGAGTTTCCTTTTCAATCTTCAGGTGAAAAAGTGAGAATGTCCTGTTCCTTCTATCAATGTAAACTTTTATTTTCTTATTTGCTTCCTTCTAAAGAAATGGTGTGTGTATGTATGTGCATGTGTGTGTATTTGCATGTGTGTCAGTGTGTGTGTGCATGCATGCATGCATGCGTGTGTGTGTGTGTGTGTGTGTGTGTGCACACGCACTCATTGGCAATTTGACCTCACAATGCCACCATAAAGCTCAGTGTGTCGTGGGTCAAAAACGAAGGTGATAGACTTTTCTCAACATTAAAACAGAATCTTGAAAGTAATTCTGATAGTGTTTTAGAGAAATTGCCTAGGACAAATTTTTTTTTTTTTTTCTGTAGCATACTGTCTGGAAAACAGGCATAGATATATGTTCAACAAAGAGAATGGGGCAAACCACTAGAATTGTAAACTCTGTTTGCATTGCTGGGTGCTAATACTTTGAGAAATGCTGAACGTTTCTTATTCTATTATTGCATTACATTTGGTGGTTGTATTTTAAAGTCAAGGAACTTGATTTTCAGTAAGAAGGCCAAATAAAAGGTTGCATTTGTTTTATTTATTGACCATTCTTTCAAATGAACACCTATTTCCAAATGTGTTTTGTCCTTGTTTGAAAAACAGCATAACCCAAGATGTCACCTGTTTTGTCTGCCTGTAATTGTTGCACTAGTTAATAGGAAATGAGTTCAGTACCTCATTCTAAAAGCTTTTACTTAAGTCTGTTACCTGAAAATATATCATCTTTTCTGAATTATTTTTCTTCGTAAACATCAGATCCAGAAGGTTTACTCTTTAAGAAGACTATTATGAATTAACATGTACTAAATATTTTACCATATAATGATTTAAATTTTTCTGAATTTATACTACTTAATAAAAATTGCCTGTGGGTTATTAAGAAGAATTTGTGTTATTTATCAAACATACTCTCCCTCCTGATGCATTTACCTGCTACTAAGTTGAATAAAATGAAATAAAAGTTACTCTTATTTCAAAGTGATATTAACTGCATTAAGATATCTTCAAATTTAGTAATCTTCCTTTTAAGCTTTACCTGGTGACACAACCACAATTACAGCATACCTGATTTTAGGTTGCGGATTGTACTGTTGTTATTTTATTATTTTTATGTTCTTGTGAAAAGGGAGATTTCATCCCTCAAACTTTGTTGGTAAATTACACTGATGAATGCATTCTGACAGGATGCTTTACTGAAATGAAAGGGACTCATGTGTGAGGGTGGGAATAACTATTCTAAGAGCTGTTTCATGGGCCTCGTTGCCAGGGAAACCACTGCTTTGTCTGTACGTGTTTGGAATGGCTGCCTCCTTAGAATCCAGGCTCCCAGACAGTCACTTTGTGATACTGATGACATGAAAAGGATGAACCTATTTTAGTTGATTAACTTCAAATTAAGAAAAATAGAAAATTCAAAAGAAAGATTTTTTAAAAGCTCAGCATATAGAATTATGAGAAAACTGAAATTAATATTGATTAGATCTATTCAGCCACTTTTGTGCTACAAGAACATTTTTATTTGTTCAAGTTCACTTTGCCTATTTGCATATTTATGGGGGAGTAAGCAAATAGAATATTATATACTAGCCCCATGAAATAAACTTAGATGTGAGAGAGCGTGATATTTGCACAAATATTCAGATGTTTCTTTTATTAATTCCTTTTTATTTGCACTGACTATAAATCATAAGGTTATAGCTACAATATTATCAAAGCAGAGGGAATTTATTGACTCAGAAACATGGAAAGTAGTACATATGTTGAAAACCAAATTGAGGAAGTTTTCATTCTTGCAAATAAAAGAGATGTCCCACTCAAAAATTTTAAATGTCAAAAATGTAGAAGTATGCTTATAAACCAATATTTGAAATGAGATAGACATAGTTTTTATCATGACTTTAAATTTAAAATATTTACATATATTTTAAAGGACAGAAAGTAGGCATGAAAATATATCATGTTCAATATAAATATTGAAGCAATATAAGTTTCCAATATAATACTGTCTTTTTTCTTTTTGTTAGAAGCCAAGTATCATTTGGAAATTCATTGACAATAAACTTTTATTTTTGACATAACAAGATGAAGCAGCTTTATAATTTCATTTCTTCCAAATAATTGCTGTTTTATAAGTTTCTTTTTATAAAGGTACACTCAAAGAACTGGACTATTAAATATTTTTATCAATACTAATGTTAAAAATATACAAAAATCCAAAGAATGGTAACTAGATCCTTTAGAAGAAATTAATAGCACTGTAATAAAGTAGCTTCAATTAAGTGGGCTACATCCATTTTATAGCTGTAGTACAATCAGGAAGAGAACCCTTAAATTGACATTCTGGGTTTTGCACATCTAGTTGTAAGCAGACACAGACTGTACAAAAATTACTAAACTTAAGTTTTATTAAACATTTAAAAGATTTTATGAAGGCCTAATTCACAAAGGTGGAATTCATAAGACTGTTTTTAATAGCAGATGGAAGAAGAGGAAAGTCAGAAGTGAAGGTTTAACTGAATCTTAGGTCCTTTGAGTAATGGCATAGAACCGATTGTCCACCAAGACCAAAACTACCACACGGACGGGTATCACGGACAGGTATCGGTTTGCTCATGTATATATAAGCATCATCTGGGGACCTTTAAAAATACTAATTCCAGAGATCCAGGCTCAGGGTTCTTACTCAACTGAAAAGAATTTAGGTCTATAATGGTATTAAAAAAATGTTTCCTTGGTGATTATACTCTAGAAAACAGTTGAGAACCTTGATGCTGGAACCCAATTATTGGGTTTTTAAGTATATGAACATCAAAGATATCTGGAATATTTTTAAAATCCCAGTATTTAAGATTAACTAAATTAATATGTCTGAACATGATTAACTAAATTAATATTTCTGAACATGAGTTCTGGAACTTAAAATAACCCTTGGTGATACACATAGGAATCAGGGCTGAAAATTATGATACTGATGGAAAAGTAATTCCATTGTAGGCCTAGCACTGGAAAGTCTAGCACAGACTATTTCTCAAGTAGACCTGGGATGCCAATCCAGATATATTTATTAAGTACTTGAGTATGAATCTGATTCCACAGAACAAAAGTTTCACTATAATGAAGGCAAGAGAAATATACATTAGTAATCATGGAACACTGCAAAAAGAGAATGTCATAAAGGTGATTAAAGCGAAAAAAGGGGGAAATAGCCAAATGTAGAAGCTTATAGAATGCTGATATTTGATAGCTGGAAAAGAGGGAAATTTTAGAGTGGAAAATAGAAGGAAACATAGGAAGGGACCTCGCAAGAAAAATGCCCAAATGAAGAGAGACATTAACTGAAGTAGAATGATCAACTTTTTTACAATTTGTTTTATTTAAAGAAAGACTGAACAAAACAGAAAATGGGTAGAAATAATACATACTTTGAAAGAAAAAAAACAAGCAGTAAGAAATCACTAGTTGATGTTTACATATTGTTCTCTTACAAACAGTTGATCAAGATACAAAAGTGGAACATATAAAGTAGGGATTCAAACAGCGAGACTGCAAGCAGTTCTGTTCAACTATCAACAAAAAGTAATGTGGTTATCAATCCTATACACTTAAACATACATGTAGTTATCTATATCTTTGTTTATCTTGAGATTAAACAAACCCAAGCAGGCTAAAATCACTCTGAACAAAGAATAATAGTATTGCTGGATTTCACATCATGACACTACGGGATCTGCACTGGGTAATGTAGTGCTTTTTTTCTTCAAAGTACTTGTTCATTTCATCATGTGTCATAAGATCAGTTCTCGTATACTGTTTATAGGTTCCACACATGCACGAGTCTTAACATGTATTTCTATCCTCTCTATATTAGAGGGAAAACAAAACAAAGCAGGAAAAAACAAAACATGTTCCTATCAACACATAAGATACATAAAACCACTGTGCAAGGAGTTCTACCATGGTTACTGTGTTGTCTGTTGTTATCTTCAATAGAATTGGCTGTCTCATCAGACATAGTATAATTGAGTATAGCAGTATTAATATCAGTTTTAATAAAAACACAACTATCAGTATTAATAAAAACACAACTTTGTAGATAGTGTAAAACTACAAAAACAGGTAGTAATCAAACCAGGATAGGTATCATAGTGAATCTTGTCATCTTCTGTGTAGTTGCCTATAATCTCAGACTTGATACTATCAAACGTAACAGTTTTGAATAAAATCTGTTGATACCAAACAGCAATCAAACAAACCAGATTTAACTATGATCAGTCATGATAAAACAGTATAAGTTATACATGGCTCCAGATTAAGTTAATAGATAACTAATGATGATTACTATGCTATATCCTGATATTTCTGGAATAGCTATCTGTGCCCTCAGATCTAGTACAAGTAGACAAACCCGGGACAGAATAAATTCTACCTAAGCAGAGTGGTGTGAGCAATATGGGTTTTAATTCCTGATACGCTATTAACAATAAGTTCTGCCATATTTTTAAGACTTTCCTCCCCTTTCACTCCCCCAGGGTGCATTGTGCATTTTTGGGTCTCACCAACACCCTCAGTTTTAAGTTAGGGGGGTCAACCTGCTATTTATCTAAGTGCTTCTGAACCTTCTCCCTCCTGGACTTGACTTCTAGTTGTATTCCTTTACCTATTAAAGCCTTTCTTTCCAACCTATCCACAAATACTGGTCTAGTTGCCCCTATTGCTCTCTAGTTCCCTGTCACATAGAGCATTGTTTTCTCATATTTGATTTTTGATACATATATCCTTTTTCAGGTCAATTATATTTCCTATAGAGAGCATCTTGGTAGACCCTACCTCCTGATCTACTCTGCCTGTGATTATCTTTTTTTTTCATTTAGTGTATCAAGGCTATCTATATTAGAGATTATAGCCAACCTTATCTGACTCATTTCTGTTGTGCTCTTTTTCTGCCATTGGTTGTCTGTTTGTCTTTTTCATTTCACTTTCTGCTCCATATATTGAGGCCTCTCTGCCACTGTTCCTGGAATCCTGATACTTTTCTCTCTCTCTAGAATGTCCTTCAGTATTCTCTGTAAAGTTGGATTGGTGGTCCGAATTCCCCCAGTTCCTCTTTGTCATGTCTTTGTGATGGAAGCATCTTGTCTCTCTATTAATTTCTAGAGACAGTTTTTTCAGGTTACATCAATCTGGGCTGGAGGTTATTTTCTTTCAGTGCTTGGAATACTTGGCTCCAAGCTCTTCTTGATTTGATGGTCTGTGTCAAGATGTCTGAAGTGATTTTGATGAATTTTCTTTGATAAGTAATCTGTTTCTTGTCTCTGACAGCTTTTAATATTCTGTTCTTATATTGAATTCCTGGGATCTTGATTATTATATGCCTGGGTGTAACTCTGTTTTGGTTGTAGGTGGCTGGAGTTCTGTATGCCTCATACATCTGAATAATACTTCTTTTTCCTATGTTTGGGAAGTTTTCTTTGATTATTTCTGTGAATAGCCTTTGTAGTTCTTTTGTTTGTATGCTGCTTCTTCATTCACATTCTTTATTCTTAAGTTATAGATCCTCTTGTCTTCTTCTAGTCTTTGTATTGTTACTGCTTGTTTCCTTGTTATTTTAAAGAAATTTTTCCTTCATGACCCCACATTGCAAACCTGTCCTCCAGTTTAGATAATCTATCCTTAGTTTCTTAAAAGCAGTTTTGCTGGCTTTCAATGGAGTTTTTAATTTCCTAGTAATTTTTTTGTACCTGCTTCATATATTCTATGTTTTCTCTATATTCTTCATCAAATGTTCTCTACTTTGTGTTCCTCCATTCTTCAGTCTGTGTCTTCCTGAGAGGTGCTTAGCATTTCTTTTATTAATGTATTTATATCTTGTTTTACTTGGTTAAATATTCCACTTTTGAACTCGTCTATGAAGTCCCAAAGATATCTCTTTGTGTCCACTGGTGCCGTGTCTGATATTGCATGTGTGTTGTCCTCAATCTCCTTTCCTGGATCAATATTCTCAGGGTTGGGTGTTGGGGACCTTTTCTTGTTCTTTCCTCTTGTCATATTTTTTGTTACCCATACAAGTGTATAGAGGAGGCCCCAGTCTTTTTATTTATTGGTTATGCTTCTTCTGATGCATGCTGGATAGGTTGATCCTGACCAGACCAGTGTGCTACTATGGTGCAAACAGGGGCAGCTTATGCTGGACCCTCCCCTCCGGGTCATTCAACCTGCTGAGGCCTTCACTGCATTAGTTTGTGCTGTGTCTAGGGAATTGGTTTGGGACTTTTTGGGTCTCAACTAGGTGCATGTCCCAGGCCAAGCACACCCCACCAATCCTGTCTGGGAAGGAAAAAACTGGCTGATCCTTGTTCCAGTCCTGCCCAATTCCAAGATGTTGGCCCATTGGAATGACACCCTTTTCTGAGGAAGGGTTTTATTCCCAGTACTGGCTGCAGGCCTATGCAGGAGCCCCGCCAACTCAGCTCTCTGTTGGGCCTACTGACCACCAACCTCAGTGTGACTGCGGTTCCAGTGAGTCAAAATGGCAGGAATTCAGGCGGCTTGATAAGTAGCAGTCGTGCGAGTTCGGGCACTGCAGTGGGAGCACTGAACCTTCCAATAGTAACACCGGGACTGCATGTTTGATTGGTTTTCCTCACCTTAGCTTCTTCCTGGGTCGAGAGGATCCATCTCCCTCCGTCCATGACTCCCCATGCTGTGTTATTTTGGCATCTAAGTTGACTATCTCAGGGAGCTTCTGTAATCTGCTCTTATCTATCTGCCACCTTTACCAGAACCCCAGAATGATCATTTTTAACAGAGGCTTAATAAAAAATTTAACATAAAATTTAAAGTACTAAACTGTAGTTGGAAATCAAGTAGAGAGTGATGCTTCTCTCTTGTGGAGAATGTACAGAAGTAGAAAGTAGTTGAAGGAAATCTGCAATGGTTTTTTACTAAAAATGCTGTTAAATATTAGAATAATAAGGAATTTTTAAATAGCAATATCTATTCTCTACCCTATGGGATTGAGTATAACCAAATTCCAAAATCTTATTCCAGTAATTCTAATGTACTGTCAGGCTTCACAAAATATTACAAAGAACATTCTTATCAGAAACTTGATTGAAATTCATAGGTGAGAAATAAAGAACAATTTCTTCACAGAATTGAGAGCTGTGAGAATAGATACTAGAAAAGTAAGAGATAACAAAAATATATGATAATGACAACACTGTATCAAAAATACTTAATACTTGAGATTAATATACAGTTTAAGGATTAAATGAAAGAAATCAAGGTTGCTAGTGAGAAATTTCTTAAGAAAGAATACTGATCAATTCATCATGTTTAGAGAATAAAATGTGTAATTGGGTACAATTAAATTTTCTTTATTTTCTCTTGTATTTGTTACATAAAATGTTAAAATGGGAAGATGAAGGCTAATAGTTACAATTTCAGCTAAGATCATAAGCACCCATTGCAGTAGTTGTAATGGTAATGAATGTGAAGGGTTATAATACATTGATACAAAATCAAAGCAATTTATGTGGGGAATAACTTTTCAAGTACTGTATGTTTACTTTATGAAACAGCATGTCAACATTTGCATGACTGTTTGGTTTTCTCTCCAGCATTACTGTATCAGAATCCAGGAGGACAAATGAAAATGGGCCAAGCAATTCCACATCAATCATGGCAGAAGATATAAAAATACTGAGTGCTGACCTGAATTTTTGCTTTAAATGGCTCATAAGTTGAATGGATGAAAGAGAAAGTATGTGCAAGTAAGAGAAAGTCAGTAATAAGAATCTGTGATAGCAAATTCTCCAATGGAATCAGTTTCATGCAGTGAATTAAACAGTTTTTCTTGAAAGGCCAGATGATGGGGAGAAGCCATGGTTGGCTAGGTTGAATCTTTTATGTTTGGGGAAAACCTGAAAGAATAAAATTGGCGATAGGCTCTTCCTGGATTTGATTTCTGAATATTCATAGGGTGAAAATTATGCTCCCCTCTATTCAAATGGAGATTCTCTAAACTATAATCAATTGACTATTCTGTAGACCAAATCTCAGACAGAACCTGTTACACTTAAATATATATTTTAAAAAGGACATGATGTTTGCATACAGTTTTGTTTATGGGCGTCAGTACAGAATACAAGACAGATAAATAAAAGTATAAAATCTTATGCATACATACATACATATAAACTTTGCAAACAATTCAGAATGTAACCTACATTTCATGCCAATACATGACCAATTTTAAAACATTACTTTTTATTTTCATGTCTGATCTGATCATTTCTACCTTACTTTGGTTTATTTCAAATGTACCAAAAGATGAAAACATGTAAAACTGCATTTGAATGATTATATAATAATCTGCATTTTACTTTATTTGTACATTTCTTAGTATTGATTATATTAAATCTATATTTCTTTCAACATGGAAAAATATATAAAGTTGCCAATGATTGTGTTATTATCAATCTTGTAACATAAATACATTTATAATATCTAAATGTCTACTACAAAAATAATAAACAGTACCATATTAAACAATAAAATATCCTGAAAACCCTAGAAAATGACATAGAAATATATGTGTGGACAAGAAGTTGCTATTTACAGTTACATAAATTGTCACTGAGAGAAATTCTTTCTATGTATGTAAATAAAGTTGTGTATCTGCAAGTCTGTATCATTATATAACTCTAGGAGGTACGTGATTCATTGGTGCTATTACATATGCATTAAAGATATTTTGCATAAAATGCACAGTAGCTAGAAATTATTTTTAAATGTATGTGAGTTTATGTATACATGGAAAGATGTTTGAGAGTAAATGTTGTGAAGTCTAAAAAGTGGAAATTTGTATTAAATAGATTGGGCAAATAGATGGGCAATCTGATTAAGTTTAATTTTTATTTTCACTTCATAAACTTTTGTATTGTCTCAATTTAAAATTTTAATGGCACAATATGTTTCTTTTCTTTTTTTTTTTTTTTTAATCTTTTTATTGGTACCAGGGATCGAACTCACGACCACCTGCTTGCAAGGCTGGTGTTTAGGCCGCTGAGCTAAATCCCCAGCCCCCACAGTTTGTTTCTTAAAACTATAGTTGTAGTTGGGATCCCAAGTTAAGGATTGCACATGCATTTTTCTCATGTCATTTCTTTTAACCATGTTTTTTGCTGAGTTCATTAAAAAAAAGAAAGCCAAAACCCTGCCATTAAAGGAAATAACATTGGTTAGTGTATTGATAATAAGCATTCCGTCTGGAGTAAGACATAATCTCAATGTTGTTTTAAGTTTCAACTCTTGAATGACCAGGGAAATTAAACATTTTTTCTTGTATTTATTGGTTGTTTGCACTTCATCTGAGAAGTGTCTATTCGTTTTAAATAATCATTTTGGACTGGATCTTTAAACATGGGAGTTTGATTCTTTTGAGTTCTTTATACATTCCAGATAGTAACCTTTTGTCTGAGGAACACCTGGCAAATTTTTTTCAACTATGTGTGCTCTCTTTTCACTATGTTGGTGATTTCTCTTGCTGTGAATAAGCTTTTAAATAAGATGAAATCTCAGTTGCTGATTTTTTGTGATATATTCTATGTTGTTGGGATTTTGTTCATAATGACTTTGCCTTCCTTTACGTCTTCAATAGTTCTACCTATTTATCTTCCATCAGATTAAGTGTCCTTGTTTTGTTACTTACATCTTCAACTTGTTTCTATTTCAATTTAGTGCATGGTGAGAGATAAAGGTTTTGTTTTAATCTTTACTACATGGAAAACTAGACTTTCCACAGCCATTTATAAAAGTCTATTCTGTAGGAAAAAAGGAATTCTTCTCCAGTGTTGTTGGGGTTGTAAACTGGTGCAAACACTATGGAAATCAGTGTGGCGATTCCTCAGAAACTAAAACTAGAGGTTCCATTTGACCCACTTATGCCCATTCTTGGTATTTTATTCAAAGATTAAAAGCATCATATCACAGCAATATATACACGTTCATGTTATGGAAGCACCTTGAGGCTATATTATTATGTGAAATAAATAGGAAACACATTTAAATATTGCACTTTCTCTTGTGAGAATAACTGAGAGAGTAAACATAAACAAAATGCATAAAAATATTATGAAGTTGGAAGAAAATATTCAGAAGGAAAGGGATGCAAAGAAGGGGGCAGAGAAACAGTGAAGGGAAAGGAAAAAAATAGAATGAAAAATGTAAGCAAGGCTTTTGTAAATAAGGAGGATGGGGGTTGAAGGAAGGAGAAGGGAATGGGAAAAAAGAAAAACCAAGAGATGTCATTTACAGGTACAAATTCTTCACGATGAAAATTTCCGTTACTTATATCTACAGTGTAGCAATAAAGTTAATTCTAAAACACTACAAAAAAGAAAGTAATACATACACAGAAGCAAAATACAGATGTAAGTGAATTAAAACAATGTCTTTTCTTGATGACATCAACTTGGATTCCAAGCTTTGAAATAAGACAATATAAATTTTTTACCTTTTCTGTCTTCCAATAAAACTTGATTTCTTCAATAATCAATTTCCAACTCTGCCATGTTTCACAAAGATGACCTTCACTTCACACTCCCAAAATACTACTCAGGCATTCATCTTATAAGTTGGTCTTTCCGTGTCTAATTTCTGATCTTTAGCATCACCTACGCATACTGCCATAATATAATCTTCCTAGAACATCAGTCAAGTTGTGTAGTTATCCTTAATCTATCTGTGGGTTCAATCAACCACAGAACAAGTCCCAGTTTCCAGGCATACCATACGGTTCGTGTTCTGGATTCACAATTCATTTTTGTCATCACTGTAGATTTCACTTTTTCAATCACCATAACCCATAATTTAATAACTCTAACCTATTTTATTTTTTTGTTTACACATCTCATTATCATTATCTTTCAATGCCCTAAAGTATTCCTCATTTTAGGAAAACAATTATTTTACCTAAAAATAGAATGAAGAACTGCTTCTCTCCCAGAACATTTTACTTAACTTATATTACAGATCTTATTTCATCAATATTTACCTTTCATTGTTATTAATAAAAAAAAAACACTAAGCAATTTGTTTCTTGAAATCAGGACCTACTTTAAATGGGTCTCTAAATTCTCAGTGTTCTTAATAAATAAATTTGATGGATTTGTTTCCATTGGTTTTGGAAAATATATTTACAATGTCTTTATCCTTACTTTTGCGAGAAAACAGTATTTATAAGTTGTTAAATATGGATACTAATGCAAATTATTATTTTGTTTTAAAATAAGTAATAAATCATATCTTTGTTTCAATGGTATTGATAATATTTTATTTCATTCTACATGTAGATTTTCATCTTTGTATTTTTTGAATACATGGAGCAACACTGTCCATTATGGTAACCAATTGACACATATGGCTGTATGTACTTACATTCAAATTATTTAAAATTCAATAGAAGTTAAGGAAAATCACTTCCTAAGTTATACTGGCCATATTTCAAAGTCTTCATGTTTTATTGTGAGAAATCATCACAGAATTTTCAATTTGAGAGCACTGCTTTAAAGTTTTCATTCCAAATATGAATTATTCCTTGCTGAATTTGTGGCATTCTAATGCATCAATGCCATTATATACTTTAAAATTGATTATTAGAATTATTTTTATACAAATTGTAGTCTTCTGTAATACTTATTTGCTAAGGAGGTGAACATGAGTAAGTTTTATCATTTTTTTTCAAGTCTTTAAAATATATTCTCCTGAAAACAGACGATTACATATTTCTCTTTATATGTCTTAGTCATTTCGATGTCTGTACCACCTACAGCTGTTTTGGAAAAGTGTGAAGAATTAATTATAAATAATTGTGAAGCACTTATTGTTAAACAAATTCACTTCCCTACAAAATCAGAAGATCTGACCATTCTGCATATCTGGTAGGTCTATCTGTGGAAACAATGTGAAAAAATAAATAAATAAATAAATAAACTATGTGTGTAGAAGACTCACAAGAAAAAATAAATGTTTGTTTTCACCTTTCATGTGCAAACGTTGTACTTTTCTATTAAATTCACATACTATGCCAGATATTTAAAGTTTTCCTTTGTGACTTTGGTTCAATTTTGTCAATCATTTAAAGTTTTCTTTGAAATTTTATTGCCTATTTTTCTCTACTACTTTAATGAAGTCTTCAAGTATAGAATGTAAAGACAGAAAGAAATTCCCTTATAGAGGATTTTGATAATGTATGTAGAATTTTCAGTATTTATTTTATCATCTAACATAGAAACTGAAATCCTATGAAAAAAAATCACAACTTTGCTGACTCTATTTAAGACCTAAATAGGAACACACTACAATTTTTTATCTAGAGGAGTTATATATTTGGTTTTGAAAAGTCTCAGCTATGATATTTTGATGGTGAAATACTGTGTTATAGTAATTTCATTATTTCTCTATTATAAGAAGATTTGCTTACCATATTCTGAACTAAAATAAAGAAGTATTGGTTCTTATTAAAAATATACAATCTTTAACAAATGATCTTCGGGACCCCTCAGAGGAAAGGAGGCTTTCATTTTCATATTTTCCTGATCGTGAATTCTGCACATGTCATCAGTCAAGTATGGATAGAGCTCCATATTTGATACAAGTGAAGCCATTGCAATAGAGGCCTATCAAATTAAGTATGGGCAGCTTTTTTTCTGAAGGAGTCTCATTAGCTTCTTTCATATGTGGAGTTAGAAAAATAAGGCAAAAAAAAATACCTTCAAAAATTTAGTGTATCCAAGCAGTAGTTTCACAAAGGAATTTTTGAAAATATTTATCATATGAAATATTTTTGCTGGTCATATTTACAAAGTTCCTCACTGCAATGCTCTTTTTAACATGCAAATAATCTCCTTGAACCATATGGTATATTTAAATTGTTTTTCTCAAATTGTTTTAAAAACTATGCACATATTTAATACATACATATTAATACTAGCTATAGCACAAAAGTTGAGAAATTGCCTTTTAATCTTCCATTATATGAATCTCTTTTGTCAAATTTGATTGCATGACTATTTGTGTACACTTGGATTCTATACAATTACAAAAATCAATATTAATTAAGAAACAAAAGGAGAAAAAAGTCTCTTTCATTATTTACTTGCTTTACTTGTTTATAATTTTCTTTTCACTTACATTCATGAGTTTGCAAGTTTCTCATAACGTGAAACCTCTGAAGATTTCTGTGTGTAGGTATAAAGATTGTATTGTCAGGATTGCTAAACAAATGTATGCAAGTGCATTTTCATGACTGAATTTTGATTAAGCAAGCTCAGTGTTTACTTTTGCATTGTTGATATGAAAATTGTAATAAGATTTTTCTGAAAATAACATCATTGAAATTAAAATGTTGAAACTATTCCAAAACACATACAGCTCATACTGAGCAAAAGAAGCCAACTAATCTAGTTCACTGTTCTCATAAAAAGTAATGGCAGTGCTTTTAAGCCAGTATATCTATTCATTGTAATAAAACCATTCCTGAAAGTGACTTTGTCCAGAGCAAATGGCTAATATGATAGATTTCTGAGGCAGGCTGAAATAGATCGCTAAAGAATGTGACCATCTTACACCTTACTAAAACCCTTTGGTTTTTTCACTTATGTTTTTGCAAATAGGGACAGTTTTTCTCTGGCTATTTAAAATTTAGCCTCCAATTCAGCGTAACTGTTCTAAGAGCTAAAAGACAGGAAAAAGGATGCAGAGAAAATACATAAAAGGTGTTTATCTGTTATTATAGAGAAACAAGTCAAATAATCATGTTAAAATAGTAAACAAAGTGACTTGCTATTAAATTATGGTGAGAGGGCTGTTGGTTAAAAGTGAAGATCAATAAAACAACAGAGTTGTTTCTTTTTGGAGGAATAGCTTTAAAACGTATTGGATTATAATAACTTTAAAATATATTTATTTTGTTACTTATATAACCCTAATCAAGCTGAGTCGCTCAATTATAAAATGATTGGGAGATTATTTGTAACAAAATTCTGCAAAATAAATTTCTCATTTTAATCAAAAACATGATGTGGAATCAAGTTTAACATAAATATGCTAAGAGTTGCATTTTTGTTTATAATTATGTAGGAGATTTATACATTTTTTATTCTTAACAGTATTTTCTTATATAATGTATAATTACAGACACCACCCAAAGAAAATGAGAGATAGTGGTAGAAAAACTATAAAGCGAAAATATCTAAAGAAGTAAATGCTGAAGGAAAGATCATAGAAATATTCCTAGTTGTTCAAATAGTATTTCCTTTCTTGCTACTCACTTGAATAATGGGACTCTATACCTGCAGATTAAATTCACAGCTACTTTTTGTATTAGATTTAAAAGAGGCAAGGATAGATAAAAATCATTCACCTGATAGAGAAAGCTTTTGGTCAAGTCTTGTTCATGGACTGAGGTTGTTTTTAATACATCAGTCTCAGTATCAACTGAAACAGTTGCCAATGAATAACACAGTACTGATGTGTGAGTCTCATTATAGGACAACACAGGTTTGTGAAGCCGATTAAGACAATTCTTCCCCTTTCGTCTTCCAGCAACAGGTGTGGGGAACCTAACAGTAAAGCAATCATCAGATTCTTTAATCGTATTTATATTGGTGCATAAATTTTTTGAGGCACAAACCAGTGTCCTCTAATACCCACATTGAAATTCTATCTCTGATTCAAAGTAGTTCCTCTCAGTGAGTTATAAGTGACCTTTGTGCTGATTTGATTCAAATGCTGATATATTTGAAAAATTTTCTGTTTCAAAAATTCCTCACTAAAGCATACAAACATTAGTCAACTTTGTGTTCAGTTCTATAAAGAATATTGCTATACTGTTGGACAACTTTTACATGATTTTGTAATTTTAATGTACTCATTGTTACTGATGCCAAAGTTTGGTTCAGATTTGTCTTCTAAAGTAATACTGAGTGGATTAGTTTTCTTAATTTAAAATTCAAATCACTATTTTGCCATTGAATAAAATTAAGGTTTTGGCTAACTATAAAGACTGTATTCTTTTTTTTTTTTTTTTTTTTTTCCTACCAATCTAGTTCTCTATCTTGTGTTCTTTTAACATTTCCTGTGGAGATCTTATGCCAATCTCCAATTGTTTCAAACTGGTTTTTCTCACCTTAACAATACTACTGTTTCAGGTAGAATAATTCCTTATTGTTGTGGCTTTTCTGTAAACTACAAAACATTTAGCAGCATTCCTGGCATTCCTGGCCTCAATCTGTAGATTTACTTTTATTAATACATATTCTCCATGCATAATGACTACATTCATTGTGGGGAATTGGTACAAGTGCATAACACATATTAATTTTCATTACTTCCTTTTTACAACCCCTTCATCCCTTTATTATTCCACAATCACACACACACACACACACACACACACACAATCACACACACACACACACACACACACACACACACACACACACACTTTGTTTTTTACCTGTTAACAGAAACCTGATTGTGTTTGAAGTGCTATGAAAATGTTTAAAGCACACCACATTGCAGTCTCCAAGGCAGTTGGAAGACGTATTTCATACAACTCTCACAAATGCAAAATAATCACAAAGAACTAGATGATGCTTCTGGGAAATTTCTTTTAAGGAAATATAATTACCTTTTCTTAGACTATTCATGGAATGCCAAGTGTTATAAGAACAGTTCTATAAATATGGAGACTCACAAGATTCTGAAAAATTCCAGAGTGAGAAGAGTTCAGGTATATTAAAGTTTGACTCTAAATTTCCTCATTTTTATACCAGCAAGACAGTTGGGATGCGGGCAAGAGGGAGTTAGTTGTTTTAATCCACTAGTTTTGTTTCATGTGCTATAAATAAATTTAAATGAACACAGTCTAATAGTAAGAGCTATCCTTTAGGGAAAACAATTCAATGTCTGTATTAGATATAGTTCAAGCTTCTCCTGTTCAATCTGTTTTTTCAGGTATTTCTCTAAGTCATTCCATATTTATCATATCGCAATGACCATGAACAAGGTATTGTACTTAGACCCAGAGATAATGATAGAAAAGCAAAAATATGCTCCCTCAGTGACTCTCTTAGCATTCAGAAAACAAATTAATGGGACAGCTCGTGTTTTGTGATAGTCATGTGTAAATTAGGAGAACAGGAAAACATCAGACAAGATAGGAAACTATTATGTGATAGAGGCAAGAATAACTATTTTTGAAAAACAATTTTTCTGCACTGCGATATTGAATATGAGTGCATAACACAAAATCTGAGTTTTAAATTTCAAAAACAGTCTGTTGACTATCTGTTAAAATTTATGTTTAGTGGTGCATCATAGAAAAGCATATTTTCTTTTGCCCATGTAGACTGAATTTTATTTCAGACTTGATGGCATTTAATGTCTTTTCACCCCAAAGACCTCTGCTGAGAAACCAAATAATCTGTTTTGCGGGGAGGAGCCGTGAGGACATTGTGCATGTGTGCCTACCCACCATGCTGGTCTCCCCAGCACCCTGATTATATTCTTCTTTTTCCCACTTTCCAATTGGCTTCACGAGCACTAGACTGTGTCATTAGATATGACTCATAAGTTGTGGCATAATCATATCAATTCCAGCCCAATGTCTTCTGTCCTCATTTAAATACAAATTTCTCTTTATTGCCAAGCTATCAAATATGTTTTATTCACTAAGTCTTATAATAAAAGATAAAATTGTACAATCTGCATTCAGCAGTAAGTTTTTTTTTTTTTTTTTTTATTAAAGAAAAGGTTTTTCGGCTGTAACATTCAAGTTACTGAATGTATTTTCCTAAGATATTCTTTACTTTTAAAAATCTAACAAATATGACTCCATAAATATATATCTGGTCTTTCTAATAATTCAAGGAAATACTTAAAATATCAGATGTTGTTTATTTTATCTACTTGTTTTTATTCCTTAGCTAATTTCCCAACCATCATGGGATGGATCCAGAGAACACAAGCCCTGATGATTCTTTAAATCAGTATTGTTCAAATACCAGCCTCCTAGGAAAAAACCAACAAACAAACAAACAAACAAAAAAACTAAACTACTGAACCCAAACATGTGATGTTTTTAATATTGTAAATGGAGTAACTTCATGTTCAATGATCTATAATGAAATGATCTATAATGAAAACTTTTTAACTTTTAGTCTTTTAAGTTTTATCACTGTAGTTTATTATGATTCCTGTTATTTTACTCTTATTATTATTATCTTAGTAAAATCACTTCCTCCACAGTAATTTTAATGCTGATGTCCAATTTCTCAGGGGTTGTGAAGTGTGCATATAAACAATACTTCAAGTTTCATGATATCAGTTAGTTCTTTTGCTGTGACAAAAAATAAAAGAACTCCATCCCAAATTTGTCCAACTTTACTGTATGCTAATCTTAAAATTTTCTACCTTAATGATAGATTTAGATTTACTTGTAACTTTTTAAAAGAGAAAGGTACATTACAGTTGTAGTATTGATTGTTTAAAATTCTATGCTAACATTTCTCAGTATCTTTGATAACAAACCTGTGATACCTTAGACGTATCTCAGATATCTTTTACTATACGACTAAATTGAAATAATAAAGAAAATGAAAATAACAGAGCGTACATCTTCTTTTTCTTGAGTGACCATATATGCCTTTGCAATGTCAGTAATGCATCTTCAGTTTTGTATCCCATAATTCTTTAAGAATGGGTTTAGAAAAAAAATATCTTAATCTAGTGAAAAGTTTAACAGTTACCATGTCTTTTCTGATCAACCTTATTTAGTAGATGGAAATTAATATTGTACAACAAAATCTCTTTTCAGAAACTGTCATATGCATTTCTGTATTTTTATTTAAAAGTTTTTTAATGAATTTTCCTCTTCTGTGTCTCATCCAATAACTTTTGGAAAGAGCTCTTGGTATCTATCCCTCTCCCACTCCCTCTCCTTCTGTCTCCCTCTTATTCTCTCTTTTAAGAGAAACGACTTGCTTATTTCCCTATTAAGTAATTATTGTGCTTGTTTGTTTTTGTTTTTATGGATCCCTCCAGGGATGGAAGTGTGGAAGCAAATGTGATGAATTCAGAGACGCATTTCTTTCCTGACTGACAGTGAGTGATGCATGTATTTGCTTCTCATTAAGCCTCTCATTTTCTAGACGTCCATTTCACATAGCCAAATTCCAATCAATCATCTTAAAATTAATAAATGCTTTGAGTCAGCTCTCTTCTACCACATGCAGATGGCACCTGACCTAGGCGGAAATTAATTCATTCTTGTTTCTGAAATTGAAACTGAGAGTCATTCAATTTTCAGGTCATCTTTTATTTAAAACAAAAACAAGAGCAAAAATCCAGAATTTCCCTTTTATTCATAGTTTCTCTCCTAAACCCCTCTTCTACATTTTATTGGTTCAATATTACCCTCCTTAAAAGAAAAGGAGATTCAGAGAAAACCCAGAGACACCCAGGGTACAGCCTTGGATTCCCTCGCGCCTGATCCATGCTTTGCTTTGGATAAGCATTCAATTTACATCTCAAAGGTCACGTGCTGTCAGTGTGGCCACAGTGTGACCCAGTGGAAATGGGAGTCTTGAAATGGAGGGAATAAAGGGTAGGTGGTCCTGAGTTGGGGGCACCACCCTCCGAATAGATCAGCAGGGCTCCCACCAAATCTCTCTCACCTCCTGTCTCCCCTCAGGACCTCTCCCTCTCACACTGTGTTCCCAACATGGTCCTTCACCCCTCTTCCATGTGTGATTCACCACACTATGATGCGGCCAGGCGGCCCTCATGGGGCTGGAGCAGATACTGCCACAATGCTTCTGAACCTCCAGAACCAGGGCTTAAACAAAAATCTTTTCTTTTTCACTGTATATAATTTTTAACAATAGGAAATTAATTAATACAATCTTAGATTTTCCCTGAAGATGAAGGTCTCTGGGTCTGTGTTGGAAAAAGAGTGACAGAATGTAAAATCTGTAAGAACTAAAGTAATTACAGTACATGAAGTCAGCTCAAGAGGTATTTTCCCAAAAGCATTTACTTATAAAATACAGATTCAAAGAAAAAACACCAAATATTTCAAGACAGCAACAGAAAATTCTTGGACCCAAAAACTGAGCCTAACTACTGAGTGTGGAGTCTTGTATATCTGTTCTGGATACAAGCCTATCAAAGTATAAGACCCAGTTATAATGCACAGTAACTCTCTACTCATCCCTTAAATCAAATCGTCATCCTGTAGTTTTTTTATTTTGTTTTTACTTTTTTAAATCTTTTGTTCATATACATTCCTGTTCCCTGATAAACTCAGACAGTCTATATCAGGATTTTCAAATACACTCTATCCTCAGTAGGATAGAGTGACATGGCTGCTTCCAACCTCAGTGTGAAAAGACTAGCCAACCTTTCCCACTTTCCCGTGTAATATTCTCATTTAGTTGCAGTGTAAAAATTATATGTTGTGTTTTTTATTGTGCAATTCTGGGTAGCAAAAGAAGTACATTTTTTAGTCACTCTCTGTGTATTACACAAAGAAGAAACTTTCATAGAACTGAGAAAGTAATAGTAGCACTAAAAATGCCGTTCTCTGAAGGTGGTCACTGTCAAGTTCCCTGTAGGTTCCATACAGATGTCCCTGCAAGAGGAAGGCTTGTCCTCCTTCTGCCCCATTGCATGTGTGGCTCACTTGCCATCTGTTGAGCTTTTCAATAGTCACCCAGTCCAAGACCAGATCTTAGATATGAATCTACAAATATCAAGGACACCCTGAGCACAGCCTACCAAAGCATCCCTTCTGCATAATGAGACATTTTTGATTTGTGATACTGATATCCTACAGTTTACCTTTTAGAGCTCTGCTTTCCCACCTATTTCCACAGCCACACATACTTAATTGTCCTCATATGTGCTTCACTTCACAACACTATTCATAATGCTTTCTGTCTGCTTCTTGTCTAATATTTGATACGTATACTTTGAGTTAGCAAAATCTACATTTTAATATTATTGATATATTACGATTTTCATCAAAGTTTTATTTTTATCATCAAATACACTAGCACTAACTTTTTGGTGTATCAATGAGGTAAGGATAAAGCCAAGATATTGCTTCTCTGGATATCGTGTAAACAGGACTAAAGAAGATCTGTAGGAATAATGAATGCTCAAATTTACAAATCTAATTAGGTCAATTCAACTACAGGCTTCTTACAAAGAGCTAGTTGACATTAGCAGTAGTAATTTAGTTTGCATTACCTTTAATCTGTCACATTTGTGTACCATGTCTTTAAATCCCAGAAACTGACACTTCAGGTTTACTGTCAGCCTTGGCCACACCTCCTACAATACATGTTGATGTAGTACTTTTAGGAAACAATTGCTAAAATTTATGCCACTTAGATTAGGTTAGGTTCTGATAGTGGCTTACTTAATTTATGAATAAGTGCAAAAATTCAGAGACATAAAAGAGAAATAATGAATTATCATAGTAATATAAAATACAGATAACTATAAATGCTGCAGAATTAAGAAATTAATAACTTAAAACTTACTTTATGCAAGTGTATTTGGCAATCTAAATGGAAAATGTTTTCTTGAAAAACATTGCTCACCAAAACTGACACCAGAAGATATCAAAACTGCACTATTCCTGTAACTCTTTCTGTAAATCATCCATAAGTAACTTTATGCAATTAGACAAACAAGAATTGTAGACCCAAGTGCTTCACTATAGAAATCTTCAAAATATGTAAAGCTAGCCTTACACAGACGTATTTCCAGGGATATAAAGGAAATATTATCAATTTTATGAAACTACCATAATTTTAGTATCAAAGTCTCTGAGGACATTACAAGAAAAGACAACTACAGCCCCATATCTCTTCTGATTCAATAGGAAGGGACTTGAGACCTGGGAGAGATGAGAGGTTTGGGAGAGAAAAGGGAAGTAAAAATGATGAATGCTATATGTCTTGTGCTTTGATTAACTATTTTGAAAATAACAATACACAACGTATTAAACTATTCTTATTTTAGTATTTTGTTTTGAAATTTTGATTTTTTCTTATAATGCAAAGAAATATAAAAAGTAATATGCATGTATCAGTCCCTATGATAAATATAATTCATTATTATAAGCATACACTAATTTTAAAAAGTTAAAAAATATGTTTTACACATACAATGTACTACCATCAACACAGAAGTTGATTTTGCAACAGTAAGGAATGCATTCTAATATTTAAAATTTAAACCTAGAATTTATTACTTTCACAATTTAAAGAAAAATTTGACATTCTTCAATATTAAAAAAAAAAAAAACTTGTGCTCACTTTGGCAGCACATACAATAGAAAAGAAACATCCAATCTAATGTACACTAAAAAACAAAATTCAATGAATGCTCATGATATAAACTCTTAGCAAACAAGGACTGGAAAGAAAATAGGCTTAATTTATTGCCAGCTGTCTCCTAATTGGCTACAGCAAACATCATTTGTAATGATGAAATACTGGACATTTTCTTCTGATATTGGAAACAAGAAAATTATATACATTGTCATCAATACTGTTCAACATGGCAACAATATTCTTGCAAAAAAGTCAAAGAGAAAAAAGATATATAATTTGAAAGGAAGAAACAAAACTGAATTTTCACAAAAAATCTAAATCCAGTAAATATAAAATAAAGGGTTATAGGAATGCATTAACAATACATGAGATTCTAAGACAATACATGGAATCAACTGCATTTTCTTATGCTTTCACAATTTTTTTTTCAAAAAACTGATGTCTCAAACAATATTACAAGCATCAACTATCCAACTTCTAATCTTGTGATCATATGAGAAATTTGTTAGAATTACAAATTTTCTGGAAATGTTTGGAAGGAAATATCTTGGTATGGACTTCATAAGTATTCTAAGTTGCTATCATTTTATTTTTTATTTTGTATTATTTATTGAAATATTTACTGTAGTACAGCCATTTAGAAATATTTATGACTTTTGTTCTTTTCTTATAAGATTCAGTAAAATATTATTAATTAATATTAAATGTTTGAAAGAGTTTTTATGCTGTCACCTGATACCACTTGATAAACTATTATTATTTGATTTTATTGGCTGAATATTTTCTCTAAAGACAGTTTAAGTAAACATTTTGAGTTCTAAACCACTTGAGTCAGAATGTGCTTAGGAATATTTTAATAATATTCTCATCACTGGCCTTATGGTTTGATAAAAAAGTACACATCAGAGATATTTTCTTTCAACACTTTAATAATATCTTATTATTTTTTTGCAACCTGTTTTCAGTTAAGGCTTGATATGAAATTTTGGTCCTCTGTAGGTGATCAGCTCTTATTCTTTTATAGCTGTTAGATTTTATGCTGCCTTAACCTAATTGACATAGAAACAGAAGGCACATTCTTTTGAAAAGCACACAGGATATTTTATACAATAAAATGACCATCTGTTGGCCATATAGGAAGTCTCTGTAAATTTCAAGTTATTTAAATCATTCAGATTATATCCTCTGGCCAAAATATCCAAGGGAAAGTATTATATTTTCTCTGTTTCATACTCTACAGGACACAGGTATACCATTTCTGTTATTTTTAATAAATGTCAGCTAGTGTTAAACTGGTCTACCTCTTCCTTTCTGTCTGCCTTGTTCAATAACCTGTATAGTTTTGCTTTTGTTTGCTCTCTGTCTAGCTGTTTGAGTTTAGTTGTGATCCTATTGCTTCATCATATTTCAAAGACTACTTGATTCTAAAGTATTAACTGATATTGAGATGCAGCAGTTAATAGGTAAATCCATCCATCTTCCTTTCTCCAATTTTAGGAACTTAAGTATTTCTAAGGGTTATGTCATTAGTTGCATTTCATTGAGTTGTAGTTTCATTTACCATGACCTAGAGAATAGTGAGAACAAGAATAAACAGAAGAGTAAAATTTGCAATTCAAGAACCAAATACTAAGGCTTTTTAAAATAAGATGCCTATGGAAATGCAGAAAAGCAGGACACTCAATCAGTCTAATGCTAATTCTTTTAGACACCAAATATGTGGAAGTTATAAAAGGATGAATAGACAAGAGAAAATCAAGGGAATGTTGATGTAAATTGATGTTTGATCCTGGATTTCTGAAACAAAGAACACACAATTCTTGAGAGTGGGAAATTGTATCAATGCTTTCAGAGATTGAAACAATAGGTAGTTTATGGGTGGATGGATACATAAGCAGACAGACAGACAGATACATGATAATGAGGGGCTTTATTAGGAAAAGTAGCTCCTCTGGTTACAAAGGCTGAGTAGGTTAGTTGTCCAGCAGTACCCTGGCTCGCTAGAAAAAGCAAGGAATTATCAGTTTGAAGCCCTGGGAACCAGAGATTTCCTCTAACACAACACAGTCAGGCACAGTCAGCGAGGCGAAGATGGGAGTGAGTCATTGGCCTGCTGGTGAAAATCTTGGGATCCAAAGTTGGAAGATCCTGGTATTCTGATGGTAAGAGAGGAGAGAAAGATGTTGTTGTGTGAGAGAGACAGAGGACACACACACACACACACACACACACACACACACACACACACAGATGAGACAGAGACAGAGAGACAGACAGACACAGACAACAGCAGAAGCAGAGCAGAGGCAGAGACAGAAGCAGAAGCAGAAACAGAAAGGAGAATTAGCTATTTCTCAGCTTTTTTGTTTTATTTAAATTCTCAGCATACTAGACAATGCCCACACACACTCTGTCAACTCACATATCAATCTTCTCCAGAAACACTCACACAGAAAGCATTTTTACCACCCAACTAATCCAGAGGAAATGATGATGAAATAAACCATCATGGAAAGAGAAGAGAAGACGCAACTTGAGTGGGGAAAGTGAATACAGTATGTAGAGAAAAAGACCTAGTTGTAAACCAGACCCTACACAGAGTGATTTTTATCATGATCCACTGAAGATAAAACTGCAATAAAATATAAACAAAACTGGAAATCTCTAATATCACAGATGATAATGCAAGATTTTAGAATTGATGATAGTAAATATACAGCTACTTGTGAACATAGAGAAAAGCTTACGTAAGATTGAAATGATTTTAACTTTTTTTTTTTTTTTTTTTTTTTTTTTTGTACCGCTGATCAAACTTACGAACTTGTGCTTGCCATGCAAATGATTAGGCCGCTGAGCTAAAGTCTTGGCCCCTATTTTAATATTTCTAACTTAAGAATTGTAAGTTGGACCAACTGTTACATATGGAATATACTTTTCTACTGTTTTTTTTTTCTCTGCTTTTCAATCTGGGTGAGATGGCATTCATAATTTTTAGGTAACCTATTATTTCCTGTCTACACTGGCAAATAGTTTTTAGTATCAAAGACAAATTTATTTACCCCAAGTTCTGCATAGTTCACCTAGTACTTACTTTGGGGTATTCACATGTAATAGATAACCCTATTTTATTAGCTCTCTTGATTTTTTTTTTTTTTTTTTTTTTAGACAGAGTCTTGCTGTGCAGTTCAGGCTGGCCTTGAGTTCACTTTGTAGCCCAGGCTGGTCTCGAACTCACAACGATCCACTTGCCTCTTGCCTCAGCCTCCCGAGTTCTGGGATTACAGACATGAGCCACCACGCCCGGCTTATTAGCTCTTATTTAGAATCTACTCCTAGGCATCTTTTGTCCTTACTTGTACATCAGAATTCAGAAAGAAATTATGCATCGAGGAACAAAGGATTAACATTTAAAAAGGAACTTTATGAAGGTATTTTAAGGATTATTTTCTGAAAAAATAGAATTATATGATAGTAACATTTTCAAGCTATCTCCAAGGCAGAGTTCTTAAATGTAGATGTTTAAAAAAAAAAATGTTAACTCCAAATTCATTGAAGTTTTCAGAAAAATTCAGGTCCTTGTGGTTGTAACTGTTAGGTCTGAGAAGAAGAGGGAAGAGGAGGAGAAGAGGGGAAAGAGGTCCGTGGAAGGAGTGGAGTGGACGGCCGTGAAAGTAGTGGGCGGCGGTGGCTTTATTTCGGGAATGCGGGAGAGAACCCCTGGCCCCGGGGCGCAGCATCTCCGCTGCACCCGGGGGCCGGTGGTCTCTCTGGGAACACGGGGAGAGGAGACTGGCGCTCTGGCTGCTGGAATCTGGCGATCTCTCTCTCTGACACGTGGCATGGGGGAATATAAATAGCCTAAGCTTAGGGCAGTGCCCTAAGGCTATTAGAGATGCACAGGTATTTCATTGGCACACGTTTTGGCGCCAGAGTTACAGGGATAGGGGTATAGGGTTACAGGCAAGTCTATAGGGGCGGGAGAGGCAGCGGCTGCGGCTTTTCCTGGTTAAAGTGTCTGGTCTGTGCCAGCAACTCTTTCAGTAACCTCAAAGTTGTCACTTTGATCTAACTATCTGCAGGGTATGACACTGTTCCATCTTTCCACCTGGTCCTTTTATCTAAACCCAACATCAAAATGCTGTATTCTTCTCATGATGCTCATCACTCTGACTTTCCTTGCTGAAAGTCATAGAAAATTTCACTTTTAAGTAGATCATTTGATTAGGTTAGGGCCAACTGTATGAACTTCCTATCCTAAGGTCCACTGACTTTTGTCATAATTATAGTGGTAAAACTCTTTTTATATACAATACAATATAATCATGAAAATAACTGAAGGGACAAAAGCCATGAAATCAGGTGAAAATTCTGTCCACCACATTATTTTATTTCATTTGGAGGATATGAAAAAAACTTGTTTTCATAAAATTTGAACTTTCTGCATATGACAGAGGGAGGAGGAGGAAAAATCTATTATGAAAGGACATAACCAAGTTTGTTATTATAATAGACAATAGGCAATTATGATATATTAAGAACTTAAAATATAAACAAATGAATAATTGTAGAAGCTTTAGTAAAATAACGTGAGTTGAAAACATTATTTTTAAAGATAGTTGGGGAGCTGAAGATGCAGTTGCATAGTAGAGCATTTGCCTATATGCAAGGTCCTAAATTCATTTCCTAGAACCACCAAAAAAAAAAAATTGTCCATTTATTTTAAAAGATACTTTGATACTTTCAGAACAAATAAGAATTTTGAAAATCTTTCCACATGCAGATTATGCACCATTGATTTCTGTCAAATGCACTCCTGAATAAGGTGAAAATGAAAGCACAATCAAGTAAATAGTCTCAGCAAAGCAGTAGTATAAAAGATTGCTTGATTACAGGCGAGCTGCTCAATCCTGGCTGCCCATCGCTTCCACATTTTCCTTATCCTGGATCCCTCTAGTCATGTATGGGTAAGGATTCAGCCATGGGTCTCCTTGCAATTGTGTTCTAGCACCTGAAACGTTAGTATTGTTACAGACAACTGACTTAGGCAGAAATATAGGCAGTAGCCAGGACTGGATCCTCAAAGGAGTCAGGACAAAATGTCAGACAATCTTGCAGCTGTGGGAGAGACAAACACCTCCGCTGTGGACCAGACCTCAAGATGAAGGACAAATCAATGCACCTTTATACTCCCTAAGGATAAGTATCAGGAATTAATATTCTAAATAGTTCTGTATCACCTTCAGGAAGGTAGGAGTCACTAACCCAACCGCCTAGAGAAGAGTCTCTGCTCTTGAAGCATGCCACTTGCTGTGTACTTGATTCCTCATTTGTCCTGGACTCAATCAGGTTTACCTGAGCAATTAATCTTACGGGTTAGCCATAGTTCTGTCCCACCTCATACCCACCTGCGAGTTCCCATGTTTTCCCTAAATTAGACTTCCCTCACTTTGAGGTTTTGCTCTATAAAAATCCTTAAGAAAGACAGTCTTTGACAAACCACTCGGGACCTCAGCTGTCTCTTTCAGACAGAAGCTTGCTTTCTCTCAATAAACATATTTTGCTCTTAACCTTCATTGTTCCTAAAATTCATTGTTTGATTTCAGAGAACAGGATCTCCTACCAGACATTGTGCAGGTTGGGAATTTCATTCCCCTTATATTAGTAGAACCAGATACTATTTTTTAAAATATAATTCTATCCTTTAAAATAACTTTTGTTCACACACACACACACACATTTAAATCATTCCTGCAAAGATATGTGTGAAATGACTTGCTGGCTGATTCTTTAAGATAAAACTCAAGGTATATATTTGATCAACACATTGGGATTATTGAGTACCCTTCATATTTGTTCCTTCATTCGCTGGGCTCACTGTGATAGTTGGTATTTCACCCAGAGAGATACTCACCTGTTGAGAATAAGAATTACTGAAAAGAAATACAAGAAGTAAATAATTGGTGGTTGTCTTTTAGCAATAATGACAAAAAGCAAATTTCTCTATTTGATAAAAAATTGATCAGAATCTTAAGCTGACAAGTCTAAATACTTAAACCCTTATTAGTGAATGTTTGCTCCCTTTGGGTTGACGTTTTACAAAATGGCATTGAAAACTGAGATAAACACATATTTCTGTTAGGTCAGCAGCAACAACCCCTTTTGTAGCACACACTTTTATTGTTCTATTGAAAAACATTGCAGTTTTGACTAGGAAAGAAGGAATATAACAAAAACATATTTCAGTTCTGCCCAGTATGAGTAAATAAACTTGGTTGGTACAGAATAAGTACAATGAAAAATCTCAGAGACATTTGTTTTTTCTTTCCTTCCATTTTTATTTTCTAATACTGATTTGCTTGTTTCTGTTTCACTACCGATCCTTCTGTAGGTTATAGAAATTCTCCACAAGTATTTCCATTACTCAGACTGTTATAGAACAATCTCATAAATATTCTTTGGAAACTCATCTTCTCGGCCTTAATTCTTTTCTGAAGGTTGTACTAAGTGACTATTTATTCCTGTTAAGATTCTGGGAAAAATTGACATAACAGGAAAAAATATTGAAAAATATACCTCTTTTCCTGTGTTGGGTGCTGTGTAACAATGGAGAAAGCCAGAAAATTCTAGTTTACTTTTAAGTAGTCTAGAATGTTACCCCTTTGGATGAAACCATGGTAATCTTTAGAAACTTTTGAGTCATGAAGGAAAATATCTCAGTTAATATAGAAAATAATTTTTATAAGTTTTTTTAACTTATTTTATTTTAAAGAGGATAAAACAGAATTAACCCAGAGGCTGGAGATTTAGCTCAGCGGCATAAGCGCCTGCCTTGGAAGCAGGCAGTCGTGAGTTCGATCCCTGGTACCGATAAAAAGGAAAAAGACAAAACAAAACAAAACAAAAAAACAGAATTAACCCAATCAAAACAAACCAGTTTAAGAGATACAGGATTTCAAAACATTATGAAATTAACAATAGTTATCATAATGCCTTTTGATGTCTTCAAAATAGTGGTAGAGAACCTTGGACATAGTAAAAATCAAACAGAACAGAAGAGAATGTGAACAGTAAACACAAAACAATGAATGTAATAAGAGACTTCAACGCAAGCCAATAGTAAGTCCAGAATTGCTACCATAATACATCTTGCTATCTTTGAAATACCCTATCCTGCCTTCAGATTTGACATAATTGAACAAAACAAAAGAGAATAAAACCTAACCCAGCAAAACAATGGAAACAATGCAGCACTTCCAAAACAAGACCATAGGGAATCAACAAAGTCTGCAATCCCCAGAACAAGATCACCTAGATGACACTCTGTGTACCGCCATCCTCTGAACCCATGATCAGACCAGTGGACCTAGACCTGCAATGTTAGTGCCACCACAGAGCACCACAGGCATCCAATTGCATTGCACCTCCATAACTATCATCAAGCCTGTGTTACTCCAGATAAGCTTGTGGCTTATAGAGGAGTTGGGGGTGAGGGGTTGGTAAGTCTTTGTTTGCAGCCCACAAGCCAGAAAAGGGCTGGGATCCCTCTGTTCCAGCCCAGTAGCGGCCCAGGCATGGCGCTGGTTCCCATACTTGAAAAGAATTTTTGAGAACTTCCACTATGCAAATATTGTGAGCTCTCATGGCCCACTGTCTCTTGGATTGATTCTGCCTGTGTCACTGTAATATGCTCATCTTCAGCCTTATTTTGTGTGGTCTATTCCCTGCATTGTTTGGAACTGATATGGCCTAGAAATATGCAGACCTTTACAGTAGCTTGGATCTAGTGTATGATCCAAAGACTGATGTGTTAAAGGTTTGGTTGCTTGCCTGTGTGCTTTTGCGAGCTGGTAAAAATTTAGGAGGCAGAGCCTCAAGGAAGAAGTTAGGGCATAAGAACAAGAGTGGACTGTATTTCAGTGGAACGTTCTTGGATTCAATCCCTAGTCCTGAAAATAAATATATACATGCATACATACTTATTCAGATAATAAAAGAGGTATATATTATAATATTGTAGAGATTCAAGGGATACCAAGTAGTATACCATTTTTTATTTTAACACTGATTTGTTTATCTAATTTTATATATGCTTTAATGTCATTGAAAAATATTTCTTCATATGTCAACCTTGAAGTGAGATTAAGTACTTGAAGCACAAGCAGACTCTATATCTACATAGTTAGAATATGTGTGTGTGTATACATGTCCATATATATTATTTTCTTCTCCTTTCTCTCTTTATCCATATTCCATATTTTTTTCAGATAGCATTTTGAAATTAGTGCTTGCATGTTTCTAAACAATAATTGATTCCTGTGTACACAGTTGGAAGTAAAAGATACCCTCTAAGAAGATAAATTAGGATTATATGAGCAAAGTACTCTTTCCTTCAAATCAAAGTTATCTTCTACATAGGAGAGATAATAAGATGAAAATACATTTTAAGTAAGATTGTTAATGTTTTGGAAGCACACCTACATCAGAAAACTAGCTTAGACCATTTTGTTAACTTTTATTTTTGAATCAAACCTGTTAATGAATCATAATTTTTCAAAATACAGAATACATACAACCTTTTTAAGGTAAATAAATGATATTTTAATTTGAGAGAGACTTGTTTTTCTTGTACTGATAATTAAAGGTCATTGAAACCATCGAAGCAAGCAACAGATTCTTTTACTGATTATCTGTTACAGCAATTTCTACTTGCTGCTCTAACAGGCAGCAAAGAGTAGGATTGAAACTGTGTGTGTGTGTGTGTGTGTGTGTGTGTGTGTGTGTGTGTGTGTGTGTTTAAATGTAATATTCAAATTCATTAAACTTCTTTGTTTTTTTTCTGAATGCTACCTGAACTTTTGGAATTTATGAGTATAGTAGGAAAATCAAGTTTGATTTTTATTGTGTATTTTTCACATTATCTATACACTCTGCAAAATGTAAAGTAGCAAGGAATCACCATAAACATTTATTTTTTATGTAAAAATTTATGGAATTGCTTCAAATCAGGAAATCTAGTTGTAGCACTCCTCAATGAATATTTCCAAGTCTTGAGATTTCAGTTTGTTGGGCGAAATTCATCAGAGCCATTTGACCAAGAATTTCATTCCATACAATAGACTTTCTCTGTTTGGCTTTGACTTCTGATTAATCATTCTTAACAGATTGAATGAAAAAGAGTTCAAGGTAAATATCATATTATATTAGGATATTATTGGTAACATTCATTCCCTTTTTGAATACAAGTTCATTTAATAAAGAGAAAACCAAAATATTCATTTAATAGTACGTTTATAATATTTTCTTTCCAATAACTCGTTATTTTGATGAAATTTTAAATTTTATCTAAATTGAAGAAAAATGACTAAGCCAGTTTTAATCTTTTATTTTTGCTTCATGTTCAAAAAAGTATTATCATTTAAATCATATGTTCATATTTGGTAAAATATAGACGATATAATCATTTTGGTTCATTTTTACCTAAGTTTTAATGGCAACAATATTGAAAAAATGTCCCTGTTAATTGTAGGTTGTTGCAGATTCTATAACCAAAGCATCATTTTTTTAAGAAAGATTTTATGGCTTAAAATAGACATGAGTTAGTAAATTTATATGGACTTCTTGGTAAGTAGAGAAGCACAGTATTTCCAAACAAATACTTCCACAGTAAATTAAGTAGTTATTTTTCTTAATTGGAACAAATAAGTAAAAACTATGAACTGTAGATTGAGAAAAGACCTTGAGCATCTATAACCCTCTCCCTTTTAAAAAGATACTTAGTTGAGCATATACAATTAATAATCATTCACCAACAGTTTTTGCTCATCAATAAGGGTTTTACCTCTTATTTCTGTTGCATTGTATCTCCATCTACATATGCTATTGCAACAAAATACCTTGAACTAGTAATTTGCATAGAACAAGGAATTGCATCTCCCAGGTTCAGAAGTCCTGAAACAAGTCCAGAAGATTTGATGCTCCTAACAGCGTGTATCTACCTTCTATGCTTTCACATGATGGTGGGGGAGAGACAGATGCAGTTCCTTCACTAGGCAGAAGGCATGGAAAGGCTAGGCTGCTCCCTGAAACCACTTTTGTGAGGTCATTTAATTCCATTAATGACTTCCCAGAACACTTTAACTCTTGATACTGCCTATCCATTTGGGGTTTAACGTCATACAGATTCCAGAGGGACACATATAGTAGCCACAGTACATGTATTCCATTGATTCATTCTTTCTAGGACACAAACAAGTGAATCTTTTTTGAAAGTGTGAGTGAGGCACTACACACAGACATACAGTAGATTCAGGACACAATTGCCATTTTAAAACTATACACGAGAGGTCCCCTCTTTATTATTCTTTTTCATTTGTATAAAATGATTCTAAGCTCCACTGGTAGTATTCAGGCATTCTTTTGGATTTGATTAAGTGAAGAGGGCAGAGCCCACAGGAATGTGATTATGTCTTTCTTTATAAAACAGACCTCAGAGAACTCACTTGCACTTCTGGCCCATATGTGAGACACAGCGAGAAGCCCCCCCCACCCCACCCCCGCAACCTGAACCAGGAGCAGTGTCTCAGCAAACACCACCTTTGTTTCCATTCATCTTCCATGTCCCAGGCTACAGCACTGAGAAAAGTAACCTCCTCCTTCTTACACTCACCCAGTTTATAGTATTTTAGAACCGAAGTGCAAACAACTGAAGACGTAAGTATTCCCAGTGTCTCTCATACTTTATAACCCTGCTGCCATTCTGTTTATTCTCTTATATACTATTTTTGTCCAAAATGCATTACCATATTACTTTAAACGAAGTACTTATTTAGATCAATAATAAAAATCAGAAAATGAACGATCTTCATTTTATTCCATCTGTGATATTTTTCCTTTCTTTTTTAGAACTACTTTCTGACGCACACAAATTTTTTTTTTCCCAGGAAACTAGTTTTTAGTATTTCTTGTATAACAGGTATACAGGCCAAAAACTTTCTCAGTTTTTCTGTCTGTTGAAGAAAGTTTTATTTCTTATTTTTTCTTAAAGGATAATGTTAGTGCATATAGAGATTTATGTGTGAGTCGATGTTCTCTTTGAAACAAAATGTGTCATAATATCATAGTTTCTAATGAAAATATTCTGTATTTCTGATCTTTATTCATTAAAAAATGCTTTGTTTCAGCTCTATGTTCCTGAAACCTTCCAAGATATCCCTTTGTCTTTGAATTTTGTGCAGTTTTAATCGAATACCAAATCTATTTGACCTATACGTAAGTGTAGATATTTGGTATTGATTTCCTTTCACAATTTTCTCAACTTTTTCTGTTTATATTGGATATTTGCCATTAATTTGTAAAACATTTTATCCATTTCACTTCAGGTATTTCCTTTGTTATGTTTCTTTTCTTTTCTTTTTCTGGCATTCCAACTGGCTAGCTATTTTTTTTTTTTTTTTTTTTTTTTTAGCTAAAAGTAATTATATAACATAAAAGTAGTAAAATAAGATGAAATAAAGACTCATAGTACAATGGTTTAAATATTATTTGATTCATTAAAGCAAACAATCAATCTGCATAATGATGGCTTACAGTTACTATCCAATTTAACATTCCTCAAATTAAGTCAGGAATATTTCATTTTTCTATAATGGCTGTGCAGTAAAAGTAAATTAAATTTGAATTTGAATTGGTCAAAAAAAAGAAAACTAAGCTAATTAGCATTGCTACATTAATTTACTACCTCCATTTCCCTATTATATATATATATATATATATATATATATATATATATATACATATTTAAAGATATTATAGATTCTTAATGATTACCATAAAACCTAGGATTCAATATATATTCAATGAATGCTTGTTCTCCTTTTCCTGTAATCTAGATGATGGTCTAAGGATAAGGTTGCTATTTAATTTCTTGAAAACATTATGAAATGCAGCTAATTATAGTACATTAGAGAGCAACAAAAAAAGTATTTTATAGAACAAAAACGTTACATGTGTATGCTGCTACAGCTTTATTCATAACTGACAAATTTGGAAGCAACCAAAATGTTCCATGTTTGAAGAGAGAAAGACTATTATGTATCTATTTAATGGAATATTAATCATAAATAAAAATAATTAAGCTAACTAATCATGATAAGACATTTAAAGCTTCAGGAAATATTTGTAAGGTGGAAACAGAAAAAGTATAACAACTATGGTGTCATACTACAAAAACAAAGAAATAAAAAAAAAGCTGGAGGCTGCTAACTTGCCAACTGTCAAGCATGGGATGGACTGATGAATAGGTAAAGGTTTGGTGAGAAATTTCTTTCTATTCTTTTTTTTTTTTTTTTTTTTTTTTGATGCGGTGGGCGGAGGTCAGGTCGACCTAACGGTGATGGTGCAGTATTGCAATTCCCCAATAGATTGTATTGCTTTCTATCTGTCATTTAACGTCCAGTAGCTTTTCTTTTATAAAATGGAGTACTCCAAGCTTTGATGCTTATACATTTACAATTATCGTCTCTTTGTGTTGAATTGTTCCCTTTTCCAGTTGTAGTGGTTATCCTGTCTGTGTCCTTCTGATCAGTTTTGGCTCTGAATTTGCTTTGTTTGAAAACCAAAAAGCTACTCCTGCTAACTTGGGGCTGCAGTTGAATGGAGTATTGTTTTTCATGTTTTCACTCTCAGTCTATCTATTTTCTTATGGAAAAGGTGAGTCTCACAGGGAATACATGTGTGCAATTTTCTTCTTCTTTTATCCAATTTGCCACCTATCTCTTTTTTATTAAGGCAATATGATCATTCACATTGAGAGTTATATTACTTTTATATTCAGAATCAGAGGTCCAAGAAAGATAAAAAGGAAAGAGAGTAAATTAGAGGCATAGTAGAAGCTTTTTGGTTTGTTATTTGCCACTTTTACCATTGTAAGAATTTATTTCAGTGACAATCTTTAGAGCATTTTCCTCAAATTGTATTTTTTTAGGATCTTTTTCTTGAACTAGCTTAATGCCTTGCATGTGAAATGTAGAAGATGCCGTGTAAAAAAGAGACACGTTGTCAAATTTATTTAATTGTGTTCATGGCAACTTTTTATGATTGACTTTAAGAATTAAAGTGTCCTAAATAAAATTTCAAACTATGACAGATCAACAGTACATTGAATAAAAACATCTTAATCTACTTAGAGTGTTTATTATTTAGCATCTATTTAGAAAAGATTTACAAACAACATAAATTTAGATTGGTTTGTAATATATTTTTATCTGAAAGATGTGATACAATTTATATGTAATATGTTTTTAATTAGCTTAGCAAATGCCTACAATCCCAGCACTTGGTAGGCTGAGGCAGATGGATCACCGTAAGTCTGAGGCCAGCCTGGGGTACATAAGCAAGTTTATGACCAGCCTACACTACATAGTGAGACTGTCAAAAAAAGAAAAGTATGTTTCATGTCCTCTCATTTATTACATTAAATACGAGAGATACATTGATTATGTTCATTTATTTGAAGTATTTTGTGAGGTTCATCATTTACACAATAACTAAGTCACTAAAACTTCAATATGCTTGATGTTGTGATCTATGAAAACAATATAAATATAGGAGATGATCTCTGTCCTCTGGGAAACTATAACCCTCTTGACCTCTACATTGTAATTTTAAAATATCTGTAACAAACATCATTATAAAACAAGTACTAAATTAATTGTCAGTATTTTCTAAAAAATTTAAGTTAGTTTTTAGAAAAAAGTGAGAAATTTTAAATCTGCACTAGGAAATTAAAATCGAGTTCTTAAATATGATAGCATTTCATTTCAGTATTAACAGATGAATGGGTTATTTTCTTTACGAAAGAATGAAGAACTTCATAGTCTAAAAGATTAATGTAACCAAAAGTACAATCACAGAAGTAGTACTTTCATCAAAAAACCATACACTTTGAATTGTAGAGGTTCTGTATTTAGACAAGAAGATAGCTGAAAAAGCACTTTAATGTTCTGTTTGTTGATATTTCTTTACTTGAATAAAAATTTAATACAAATGGGAGAGAAATAAGCTTGCCAGATTAAGGTAGAAAAATAACAAAGAAAACTCTTATAGCCCCCTTTGTAATTAGAAACCAAAATGGACTGAACAAAACAAAATATATGCAATAATCTATGAAAGAAACTTTTGAAACAAATATTTGTACTGCTCTAACTTTTAAAAAGGATTCACTTTGACTTTGTGTCACAGAAATGTGAAAATCTCAACAGGGTTGAGTGTTGCTTGAGAACAGATATAACAAAGCAGGAGTTGATCAACAAAGAGGAAATTTGCTTGACATTATGTATTAATACTGTTTTTTAAAACCATTTTCTTTCCTTCCATTGCAATATTAGTCAGATTGTCCATCTCTGAGACAAAATATCTGATACCTGCAATATAAAGAGGAAATGTTTGGTTTCAGAGAAATTTATCTAGAGTCAGCCGGATCTAAGGCACAAATGTCAGGGCAGAGCCAGGCATGGGGCCACAAGTGTGTAATCTTAGCACTATGGGAAGCTGAGGCAGGATAGTACCAAGTTTGAGCCACGTTTGGGCAACTAAGCAACTTAGCAAGGCCTTGCCTCACAGAAAAACAAAACAAAACCAAAAGCAAATATATATATCTGGGGATTTAGTTCAGTGCACGGCACTGATTTTAGTCTCCAACACCATATCATACAGCCAAAAAATAAAAACAGGTAAATGGTCTGATAAAGGAAACTTGCTAAACCATAGCAAACAGAAAGAACAGAGAAAAAAAGGCCAAGAACAGAAACATTTCGATCCAGGTTATGTCCCTTGTCATCTACCTCTTCCCAACAGTCTGGCCCATCTAAGAGCACATTCTACTATGAACCAATCGATGGATTGATTATCTCACTGATGAGTATAGAGCCCACGAACCAATCAGTTTCTAAAATCCTTTCCTCTAAAGACGTAAGACTTTTGGAAAGTATTTTATGTTTAAGCATAATAATTATTCACAGAATACTAAATGGCATTATAATGAACTCAGTTCACAGTTCAAAAATTTTATGCAGAATGCCTGAAATCGTGAAGTACCTGGTGAGATAGAGAACAGGGTACTTTTTAAAAATTTATTTCATGTAAACAGGAAAACCACATTAACTCTGTGCGTTAGGAAATACTCTACACTTCCTCATCTGCATGAATGCTGTCTCATAAAGGTACCTGGTATCTGTCAACCACAAACCACTTTTACATCAAAGATGAACAGAGAAAAACAATATGGAGTCTTGTAAAATTAAATGTATATACTGTTCAAAAAGAAGAACATTTTGAAAGAAAATTTATTTTATGGGAATAAATTTTCCTGCTAAAATAAATACTTTGATTGCTATAGTAGCCTCTAGTTCACTATTTTTTCTAGCTCGTTTGTTGTTTCAAGTCTATCCTGTAGTCTCACTACTTCAACATGACAGAACTTTCTGCCGTGAAATAGTACTTCTAATATTGGAGGCTTTGACTTAATTTTCTCCCCATGTGGAATGTTTTCCTTTTTATCTAACTCAGTAAATCCCTATTAAGTTTCTTCATGTTTTGGTTGAAAAGTTTAAGTCTTTTCTCATATGCACTTTAAAAGCCCCTAAGTTTTCCTTCAGACATTGTAATTAAATATGTGTGCATATTATTATTTCAATAATGTCAATCCCTTTTTAAGTAGTACCTAACTATAATGCCAATTCCTGTTAAAGCAGTATCACGGTAGAGCACATTTTAAACAGAGAACATATTCAGTGATAAGTCTTTAGAAAAAGCACAGAATATCTAAGTAAATTTGCATTACGGTTAAAGGGGTTTAGTGTGAAGATTGTTGTGGTAAAGAGAAAAATGAAAACCAATGTAAAAAAAATTAGCACTTCTGGAAGGAAAAGAAAAAAGTTAGCATAGAAAAATACATTTTTAAAAATTTACTCATTCTGAAATAAAAATTTTTTGACACATGAGATAAAAATTATTACATATATGACAGAAACAACAGAATATATTAGCTAACAGATATCTAGTAAATGCACTGACCTACATGAATTAAATAAAGAATTCTACAGAGAGTCAAACTGGCTGCAGAATTAGAGTTTATAAATAGGAAAAAGAAACAGATCATATACTACTGAGAAAAATGATACTCATATTTCATGAACACTGCATAAGAAATACCTCCCCAAAATGCCTATGAATTATGAAAATATACTATGCACATATTATGCTTAAGTTATTTTGAGTAAGTAGTCTAAACAACTGCCTCATTAATTAAATCAAGAAATTACAGCAGCATAGTTTTTTCTTGGAAATCATGATGGAGATGCAGATGTAGGTCAGCAGAACATTGTAAGAGTACAGTGCTAGGGTCATTCCCAAGTACTGGGGAAAAAGAAAAATAAAATCTTCGTAGAACTTATTCAATTTTATTAACTGCCCACCCAAGATCTTTCTATCAAATTTTGTGTTTCTTCCATCATTTATGAATAAAATATAGTTTTTCACAGAATTTTCTCTAAAAATATATTCTACCTTAAGTGGAACCGTATAAAATTGACAATTTTTTGATAAAAGTCTTCAGTTAGATAATTTCATGAGACTCGATCTCATACTAAGAAGAGTTTATTACCAATGATGCTGAAATAACTGCATCTTTGTCTTGTTCATTAGGTCAGATTTTTGAAACATGTCTTTGTAAGGTCTATTCTGATGTGCAGTCTTTTCATGAAATCCACGGGATTTTTTCCTTACTAAGGTTTGCTATCAAGCTCCTTTACTTTTCAGACTAAAACTTAAATAAATAAATAAACTTGCCAGAGTAAAATAATTAGGTTAACCTTTATTTGCTCAAAAGTTCACTCGTAAAAGTCATTGTGATTTATAATAACTTCAGTATACCCTCTCAGTGTTTAACAATTAAATCTATTTTTGTTCTTTTAGTCTTAACTCTGAACAGAAATTTAATTTTTTTTCATTAAGTAAGGGAAGGTTTTGTGTGGAATAAATCTTTTATATAGACATATAAAATTATTCAATCATTTGGAAGTACATATTCTTGACATAAATATCCCCGTAATTTATTATTTTGTTTACAAATATGCATGATGAGGGAAAAGCCATGACATGCTTCCTCCAACAACTTGCTGTTAACAAAAGAATTTTTTGAGTTAGGGGATTCCGGGAATATGGTGACATGGGTACATGTTCCTTAAATTCCAGTTCCAACTACAATCTGTTGAAATATGTAGGCAAGCTCTTGTAGAATAGAAAAAAATAAGTCAGATGTCCATGAATTTCAGAGAGCTTCATCTAAATATTCTTGGATAAATAAATCAATAGAAAACAATGACAGAAGTAGGAACAGTGGATGTCAGGAAGATTTTAGCAGTTATATATGAATATTTAAGTCCCCCAAAATAGTCAGGAGAATGTTTAAGAAACGGGCCTTGTTACCACCATGATTGGGATAATGCACCACACTGACAATAAAAGATGATGTCGCTATTATCACACACAGTGACCAAAGCATCAACCCATAGAAATGCAACCTCTAGCTTTATCTTTAATAAAATGGAGGATTCCAGCTTCATTGATATCTGAGAAAGATTTAAAATTTAAAAAGCCACCAAACAAGAAAGAAAACAATGACCTTTCTGCTGGCAAAATAGAAAGTACACAATAAAAATATTAATATCTTCAGAATAAACAAAGAAAAAATTTTACTCCAATGATACTATAAGTATCATGGTAGGAAAAAAAGACTTCTGAGACTATTTAGAAATTGGGAAGCATTATTCATAAACTTTAGGATGGAGTTCACATGAAATATGGGAGAAATTGAAACATATCAATAAGGGGAAAGAAGTAGTAAGGAAATATTAGTTAAAAGGTAACTTCAATAGTCATTTTATGGATAATGATAATTGCATAATGAATAAATAATATCAATACTAAAAAAGGTCCATGAGTCAGACGTCATTAGGTCATATAAATGATCAAGACAGAAAAACGTTTAGCAAATGAAGGTTTAAGTGTAGCAAGTCATTAAGTAAATCATTCCTAAATGCATTTTGAAAAATAGGAAGAAATGTAGGTGTATACATAAAAGTCATGTCCTGGTTTTAAGTGAAATGTAAGTTGTGTTTCAGGAGAAATACATTTTGGCAATGAAATGCTTATGTATTTAAAGTAAATAACATTCGTATCTCACTAGTGGAGTACATAAAAGGATGATCACTGCTTAAGGGAATAGAGAATTGGAGTGGATACTAATGAATAGCAGAGGCGAACACTGGCAGCTGCCTCAGCCTAATGAACTACATTACAAAGAAAAAGGAGAAACAATTTAACACAATAGCATATAGAGAGTGGAGGGGAGAGAATACAATGAAACTGACCTAGTGGTCAGTTAAAACAAATACATAGCACAAACAGGAAATTTTGCACCACGATGATTATAAGGAACACAGTTAAAATACAACAAAATACACAAGGAATATCTAGGAAAAACAAATCAAATTATATCAAGGTATATAAAATCAAAGTATATTAAATAAACTATGGTTTAATGTAAGCATGAAATAGAAGAAGAAAACTATATAATGAAAAAGAGCAAAATTGTTGGGAAATATTCATTATTAATTTCTGTCTATAAAAAACTGTTCATAACAATGACAAAGTATAAATATGAAAAAAACAAAATTATAATATGTATTAATGTAATATTGTAATATTAGAATATGTATATTTAAAAATCCTCTGGTAAATACTACTACAAAGAAAAATATTACAGTAATAAGCATGGCTATAATACCTGAATAAAGTACTATGCATACCTCAAATAAATATTTTGTATAACACTAAACAGGCAAAAATGAATTATGTGCTTCATAATACCAGAATTTTAACATATTAAATATTATAAATATTAAGGTCAACTTATTGTAGACCAAATATAATTGAAATTAAATATCCAGATCTGACTCAAAGTGCGTAAGAATCAATACATCCAGAATATTTATAGAACAAACAATACAGTAAAATGCTACCCAAAGTTTAAAGTGCAATGAAGATCAAACTCTTCAATATCAAAATCTACTTGGCATGACAAAAATACTGAAGAATAATGTGTGACTTTAAAACTTTTACTTGCAAATAAACATTTATAAACTTGGCCATATCATTTCACATCAGAAAAATACAAGTTAAAATCCCAATGAGATATTACTATATACCAGTGATGGTGAATCATTTACAGATATCGTGTAAAGCTGCAACCCCAATTTACTTATTTATTGTAAAGTATCAATACAGCAATAAAGCCAGAACATTGAGATTTTAGTTGAGAAGAAATAGCTTAGCTGCATATTTATATAATTTGTCTTATAAGAAGAACATTATAACACACGTGTCATAGAATCACCATCACAGAAACATACCAACAAAGAGGCTAAATTCAAAAAAGATTAAAAATAGGAGACATTGAGAAGTATATGGAAGAATTCAGAGCTTTACACATTGTTGGTAGTAATGTAAAACCGGAACAATAACTGCAACTACTACTTGGCAATATGTAATAAAATAGGGATGTGTTCCCAGTGACTGCAATTTTCCTGGGTATGTAATAGAGAGAAATGAGTACATACGTCTTTTACAAAATGTGCACAAGAATGTTTTACATCTTTATCAACAGTAATCAAAAATTGAACTATTATAGATGTCAATCACTAGAAGAATGGGTTAGGTTGGGAAATAACCAAAACATAATATGTAATAATAAAGCAAAAATAATACATACTAGGATGCAGGCAGCCTACGTGAGTCTTACAGATGTTATGATGGACAAAAGAAGTCAGGCACATACTATAAGATAGCATTTATATGAAATGTGAAGGCAGCTTAAACAACCGTTCTAACAGATACTTGAATAGTGTTTAATTCTGTGCTGTGGCGTCTTAGGTGGAACAGGAAGTGACATTTTCCATATATATATATGTATATATATATACATATATATATATGGCAATATGTATGTACACAACCCCATACATGCTCCTCACTCAACAGAAAATCTCTAGGATGAAACAAAATGTGTATAGTTTTTTTCATATATGTTAATATCTCATTTGTATAAAGAATAAATATTATAATTAACAATCAGAGACCAAAACTATAGGAACTAATTAAAACATCATAGCTCAAAAGTGAAAATTAAATACCGAAATAAATAAAATAGATATATACATTTAAAAATTGTAAATAATATCAAACTTGATCATAAATAAAATATAATAATTTTGCTAATCCACTCACAAGACTATGTAAATGCAAATATTAAGAGAATATAAATAAATGCAGTATGAAAGTCTGGCAACACTCTTGAAAATCAGGCAGAAATGGAAGGCCAAACCAACCTATGAATATAAAATAAGGAATATTAAACAGTTAAGAGCAGTATTGAAAATTTCAGGAAGAAGGTGTTTAGTACTATATAGTAGACATTATTTTATCACTGGTCATAAAATAATATATAAAACAAAGAACTTATTGTAAAGTTTACACCCTGAGAGAAGAGGTGTATGATATTGATATTTGTGATTCAGAAGGTGATACTTCTGTAAAGAAACGTGAAGAGATGGAAACGACCAAGAACAGGTGGATGGTCAAGAAAAGTGCTCTCAAAACTTGAATAATCCCCTGATTTGTAGGCACACTTGGCTTTCCTGGAATACGGCAAGAAGTCAAGGCAACTTTAAAATAGGAAAGAAGAGAAAAAGAGCACGAGATTGAGAGTAGGGTCAGAGAATAGCGAGAGTCAATTCAAGGTTTTAAGGGCCAACTAAAGTATGGATTTTTATTCTGAATGTGATGGTAGCTACTGTAAGTCTTTGGGCAGAGAGACTTTATGGTACACCTGATATTTTTACAGGGTTGCACATCTGTGTTAAAGAGAACGTGTGGTTCTCTGGGGGGCAAAACAGTAAACTCATTTACAGATTTTTCCCAATGCAAGTTTTTCAATAAGAAAAATAAAATTATGCTAAATTACACTGGTTAAGATACAAAACTGTGCCAAATTATATTGGCTCCTAATAGTTCTTGCTGCCAAATATTTGCTCCCCAGCATCAATTGTTCTTTTACACACAGGGTACTAAATGTTTGTGATATACATTCCACTAAGCCTAACGTTACATTTTTCCCAGTATTTTGTATATTCATATGGAAGATATAAAAATGGCTGTGTTCTGGTCCTTTGGAAGTAAACCTAACTATGAAGCTTTCTGCTTATGATACATTTATGTGATATCAGATCTGGCGCCATGCTGGACCATGAAATGATCTTAGATATTAAAACCCATGCAAAGCAGAGCAAAGAAAGATAAAAGCCAGAGTTCCTGCCACCCTGAACAACGGAAGCAGTGCTGGTCTACTTACATATGGCTTCTCATTGAAGAAAAAGGTAAACTTCCCTAATTTATTTCAACTACTGTTATATCAGATATTTCTCCCCTACTCTTGAGTATAATCCTAATTGGTATTAATGTAGCAAGTAAATAAAAGTCTAGCCAGAGAAAATCTTTCCCAGTACACTTGAGTTAACGTGTACACGAGGTTACAAATATAGATGTTTTTGTAAAGATTTTGTGAAAATATAAAACAATCCACTCTGAGACAGCCAGCAGTCACATTTCCATCAACTTTCACGCTGATGTTTAATATCCACAACACTCCAGCTCTAGCTTCCACAGTCACGTTAAGCTATGACAAACGCTTATCAGTTACTACCTTTTATTTCTGCAATTTTGTTATGTTAAAAGTCATGAAAAGAGAATCATGAAATTTTAAAAGTTCATAATTACAAATGTATTTTCTAAAAAGGAGAGTTTTCATTTGTTAATAATATTTGACCTAGTGAATTGAACTTCCAGCATCTAAGATTTCCGCAAAGGACTTCTAATCTCCTACCTAACAAGTCTAGGTACTAGCCAATCAGCTTTTCTCCTAGCACACTACAACAAAAAGAAAATATACATGTCTGCATCTAAATGCTTTGAGCATCACATCACTTGTTTTGGTTTATTTTTAAATATTTGAATTTAATGAACCAGTGATTTCCATGGAAACACCTGAAAAAAGAATTAGAACATACTAGTTTATTTCATATTGAACAATTTTCTAATCTTATGAGTTAAATATAGGTTTTAGTAAGGCAGTGTTTAATTTCATGGCCTTCAAGAACTTATGGTAAAAACAAGACAGTATATTCAAAAATTATAAATAAATAGATTGTCTCAAGGTCAACCTTGTGATAACCCTGTACATGATTTTTAAATTTCGCAATTGTAATTAAAATACCTATTTATTACTATAAATTTGGAAAACAGAATTAAAGGACCTTATATATCATTTGGACAGAAATATATTCTAAATGTCTTCTACCTTCTTAGTTTACTAACTCTTTCTCATTTTGCCATTTTATAAATTGTCTTTCACCTATTTGAAATAGTTCATAGAATAATCTGAAAATTCTGATTCTTCTGTTTGTTTTTGCACTACTGGAGACTGAACCCAGGAAATCATTAATGTTGCTCCATTACTGAGCTGCACCCCAGCTCAAAATCTTTGTTTTCTATTTTTAGTAAGGATGACATTTAGTTTATATACTAACCTCTAAATTTGCATTAAAAATATAGAAGCGTTTTGGGATCACCAAAAAAAAAAAAAAAAAAAAAAGGCCAGCATGCCTGTAAATCACTGGAAATGCTTTTTCAAAAGCTGTGAACTATAGATGGTAACATATGCCTAATAATTTCAGCACTCTGATAGATTGAGGCAGGAGGATCGCAAGGCAGGAGGATCACTGCAGCTCAGTCTGGGCTATTTAGTGATTTAGTGACACTCTGTGTCAAAATTTTTAAAAAATATGAATGTCACCACCACCACTAACACATGACTGGAGAAGAAGCTCAGTACAAAGTGCTTGTTTCAATCCCCAGTACCGTGGAATAAAATAAAATAAAATAAAACAAAATAATGTTCCCATTGCTTAATCCAGTAAAACTTGAAGTACAGCACAACTCTTTTATAATGTAAATGAAGCTGCAGAAAAACAAATTGCTCTTATGCAAAAACCTAAAAAAATTTAGCGTATAATGGAACAGTAAGCATTTTGCTTGTAAAGTTTCTTAACTTCAAGGAAATGGAAAAAAGGAGATCTACAAAACTTTAGGTAGAAAAATTTCACTTTCTAGGATGCAATAAAGCTGTTATTATTTGCAGTTCTCAGCATCTCAACATCACAAAGCTGGAATCAACAGACCAAATTTGACAGGTAACAGTATTTGTTGGGAAAAGGTACATATGAATGATTTTTTATTTCGTATTTCAGAGGACATTAGAAAAATATTTCAAAACTCAAACCTGTAGTCCTATAAGGAAGTTCTTGAAGGCAAACTTTTTGCCAGGTGGAACTATTGGGTTTACATGTGGGGAGGCCATTTATGTTAAACTGTGATATTTCATTCTCTAAATTAATAGTTAGAGCCTGCCAAAACTTGCTACTTATTCTTATACACATTATTAGCATTATATCTGCATTAAAGTGAAGATAGAAAACATGAAATAGAGTGCACCATTCTCAAGTAATTGTATTTAAGCTTAGGTATCAAAAAGTAAGTAAAATATGCTAGTTCCTTCAGTTTTGATCATAACATTAAAAATCTTAGCTAGAACATCTGGTTGGCTCATTCAAGTCGCATACTCCGCAACCTAAACTTCCATATTCGTCACTTTATCCCTTGGCTCCCAATCTAATGGCACCCAGCAGCTACACTGGTGTTTGTGTGGCCTACATTAACCATGCCACACTCAGGACAGGCTCCATACCAGTACTCTCACAGTGCAGAGAATGGAACTTGCCTCCTTAACAGAAATGCTGAATCCCTATCATTGTGCACCGTTTTACCTTGTCAGATTTAACTGAAAATGTTCTCTCCTTTGTTTGCTGAGTTTGAGCTGCATTTTGTGGATTACATTTTCCATCTCAAGGGTCTTCCTAGGATCTCTCAGTTTGGGAGACTCTGCCACTAACTCTGATTTCTTCCCATCTTTCTGTTCTCCATTAGAATTTCATCTGATCAGAGAGGTTTTACTTCATTACAAAATTTAAAACATTTTCCCACGATTCATTCTATAGAAGCACTTGTGTTTTCATCCAAGTATTAATGTGTAGTGAACTTTAGCTCTTCCCTACAAAATTACGGTCCTTTCACTTCATGACTATTTAGGTTGGAATTTTAGCTCAAACTGTAAATGGTCATGCAAGTTTGTACTTGGTTATGTCACATAATATGTTTTCGTTTTAAAATATATCCCTCCTTTCAATATGGAGAATTATGTCCCTCACTTCAATACAGAGAATGATTTAGAGAGAAATAATATACAGGGCAAAGAGATGTATCAATAATACATTCTGCTCAGGGTGATGAATGCTATATTAACGTAAATGAGTATTGCTATGGAAACCGAAAGGCTTTCATTTCTGTGTCTTACTGATCTGGGTAGAGAGTGTTTAGCTGCAGCATCGTTTCTGCATTCATCTTTTCTGCCTCATTGCATTATGAGCTTGTACTTTGAAATTCACATTTGGGATTATAGCCCATAGGATAAATTTTATAATCATTATCTTCATATTGAAAGAGAAAATCTTGCTGACCATTACATTTCTAGCTGTATTCTACATTTATAATTAAAGATTTATAGATCTTTTAAAATATATCTTAAATTATGTTAAAGAAACCATGATGATGACTGAATAGCTAGGGTGCACATTAATAAACACTTCTTCCAAATGAACGAGTCTCAAGAATAATCATAATGACAAGTGGGTGATGGCATCTAATGCTTTTGAAAATGAGTGCATTCAAAAGTTTTCAGTAATAGAATACTATTAATATGTGAAAACTGTAATTAACATTAATGGCTATCACTGATGGGGAGATTGTGTTATTTAAAATGATTTTGACTTCCATTATACGTTCGCTGTATTTTAGAATAATTTGTTATTTATATAATGATTTTTAGTAATTTAGTAACTATTCATTCAAGATTTAGAAATATCCCAGATCTCTTCTGTGTTCTTAGATATATAAATGAATAATAGAATAAAGGGGATCGTTGGCTCTTGTGGAACTTACAGTAAGAAAAGGTGAGAGATAATCCTCAGTACACATAAGTAAGCTACATATTTAAATAATTGTTAGTTCTATGGAAGAAAAAATAAGCAGAATAACACAAGACAGCTCAGGAATGTGTGTGGAAGTATGTGGTTATAGTTTAATTGGGTTGTCATTGGAGGCCCTAAAGAGAAATCACATTTGAATTAAACTTATGAAAGAGGGAGATGGTGGGAGAGAGAGAAAAAGAGAAAGAGAGAGAGAGAGAGAGAGACAGACAGACAGACAGAGACAGAGACAGAAGCAGAGAGAAAGAGTTCATACATAAACAACCAGAGGAAGATCCTTCCAGGTAGAGAGAACAGTCATTTTGGTAGCCCTGTCCTGCCTAATATATTGGAAGAAAAGATGGTAGAGTGACCAGCAAGAAGACAGAGAAGAGAAAGTGACAGATGAAAGAGTCTGAGCTGTTTAAACTGACCGTTCATGGCATCCGTTTCTGCTGTATCTCACCCTGGTAGTGACACACACATACAAAAAAGTGTATATGTATGTGCATATGTGTGCATGTGTGTTTGTATATAGAAAATAAGCTAGAAGTGTCTTTTGTCCTGGCTGTCCCCACATTCCCATGCTTACTTTGTTCCTCTCACAGAGAAGTGAGCCCATCATGAAATGGAAGACTTTAATGTCGATGCTCTCTGGATTCCAAGCCTGATTTAATCACGAAGAACAAATGTACAATGAGTTAACCCTTCTCAGAGTCAATTTCATTATATCTCACATTTAGAAAATCATGATCCCTCTATGATTTTGTTCTGAGCATAAATCTAGATGTTATTTAGCATAGAGAAATCATATTTTCCCTTTTAGTAAGTACTAATGCTTTAGCTACTCCACACTAATATTGCTGTCACCACAACTCTTTCATTACTGCCCCTCTAATATCCCACTGTTGTCTTTCACACGATATGTGCAACACATAAAGTGGAATAGATGCTAATTCTGCACTACATTTATTTCTTTTGATTTCATCTAAATTTGAATTATGTTTACACCTCACTGCATTCACAGATGCCATTTATTTGATTTTCCATTATAGTTTCTCTCACCTTGAAAATCCTACAGCACTTGCTATCTATACCATTAATTTGGCTCTGGTCAATTGCTAACATCTATTGCTACTGCTATTTTATAGTTTATAGCCTGCTTCCCCAAATGTTTTAACCTCCTTAAAGACAGAGAGGATACTTTTAAAGAGTTATTATAAAAATGTCATCTATGGTAGGCACTCCATCAATTTTGTTGATTTAATGTTTGAGGAAATAGATAATACATCCCCTTTATTGCAAAACACAGTGAAGTTTTCAGTTAGGGCTTGGATCACTTCGATAATAAAAGAGCTACTGGCAGGATATTTAAATTATGGTTATGTTTCAAAAATATACTGGAAAATGAAGTACTACAATAGTGTGGTTTGTTTGGCCTGGAGAGAGAGGTGGTAGTTAAGCTGTTGGGGGTGATATAAAACTTTTAAAATCCTGCTGGAAAACTGGAGAAAACAAAGTAGGAAACAGGACTGGCATGACAGGAACATAGGTCTAGTTGCCAGGATGATTGTAAAGCGATGAGTCTTTCCACCAACCTCATTTAGATCACAAACACCTGTCCCAGCTGCTGAGGAAGCTCTAGGTTGACAGTTGGCATGCCTCACACCCAGCTGCTGCTGTGATTACATTATTTACCTTTGTTTGCTTCATTAGAGTTTGTCAGTGCACATCAAATCCTGCAGCAGTCTCCATATTAATACTCTAAATTAAAAGATGGAATAAAAGGTCATGTTTTTTTGTTCCCTAAATCATGCTTCAAATTAATTTGGCTACTTGTAGTGTGGGAACCCAAACACTGATACAAGGAGCACTTGGTCCTACTCTTAGATTTGGATAGGAATTTAGATGAATTCAGACAGATAGAAATGATGCTGAAATTCTTGGAAATACAATCAACCTGAGAGTTTCTCTGATAAACACTATAGACATAGTATCATGTGTGATTATTTTGAAAGCTCTAAATTTAGACTACTTTGAAAATTTTTACATATGTAATTTCAGGAATAGAATGTGTCAACTAGTTAATCAGTATAATTTAAAACAGAAATCAGAAGTTTTTCATGTAACACTCTTGTGGGACTACTTAAAACACTACAATGTTGCCATATCTGTAAGCTAATGATGTAATGTTTTAGAAAACAGAATTATCGTAACAGAAAAATATTGATGAAGCTTGACTTTTTTTCTCCCTAAAGAGAATTATTAATAAGTGTATTAAATGACTCACATGAGCCAGTTAGTTATTCCTTTTGATATCAACTGTTTAGAAAATTGATAATTCTGATATCAGCATATCACAATTTAGTGGTTTAGTTTAAACTTTAAGAATCCTAATATTTCGGTACTTGAGATGAAAGTCCAGCCTATTTACCCCCATTGCAGATGAGTGTGAAAAGGCATAGATTATTTACTTAGATTTGAAAATATAGTTGGTGAGAACTTGTTTTTCATGTATTGGTTCAATGCATATGCATTGTATTATAAAATATAAAATAGCATAAACTAACAAGAGATGAGACAATAATACCTGGTAAAACAGAAATCATAATAGTACCTAATTGTGTGCTTGGAACATACTATGAGAAAATGTATCTAAATATTATGCTTAATTGCTTAATGAATATCAGTAATCATTGTGAATATTAAATGAACATGTAAATTGTGGCTCCTAGCACATGATTCTATCAACTTGTATTTAGATCTGAAATAACTCACAATCTTTCCAGTGTCTTTGAAAGAAAGTGAAGACAAAATGCTGTGAACAATGGTGCAGAAAGGTATGATCAATTTATAATTAAAGGTCAAAATAAAAGTTGTAATATTCACCATAACTGGAAAGAGATTCAGGAATCTCTGGCTTACATGAATTCCAAGAGATTTATACTGTTTAAAACAATGATACGAATGTAAGGAAAATACAATAGAACAAATATTTTAATAAACTATTTCTTTTTCAGGCAAATGTGACAGAATATTAACATACAGAATCTGAATCTCAGGTTTTTGTCAATGAGAAAGAATGTATAATGTGTCATTGCCTTAACACTTCTAAATATTTAAAAGCTACTAACTTTATTTTCTCTTAGTGAATTGTTTTTAAAACTAGTTTGAAAATTAGCTGTAAACAACATGAGCAATATGACTTATTTTGAAATAATGCATTGCATTATATAGATATGTATGCAAAATGCATAGATGGGTTACTTAGATTTTAAAACACATTGCTGAAAAATTGTTTTAGATATACTTGTTTTATGCATGTGCATTTTATTATAGCATATGAAATTGATTAAAAACTAAAAGCAAGCAATAGTGAAAGAAAATCTGTAGAATTGGATGAAGAAAATAGTATGGAAGTGAAATTATATTTGCTATTACTTTTGTGTAGAAAAATTGGAAGGAAGAATGTCAGGAAGATTGAAATCAGGGAGCTAGAATATGCAAAGTATTAGTGAAAGACAAATATGCTCTAGCGGGACAGGAGAATGTCTAAAATAAAACTAAGAAATTTGTAGCAAATACATTTTATGGAAGGGAAATGAAAAACACTGATGATTATAGATATGTGAGAAGTACAGGTCCATGCTTTAATTGTAGTTAATATAAAAATCAATGTCACATAAAAGCTGAATATGAAACAAAAAGTCTTACAATAAAGATGTTACAATCTAGTGTTACCTGACATCACAAACTCCTTCAGAATAAAACTGTATATGCACTTTAGTCTTAAGTACCTTATACTTTAACAAAAACAAACAACTAACAAATACTAAAATGCGTGTGCATGAAGATACCACTTTATACCAAATATCTAAAATTAAAAGTAAAAATGTTCAAGAGTAAGCAAATAGAGAGGTACTGTTCTTATGTAAACTGTAGGATCACTTTATGAGAGAGGGTATATTTGGTAGGACTAGGACAAAAAAATGGCTGCAGTAATCTAAAAGTTATATCTGAAAGACGAATTAACAGTCTGAACTCTCTGGACACGTAAAAAGAACAATGCGCACAATGTAAGAAGTAATTCTAGCATAATCACAGGGCTGTGTATAGAACTAGACTTAGTAAGTTAAAAAGACCTTGGAAAACTTGAAGAAGGTTTAAGGACAAGCAATAAACATGATTAATAGCTTGGAAAATAGAATCTCAGAGGAAAGGTTAAGGGAACTAATATTATTTAAGTTGGAAAATAGGCTGGGGAAACAAGTTGGTTTTCAATTACATGAAGGATTATTACATAGAAGGTGCTGATGGGTGCTCTAATGCCACAGAGGGCAGAACAAGAATAAGTGAGCTTGAAATGTTGTATAAAGCATTTAGGTTGGGGAAAAGAAAGAACTTCCATCAGGACTGCAAGGCATTAAAATGGAAAGTACTTAATTTCTTCTTGCACAGACCTTTCAAAAGACACTTGAAACTCATTTGTCTAGCAAAGTTAAAGTGAGGCCCAGCTTTAAAAGAGGAGAAGCAGGAGACACAGTTAAAACTTTTATGAAGGTTTTCTTTCCTATTTTCCTATTCCTCTAAATTGTGATTGTATCTGTTGTGAATTTTGTGGGAGCTATTGTAGACAGGTGGGCTGACAAAAGAAAATCTTCGAAACACAGCTTAAGTGTGTAGGTGTCTTTGTTTAATACAGCAACTTTAAGAGACACTGTCAGTCTAAAACGATGCAATAAGTGTTTAAGTAATTTTAATTTGCTTACTAATTCAACTACTTGAGATTACTACTAATTGTATTTTTGTTTCTTGATTTATCATCTCCATTTCAATATATTTTTATTCTTTTAGAAGCAAATCAAACCAATTGAATATTCTTTCATATGGTAATAAAAATATTATATTTTCTTCTGAAGATTTTATTTACTTAGAAAAATTGGCTATTCTCTGAACACCTGCACACTTAATTCTGTTAGAGTTAAATTATACAAGAATTCCATACCACTGATTTCCAAAGCTTGTGCTAACAAAGATAAATGAAAGCAGGGATTTCAATAAAATTTTGCAAACAATTCTGTTAAAGCTTGTTAAATACACACAAGATATGAGCTCTAACTCCTTTCATTTATGTGTCAATGTTATGAAAATCACTAACAGAAAGTATGGACTATTTCATGTAGTCTGTATGCAAATAGATAGAAATGAAAACTAACAGGAAATTTTTAACTATTTCTTTCATGACGATACTTGTTTTTCCAACACAAAATATTTTCTTTGAAAATTATGAATAAATGAACATTTCAGTAAAATAAATAGCATGCATTACATTACAAAAATATTTTTATTTAAATTTTATCTGTTGCTTTATATTTTGGATATGTTTTCTGGACATTAGTAAATAATTTTTACAATGTCAACAAAGCATAGCTGAGTAACAATTATTTTCTCTTTTCAGAAGAGCAAGCTGTTACACGGAAATGAGTTACTAAAATTACAGTACAATTACAAGTCAGTGAAAAGAGAGAATTGTAATTTTAAGGTCTCCAAAGTTTTATATTTTGCTTCTCCAAAGACATGGATCAAATAAACAAGCAGTGAATAGTTTTAGAATCTGTACTAGAGATCACCTCCAAAAAAGCAATACTTCTTCTACCATGTTTAATAGCTAGTTCATGCTAAAGTTCCTACTAAGGGCACAGCAAGTATTGTCATAATGAAACACTGTACTATGTGGAGATCGGGACCAATCAGCAAAGCTTCTTCCCTCTCATACAGGAAGTACAGAAATAATGAATGCATAGATAATCTTGCAGGAGTGCATATGCATACTGTGCACTGAGAAAGTTTTGGGACATTTCTTTGGCACATGTGACAAATTTGGCATTTGCAGATATTTGAGCAAGCCATCTTAATGATTTATTTTGTCACTACTTTGAGCTTTTTCATACCCCTCAAATCTCACTATTATAGTTTAATATTTTCTAAAATCCAAATCCCTAAGCCCTTTTACAGATCATAAATTCCTGTTAAGCATGCATACTAATGTGGAATGAAAGCTATACAACTGAAGTTAGATTTGTGTCACAACAGTTTCATACTTTCATACCGTCTGTGGCATCTCCCTTAAATCCATCCCCTCATCATTATGTTAGTTTATTCTTTCTATGTTTTCCTCCTAGACTTAGGGTGCAACCAGTAACTTGGACTTCTGCAAATCAGCATGATATTATCCATATTTGTATCTTGTTCTGTTGATTTTTTAGATTTGCTTAAATTTTAATTTTAATTTTTATTAGCACACATCTGCAGTACAAATTGATAACATTCATTGTGAGAAATTGGTGCAGAGCATAAATTTTCTTTTTCATCTGTCTTCTGCCCTTGTCTTTTCACCTCTTGCTCCTCCAATTTTTTTATGAAATACGTATCTTCCTGTTTCCAGTTATCTTTTACTTGCCATATTCAAACTTGCCATATTCAAACTTATGTATTTATTTATTTCATTTAATATAATGGTCTCCAGGTGCATCCATTTTCCCACAAATGATTTATCTTTCTTTACGGTAGAATACTACTCCATAAGGTTATGGCTCATTTTTTTATCCATTCTACTGCTGATGGATATGTAAGCCATTTTCAATATTTTATTATGCATTGTGCTGCTATTTTGCCATGCCTCTCACGTAAGATTTCTTGTGTGTTTGGAATTATTTTTTTGAAATAACTACTAATTGCTTCTAAAAGTTTTATGATGGGGTTCCCCATAAGCAAGGACTATCTATATATGATGTCAGAGCAACAAAGGGGACACTGCTTGCATGATCTTGAATGAACGTAAATTGGAATGCACTCGGACACTATATATTTAAATGCCTAGAAATATACCTTGCATCTTATTTATTACCTGTAGTTAAATGTGTGTAGAGTTTATCTTGAAAACTACCTTATTCTCTTTGCCGTTTTTCTCATAGCGAGAATAACTATATGTTGTTGACTTCTTAAGAATTCATGGAACAATTCAGGAAGCATGAGCAATGTATTAATGTAATCAGATGATTACTCAGTGAGAACAGCAAAAGTCAGGAAATTTTTGACATTCATTTCAAAGCATACTTGGTAAGATACTTGAATTCCTCAAATTTTTTTTCATGAATTCATTAAATTTACAAAAAAATTCAGTTTTATACCAAAGAAAGTGATCGTACTGAAAAGAATAATCTTTATTAATCGTATGAATCTAGGTTCCTAAGAATTTTGTTGGGACATAATATGAAAGATGTGAAGAACAAGATGTGTTAATTCATTCCAAATTTGTCAATAGCAAAAATTATATTAATTGCTAGTGAACAAGATCACCAGTGGTACATATCTGAAAATCTAACTATAAGTAAAAAGCCAGTAGGTAAATTAAGTTCTACCATTGTTCCTTTTGTACAGTAAACACTTTTTACACAGGTTTCAGAATTTCATATCAATTACAAAAGAAGAAGGGCCGAAACCAGGGACAAACATCATGCGACTATCCTCAGTCGAGGTTCTCAGCAGTGATGAAATCCATATTTTAAGTCCTAAAACTCATGTGTGTGGGGAAAATGCTAGAAAGCTGCCATTTTCTTTTAAGTTTCTTCAGCAGAAAATGTAATTCTTTTGTATAAATTCTTAACCCTCTAAGGAAAAGATTCCTTTACTTGTAAGCAAGTCTGATTATAATTTTTACTTTAAAAAACAGTAACTATGCTGCACACTCTCAAAAGTATCCTAGGAAAAGTATCAGTCTTTTCATTCAGAGACACCGCAACAATGTTGCTTCCTCCCATCTCATTTGTGACTCTGAAAAAGTTTCCTTATTTGCTACTTAGCCAGAGTTGTTCAAAATGTTGGGTTCACATTTCCACCCACAGTTCATCACCTAGCTTAGTAAGCTAGTTAACACAGCAACATGCATATTCTTAAAGATTTCTTTCTTTTCTTTTCTTTTTTTTTTTTTTTTTTTTTTTTTTTTTTTTTTTTTTTTTTTTTGGTTCTGCCTTTGAGTATAATTAGCCAGGAATTTGATTCTTTATATATTGATGCCATTTCTTTATAGGCTGTGAGAAATACTGTACCATTTAATAGTAAAGTACCTCAGGCGTAAAGAACGGAAAAACTTATGTGTGCACGATTTGACCCACGGTGCTGATAACCTGTTGTGACTGTCTTGGAATGTTTTTAATTTGAAATACTTAACGAGTTTGCATGGCTCTGTTTGCAAGTGCTTGGTTTAGAGAGAAAATTTTGAACAGATGATTGTTAGTACCTGTAGGTGACTGTAAGGCAAGGACAAGTGTGACTTTACCTTATGATACACCTCTGACTTCTTTCCTTTTTAGTTCATATACACAGATTTAGATATTTTCATTCCATTAAGGACAACAATTATATGCTTTAATCTGTATGCCCCCTCTGCCTACGTGTCAGTAATTAGATCTTGCTTTAACTGTATGACTACATGAATTTTTAGAAAAACACTAATAAATTATTTTCTACACAGTGTGCTATAAATTTTAAAGATAAAGAAAATAGGATATAGGATATGAATTATCCTAGGAAATAGGATATAAATATGAATATGAATATGAATATGAATATATAGGAAATAGGATATGAATTAATTTGCACAAGCTTATAAACATGACCCCTCAGAGCTGCTAATTCAATAGTGAAATAGTATGATATTCTTACATATAAAGTCATATGCTTTTTACATATGAAATTAAATGCGTGTACATATACACAGCATCGTATATTCATGAAAATACATTTAGTAAGTGCAAAAGATCTTACTTGCTACCTGTTGAATGGTACACTCTCTATCATAGTTCGTTAACAGACAATTCTGCAACTGCAACTCAGAAAAAATAATTAAGTCCCTGACTTTGTAACTGAATCACTTTGTGGTTATATAGACAAAAGAGAACAGAATTCAATTTGCAGTAATTTTTTTTTACCAGGGAACTTTTCTGACTAAGACTACCACAGCAGTAATTAAAGTGACAGTAGGAATTTGTAATATCTGAATTTCAAGTAAAATCAACTACCAGGTTACACTGATTTTTTTTATAACCTATGAACTATAATGCATATTTTGAACTAGTTTTACTTTTCATAGGTTGTTCGATGGTTCTTGCAAGTGCAATATTTCTAGAGATAACTGATATATCTACATGTTGCTGGGCCTATACTCCAGCATCATTCCAAGACTCCCTTGATGAATATAACATCAATCATCAATTATTTAGAATGAAACGAATTCATATGAAATATGAAAATCATCACCATAACATGGGAATGAATACTATTAACAAACAAAGGTCACAAGGCAATATAATCACTTGCAAGGTTGTCCTGGAAGTCAGGGCAAACACCTCTTCTGTATGCTCATCATCAGATTGTCATAATTTGTCACTATGTAGTATGGTGAGGAAGGCTGACATGACAATTGCCTACATTCGAACAGAGCAAAAATAAATTAATGCATTTATAATAATAGAAGAAAATACTGTGATATATAGGTATTGTAAAAGTCAGAAGTGAATGAGAAGATTATGTAGGTACACACATATAAATCTATGTGTGTATATGTGTGCAAAATAGATAACTATACTACTAATTCTGTTAGTTCATCAGAAAAACTAGTTTGTGCTGTCACTGATCATTTTTGTGTGCTGTCATTGATCATTTTTTATGCCAAGATTTCATAACCTGAGCAGCTACTTCTAAGATAACAACATGCAATATATTAACTAGTGTTGATTTCTTAGTGTTTTTAAAAATTCTATATTATTTCTATCCTTCTGTTTTGATTTTTAAAATAAAAAAATTCACAGAGAAGCATGACAAAATATCATGTATTAGAAAGAATTGAGGGGAAAGGAAACAACAGGTTGTTTGTTAGGACTCATTAATCTCAAATATAAGACAAAGAAAGACATCTCTGTGACTCCATGTTACATTTTCCATTACTTAAAAATAGTAGAGTTAAGGTGACCACTTCCTCAAAAAAACAGCACTATAACAGTGAAGATAGAGAAAATGTATCTGCTAAAATCATAGGAAATATTAGTTTATGATGGAGAAGATAGAAAAACTATTTACTAAATCAGAACTTTCTTCACCATATGGAAATGGTAAGTCTGTCACACAGATATAAAAAGAAAATGTAGCTATAACTTTGAGCTATATTACTATTTCAAGTTTTGTATGGATAGTTGGTAGCACAGTTACTTGGCTTTTGGTGCAATATCTTTATTTGTAAATGTTTGGGGTAAATTTTGTTGAAATAGATAATTTTATGGTTGTAATGATTTCATTAGTTATTATCACATCTACTGCATGTCAATAAATTTTCTACATGTAACAAATAAAACTCACAAAATCTCAAGGGTTTTAGTTATTTTAAAAAATTGTGCAACTAGCAACACAATGTGTTCTTATAATCTTCTGTCACTTTTAAAGTTCTTTTGAGCCCACTTGTAGTAAATCACCTCTATTTTTTCTATAGCAGTAGGCAACCTGTCATACTTAGTTATCTACAAATTTGTATTTTGTGAATATTTCGTATAAATGGAATACATTGTATTTTTTTGTTTTGCTTTTGGCTTCTTTCATTTAAAATGTCTTCAAGCTTCGCCCACATTTTAGCATTCATTAGCTGTTTGCTATCTCATTTTACTTCTGTAAGTGAGCACTTCCATTTTACTTTTGAATCAGATTCACTCCAATTTTTGTCATATAACATACGGATAGGATTTTGGGTTGTTGTGATGAGTATTGTCATGCGACTTTCTTGTGGGCATGTGTTTTCATTTTCTAGCTTGACTCTGGTTTTGGTTTCAAGTCTTCTAGGCCAGTGTTTAATATCTAAGTATTCTAAAGGTGATTTTGACTGATTTCCATGGGAACCTGGGGAAACGGTAGTGTTGGCGGGCAATGGGCACAGACTGCAGATTGTCCTGAAGGTTCCATTGTATCCCCCTAAGTTAGGTAAACCGTTCTTTTACATAAGCCATCAAGAAAGGACTTGTAGATGTGAAGGATAAAATAAAGACATGATTGAGAGCAATCATTCTTACTACTTGTGTTTTAGAATCAAGGTTTCCTATAATGATCAGATTATGCATCCCCCCCTGATACTGGCTAGTTTCCAGTTTTAAACATTGTAAAACAATGATTTCAGCTGCTAAAAATTTATTAAAGATTACATAGTTAATAAATGACAAAATTGGAGCCTATTAAAGTATTCTAGAATAAATGTGTGACATATAAATAATCAAGCTGTAAGTCCTTACATTTAAAGAACAATTAAACAGAGAGAAAAGTAGAGAAAATACAACATGATATTATATAAAACTGCTGCAAATGAAAGGGATATAGTAAAAAATAGGGAAATATATTAAGATTCTTGCTGGAGAGTTTAATATGGAAAACATTACTAAATAGGAATGATTTCCTGAACTCACAAAAAGATGAAAGTTTTTAAAAGAGAAGAAATTGCAGGGAGAGCACAGGGAATTGTGAAGAAAGAATTATTTCAGGTAGGAAAAAACAAAGTGTGTGATGTATTAGATTTTATTGTATTGTGAGGAGTCTCACAGTTACAATGTGAGCCTTATAACACACACAGTTGTACTTGAAAATCCATTAGTAAGATTACCTAAATATTGACATTATTAAGACATTCTGTACTGTTCCAGCTACCAAGCAAAATGGGTGCTAGTAATGTCGCAGTGGAGAGCTTTTGCTAAAGGTGCCTTTAAAAGCTACTGGTGAATAAATAAAGATAGATAGGTCGATCATAGATAGATAGATAGATAGATAGATAGATAGATAGATAGATAGAAAGACAGACAGACAGACTATTTGGAGTAACACTAAGTAGCAAATAATAGAAATTGTTTTCTCTAAGAAACGCTTCCCAAATCTGACTGTGGATCCCTTACACATAAGAAAGTGGAAAGCAAATGGTGAAATCCTAGCAGGGGTAGGTCAGAGTG